>NC_092858.1:35406874-35451007 GCF_032062135.1 Pyxicephalus adspersus
GGGTGTGAGCTGTCATTATTTATAGTTTACCCTTTATGGAAATGGATAAGGGACACATACTCATTGTGATGGGTGAGGGGGGCTTTCATATGCCATTGCAGGGTCCTGTCCCTCATCTATGGCACTGCTGATGGAAGGCATGGGGTCTGGTATGGACAAGATGCATTGGGATGCCAAGGAGCTAAACTCAGACGTAAATTGACTTCTATTACCCCCGGGTTTTAATGCAATACAAAAAACATAAAAACATGTTCCCACAGGTGCACTTGACACATCAGTTCCGGTGCCAATACTATACTGCCAATAACTCAAGATACTCAGAATGCAGGGTTTTTGGACCATTTCAGCTGAACAGAACTCAAAGCAAACTGAGGCAAATTAGTGTAACACCTCTAGAGTAACAAATTAGTAGTAGGACCTCATTCATTCAGGCTTCCCATAACCAAACTACAGATCCATGTGACAGTCCTCCGCTCCCCTGGCCAGAGGATGCTAATCCATAAATGTGCTGCATTACATGACCACCTATTCACAGCCTGATGCACTTTTTAATTCACAAATTATTATATTATGCTTTAACAACTCCTTTGAATATATTTTAAAGCCTAACTCTAACCATAATCTTCTTGTCTTAGATATAGATAGGGGGTAGGAATATTGCCACATTATTTATTACTATCTGTGTCCACCATTGGGCAATATATTCTATTGTCTTTGGATAGGAAGTGAAAAGAATTTCCAGTGGGGAGCAATAAAAATCTGAAAGCAGTTATGACTCTTCTCTCTACTTGAAGTTGAACTCCAAGCATATGTTATAGCTACCATAGAGGGTAAATGCTCTTTTTCAACTAGAGAACAATTAAAAAGCACTTTTACTTACTGTATCTCTCGCTCACCCAATGCTCTTCTCCTCCCTTTGACACTCCAACTGGTGTATGGGCCCTGGCATCCTCACAATGCAGGATTGTTGGGTCAGCATTGTACATCAAGGAGCTGCAATAGTCTGGGTTGGTCACATAAAGTCAATGAAACCTGGGATTAAAGTATAAGGCAGGTAAAAGTCCTTTTTAACAATACCCTGGATGAAAATGAGCATTTGAATCATGCCTAGGGCATGAGAAACTAGAGGAGAGCTCTGCTTCCACACTTTGGTAAACTCCTCATCCCACCATGTGTTACAATGACAAATTTCAACACAATGGAATTTACTGTGACACAAAATTGTCTCTTGTATTAATCACCATGATCCTGGAGAGTGTTGTTCACTTGGTTGGCTGTTGTGAAGGGGTTTCTCTTCACCATGGAAATGATTCTGCGATCATCCACCACTGTTGTCTTCCGTGGACGTCCAGGTCTTTTGGCGTTGCTGAGTTCACCAGTGCTTTCCATTTTTCCACTCCTAATATTGTAGCAAATTCTCTGATGGGTTTTTTCTGTTTTTGCATCTTAAGGATGGCTTGTTTCACCTGTTCTGATGACCACTGACACCAATACTGGAAGTTCTGAGAAATCCAAAAAGTTGTCACCAGAGCAGGAGGTGAGAGAAAATTGTTTTGGTGACAATGGTCGATGAACTGATTCCTCTCACATAGCACAAAAAGTGACAAATTTCACCTTTGGGACACAGATGGAATAATAGACAATTCACATTTTTGGGCTGCGGTAATGTGCGTTTTACCATGCATTATTGCAATACGCATTGACGCATGAACCATGGTTCCAGATGCTGCAGTGCCATTCATTTTAAATTGCACCACGCCATACTATTTCAGTATTGGGCCACTTACCAGTAGAAGAAGTACTGCAGCTCATCAGAAAGAATACACCATTCGTTAAAATTTCTTTTTTCCATTATGGTGAGCTACCATACTATGGAGAATAAATACGCTGCCATATACCATGTCTTAACACCTAATAATGCAATGCATAGTTGGAATAGGTCATAGGAGAACTTGTTGGCAAAAAAAAAAAATAGATAAGTGCTAACTGGTGACAGTTTTTTAGTAAGTTGCTTACAAGAAGTGTATTTGCAGCTAGAAGTCACTCATTTGATGGAGGATTAGCATGACAGCCTTGAAGTGTCCAACATTAGGAACAAGTTGGCTGTTGCAGCTCCTATATTTCAGAATGTTTCTTCTATAATTGTAGCAGCTTTTAGTGTGAAGATCCCTTTAAGGTTTAGGTAAATCTTAGTGCATTCTGGACAGTTCTAGAATATAAGTTCTATAAGTTCTCTTATAACGGACATGCAGGAGTCTTTGTGAATTTCTTATGTCACACTACAAGGATGAACCTGGGTAAAGTTTGCTGACCCTATGGAGATAAGTGCTACATAATAACCACATTTACCCAGTTTGATTTCATATGTTTTCACAGCATAAAATACACTATTCAAGTAAAAATTCATTATGAATGACACCTCAGTGTACATCAGTGAGAGACAGGCAATGCTGTTCGATAGCAGTAATGCTACGTGTAGTTTTTTGGTGCATTCATCAACAGATGTGCATTGTGTGGCCCTCCACAAACACTTGAATCATCATCACTTAAAGCATGTCATAGCTTCTCAGATCTAAAGCAGCAAAAATAAAAGATGTTTTACATTGTAATTTCAGCAGCTCTTCATTGTAAAATCATACCATGATGGTAGACATCAAGGAAGCTGGAGTCTCTCTTGAACGTAGTTAGAGCTGTCCCATGCTTAGCTTCTTCTTTAGACTAAAATTCAAAGAGTACAAAATCCATACCGAGCTAATGACAACTTTGTTATCCCAATCTGGAGGTCAGTGGGAAATGCTCTGATCTCATCAGATGTGATGGCCTTGTTCCACTAATGAATGGTATATAATGCATGCTAATTACTCCACTAATAAGCACTTCCTTATCAAGTGCACAATAAATGTACTTAGTAGCATGAGAATGTGTAGAGATGGTTGAGTTTACATTCTTAAGAAGATCTGTTGCATCACAAATATGTGTAGAGCAGTCGGAGGCTGCCAGTCCATGCTAGAGCATAGAATACATCTATCACAACACTGAGTGTCCCATAGACGTCTGTCATCAGTACCGGCAATAGCCCAGCATGTCTCTCACCCATTTACAGCAATTCTGTGTTGTCTCAATCAACCATAAATTATCCTTGTTATGAATAGCTGGCATTCTAAACAAATGTAAGACAGTTTATTCCCAGAGTAACCCAGTCAGGGCCACTTTAGTCTTTTTAAAAACAGACCAACTTTTCTGGGAGTATTGGGTTGGGTAGGGGAACTGGGGGTTTACCATTAGACTCCCCAAGAATCCTAAGCTTTGCAATAAAGAGAACTCAGGAATTTAGTAGCTTGGACTTTCTTATTCAAGGTGGCAACGTTCTGCAGGCTGATTTTTTTCTCTGAATTGTTGCCACCCAGCTGTGTAAAGTTTATACAAAAGGAACATAAATTCTGGATACATTTTATGAATAAAAAAATTCCAGATTGCAGCCTCGTTCACCGATTGGACCTTACAAGGCACGTAAATGTCATGCGTTTCAATGCACCTTATATTGGATGTTAACACATGTCTTAACTATCACAACATATATTGACATGCTTTAAATATGAAACCTTGTTACTATGGCAAGATTCCATGATTACTGTCTATATAATTCATAGAAGTTCTAGCCAGGCCTTTTTTTTTATTTATTTTTTTTTCTTTACAGCATTAGCATTCAGCTTAGCGTTTCAGAGTTTTGTTGACTATTGATTTTTTAACAGGATAGTCAGGAAGCTAGCCCTGGAACACTGAGAAGACTTTTGTATTACATAATGCACCACAGTCAATGATTGCATTGTTGGATTGAACCAAATATTTGGTAGTAATAAAATAAAATCTGAGTCTACTGTATAAAGTTGTGGAGACCGGAGTCTCAAGGAACAGTACCATTGCTCCAGAGCACTCATCCATGACCACTATCCAGCACCAAGTCACTGTGTACATTCTTTAGTATGGAAGCACCCAAAAATGCACTGTCTACCAGTAGGTTATGTATCCGAAGGGAGAACTTAGAGGAAGCTGCTGCTGGACCTATGTGATCAGAACTTACTGCCTACAACAAAGGTACCAATGACTACTATCACAAGATTAAGGACATGATCTAAATTGTTCAAACCACAGCAACTTCGAAGGATATCTGTGGCTGCTAACACAAGATGATAGACATATTTAGGTGCTTTAAAGGGCCAGCTATTCAGAGAAACAAAACTATTGCTATTTGGAGAAGCAGTCTGTGGTTTCTGGTATAGGGCTATTGGACCAGATCTGGGTCTTGTTAAAGGGTCAGGGACAGCAAAAAAAAAAACTGAAGAAAGCAAACACAAATACTATCTGGCATTGGATCTAGGTCATTCGTGCTTCTATTTTCTTTTTGAGTATTCTGTCACCATAACTTCCTTTCACAGTTAAGATTTAGAATTTAAAATGTTTAAAAAGCTCAAGTGACCAACACCAGTTTTGATCTTTGTACTGCACACAATGGAAACAACATATTTACAGCAAATACCAACAGGTGTGCTAAACTCGGTGTAATACAAGGTTCCTAAGGAAAAAGACCAAAGTGCACCAACACTACGAACTTTAAAGCACTTTATCATCATAGGTTACTAGTCATGCCCTTTGGAGGTCTCTTTCCTGCTGAATTGCTCATGATGACTGCCTTTTGTGCATGCCCCCAGCCTGGCCCTGTTGGTTAGGTTAAGCCATATAACGACAGTATTCAGTATATGAATGTTGTCTTTTACTTTATATTTTTAGATATACTTTTTTATATTTTCCTTTAAATAACTGCAGACCAAGCTATCCTCCAGGAATAGCATTTACAGGGATTAGGGCAAACATAACATTAGGGTGTTTTTAATAGCCAGTATTTATTAAAATTATATTAAATTAAACTAAGGGCAAACAGCTAAATGGACAAATAAAACAAACAAATAGTTACTTTTTACTGCCGAAGAATTGCTCTGTGGGTCCTCCTGCTGACCTCCAGGACACTTTATCACCTTGTAATAGGCAAAAAGACCTAATTTACAGAAATGAATTGTTATGGAGATAGATAGCACTACCTGGTTAGAGGTGGCTTTCAGATTAAAAAGTGCATTTTCTACTATGTCCCCTATGGGTGCAAAAAGTTTACACCTTCATTAATGGGGTCCTAAATCATTTGTAACCCCATTGCTAAATTTTTCAGCATTACCTCACCCATGTACCCTTTTTAATCCTAGACCTACGCACCATATTAGCATGGAACGGTTGATTTAAGGTGTAAGGAATTCATTTTATTATATGCTGAACTATTCTAAATTCTTTCCCCCTTAGGGAGTTATAGTTGGCTACCTTCTGTAGTAGTGGAGGAACCAAGCCTTTACAGGGTAGGAACCAAATACCAGTCTGGTGAATTTACCTATTGGACTCATAGGTGAAAACAGGTTAAATGTGAGGGAAACGTAGCCTGGGAGGGGGGGGGGGGGGATCTTCGCAATGAATGTCTAGAGCAATCAAGGTGAACAGGGCAGACCTCAGCGTCAGGACGATTGTTGACTGGGAGGAAGAGTCTTGTTTTCAGTAAGACTGAGCCCTATTCCGAGAACCCAAAAAGAGAAGGGACGCAAGAAAAGAACTACTTTAGGACAGGAGCCCATGGTGCTAAATTTAGGACTGTTGCATTAATGGGGAGATCCAGTCCTGAGGAGAGAGGCTTCCCTGACTATGTAAAGTTCAGTAAGGATACCAAAGGTTGGCTGTCAGTACAGACTGTGATTAATATTGGATCTGAACAAGTCTAAAGCTGACACCTCGCTGCCCTAATCCTCTCTGTGTTGAGTTGCTATAAATCCCTCCTA
Source organism: Pyxicephalus adspersus (assembly GCF_032062135.1). Lineage (NCBI taxonomy): Eukaryota > Metazoa > Chordata > Amphibia > Anura > Pyxicephalidae > Pyxicephalus > Pyxicephalus adspersus. The sequence goes on from NC_092858.1 coordinate 35,412,748, forward strand.
AACTAGAACGTACGAACCTCTGAGAACTCTTTATGCCATATTACAAGAACCTGGAGCTTCCATTCGCGCATAGAAAATTTTAAAGTAGAATGGCAATATTTCTCTCTCTCTATCCATTACCAAAGACTGGCATTACTCTATGTATTATTCAGAGATGCATGAATGTTTGTAAGTGGCCTGCATGGTTTGCATGCAGCACACCACACAGCTGGGGTGACAAAAAGTGTATTTCCAACCTACATTCAATAAATTTAAATTCAGACTGGAACTTCATAGACAGTCAGAACTTCATTAAAAATAGATATGGGTCCTCCAATAATGCAGCCTGCTCTTTCAAACATAAAAAAATTTACTAGGCATACATTCCCATGAAAATCATTAAACCCCCTCACTCCACAGAAGCCACAAAAACTGCACACGTTGGGCTTATTAACTGCTCATATACATGTGCTCATAAAGTCCAAACATTTGCCAAATATTGCACAATACTTTTGGCAAATATTGCAAACACAATATTGCCAAAAGTGGTTAGCTTGGAAATCTTTGCAACACATACTTATATATTTAGGTATACTTAAATACAGTTGAGATCCCAGAAATGACAACTACATGTGGCACCCCAATCCCAGCTCATACCAAGTGCTTAGTTTATTGGGAATGTAACTAATTCCATAGTGGTGCAGTCTTTAGCACCCCTCCCGACCTAAGCCAACCTCCTCTGACTTCCTGAGCTTGCTCCATAATCAACATAGAGGGTCCCCTTAGCTCAGTTCTCCATATAGTTCATTTGTGTGTCAGTAGCCCACCTATAGAGGTGCCAGAAAATGTCATAGGTCCAAAAAATATTGCACCAGGGCAAGGACTGACAGTTACCTTACTAAAGCTGGGAGCCTATACAGCAACAATAGATAACCAACCATCACTCCCTGATGAGAACTGCTGAGATTAACCTCTTAGCACTTACTTAAAGGGGGCCTCACTATCATAAAGAGGTGCTACATACATTATATTTTAAAGTATCCTAGTCAATAAAATTCATTTTTGGCTTATCCATTTAAAAAAAAAAACTTTCAGGTTTAAATTGCCACCTATGACCCTGACAGGGAAGATTCACCCACTTATTTGTCCTAGTGAACTATGACTAACTGGCAGAAAGTGATGGGATACAAAATTTTACAGCTGCCAATAGAATAGGAGGCGAGGTAAAAATTTTCAATGGGGATAACTGTCAGCAATAATTGGAAAATTTATCTAACAGATAAAACACCCAAAAAAAAAAAAAAATCACAAAAGTTAGGTACCGTACTCTAACAAATCCAAGTTTGTCCAACATTTCTAAGGGGTGCTAGGCAAATAGACTTCCACAAGAATCTTATACTTAATTATTTGATCATTCATTCCATTTTAAACAATTTTTACATTGCCCTCTTCTCTGATCCTCTCAAACATCACATTGAGCTTCAAAACTAAGATAATACCTTGCTAGTAAGCTTTTATAAGGATCCTGTAGTTGGAAAAATATAGAATCTTTATTGCTTGTAATGTGTTGGGAAAATAGTTGCCTGTAGGTCACACCAATCCAAAGTTTCAATACTTTGAGAAAGAGGTGGATCAAGTATGCAGATCAGAAGTTAGTTGTTCATGCATGGTCCAGATCTGTCATTTACACAATTCAAAGAGGTAGCTAGTAATCAAATAATGATAATTTTTAGAATTATAATTTTATAATATAATAATAATGATAATGATAATTTTATGCCCACAATGGAAGCCTACTGCCTCTCAGAAGAGGTTTTCTTCAAGGAGTGTTCACAAAGGATGGAACAGCACAAGGATCCATTCTGTTTTGCCGCAGTGCTCATGTGCTAACAAGGGAATAAGCTAATTGAATGATCTATTAGGAGATGAATAAGACATCCTGTTACTTTCTCCTTTCACTAACTAAAGTTGGTACAAGATCTGTTTTATATACCGTCAGGGCTGTGGGGTGTTTGGAAGAATGTTGTACATCCCATAAAACTGAAAGGACACAAATACAATTATTTTTGCCAATTAAAAGCATGTATTGTAGCTGTTTATCAATGCATATTCTTGCAGAGCTCTATCATGACTAGTTCTCTTTAAGTACACATAAGAAAAGATATGTTTTCATGCTTTAATAGTTAAATTATCATGTTATAACTGGGCTACTTTTTGTTACTCGATCCAGAGTTTACCTCCATAAATACAGCACTGGCTCGCCTGGATTGCCAGTTGTTTCTTAAATCCCCAGCGCATCAAGCAGACCTGAGCTGGCACATGGGATAAAAGCCCATAGGGATTCCTTAGCTTTAAATGTAAATGCAGCTTGAATGCATATCATTGCACAGCATGAAAATGTGTAAAAAGCACATTGTCTAAATGAAGCAATAGCTTAAGAATTTTTAGCAGCAAGCCATCCATTTAGAATTAATGTGCCAGTCTGACTTTCTCTACCATACTATCATTGCATGCTTTCTATTTTCAAAGAGACAGATCACAGATGAACAAACTGCCTCCATACTTTCTGCAGGCATCACTGTCACTGCCCTACGCAATTCCTTCCACAATGCAGAGTCTTCCCCTTTAGCAATATAGGCAATGAAGGAGCATGTTGCTTTATTTCATTTCAAAAGAGTACAAAGGAACAGGTTAAAGTCTAAAAATGGAGTTTATGGTTGGGAAACCTAGTGGGAAAGCGAAGAAAATAATGAATAGGCAGGTTTTAAAATAGAAAGGATTGCTGGGCTGTATCAAGCACAATGACAGCTGGAAAAGCAACGGGCTGTCAAAGCAGATATATAGGGTCAAGTCTGAAGTGTAAGTTAGGGCATGGTAAAGAATCCATTCACCGAGCTCTCAGATCTGCCTACAGACAAGAAAATAAGGCACAGAAACAGTTTGTTTTACAAGTTTTATTACAGTATGATACCCCTGAGAAAGGCAGCCAACCCCCCTCATAACACACAGAAAGACAATACATATTAAATCTCCTTTTGGGTGTCTAGTCACCTCCATTTCTAATAGCTCAGCTCATACCAGTCTGACCCAGCAGAAAGGGAGCTGACTGAAATCATCCCAGGACAAAAGCAAGAAAAGGGAAATAGAAAAAAAAACAACACCCAATATGGGAGAAGAAAATAAAGGAGAAGGTAAAACATGGGAATACATGTTGTAAGAGCACAAATGGAAATGTTCTTGCATAGTTGAATAATGTACAACCAGATAGGGCATTCTTACATTATGAGCCCCACACAGGGTTGGCTATTTATGGAGAGAAACAGAAAAGATTAGTGTTATATTAAAAGCCTTTGTATTCAATACAGCTATGGTGTAGCCAATATAGGATTGCCCACATGTATATCTGCCAGATCTTGCATGTATGAGGAGGATGGACAACAATCAGTAAGACCTTTAGGTAACCAGGTAACACACTGAAAATATGTTGAATGGTAGCATGAAGCCCCCGGAGCACCCGCCACACACAGGACTCTTAAATAGACCCTGCAAAGGATTATGTGGACTCATCTGTTTGATCAAGAATACATCCGATTTATGCAGAATTCATACTGACGGGTCTCAAAAGGTTCTCATTTATCCAGGCCCTGGTATGAAGTACTAGCTAATCACATTTAACTGGATTTGTTCTATAGTACTGAAGATGTTTAACCACTAATTCAAATGTCGGGAACATAGTCTAGCATTTCTAGCCATGCAGCAAAATCAGTCACCCTAACCCATGGGTTCATGATGGCCAGTGAACTCTATGTTGGACCTATTGGACAATCTCCTTAACGTTTAGATTTAGGTATCTGGATTGCCCATATGGCCATTCATATTAGGGGATGCTTCTGGCACTTATTTGAACTGAGGAAGCCATTTAAATAGGTGGAGAATACTTCAACAAAAACAAATCCAATGTGTTTAGCTATTACTATCTACTCCGCAGTGACCTGAACCAGATGGATTGATGACTTCGGACCAGTCAGAACCTACATAATTCAGATTTGTCTATTGTTCCACAGATGAGCTGGCAAGACAATATTTCCAGAGCTATCAGAAATGTAAAGCTCCTCCAACAGGATCCCTCTTCCCAGTACAAAATACCTTGTACAACTTTTCCTTATTTTTAAAAAAGTAGAAATGAAAAGAAACTGGTTCGCACACCAAACCCTTTTGCCATCATCTTCCTGCTATGAAAATGTTGGTTTGTAGCAAGCAGTTCCCCCTTAATAGATTATTCTTGGGGAGAGTCTGAGGCCATTAGCCAGTTGTACATTAAATAAGTAAAATATACTATGACTATTTTGTTCTGGGCTTAGGGAGTCAAGTTACTTTTTTACAACTCTTCTCAATGCATGCAATCTTGCCAGCTGCCTAAAGGCAATCCAGCTCATCCAGTGCTTCAAAACGGATAGAAAAGCCAAACAAATGGTTATCATAGGTAATGTGCAAAATCTGCCACAAAAGTGGTTCAGAGGTTTAAAGTTAAAAACAACAAAAAAACAAAAATACTTATAATAGCCAACCCCATATTCCACTTTGTATGCATTACATAGTAAAAAAAAAAAATATTTAACAAAATAGCTACAACACATTATTGCACTTGCAACACATTTTAAATATCAGCAAAGCCCTTGCGTTCACGTGTTTAAAACACTTTACGGTAAGGAACCAAGCAACAAAAAGCACCAGGATGTACTACTGACTGTTTCTGAGCAATGCAGTGGTCATCTTAAGAGGTTTGGCAAATAAGGTAACAAAATCAGTGCTCAGTCAGGTACATAAATGACCTCATAGCTGCAATACAGTTTAAGGCACTTGTGACTTTGGTGTGAAATCCTCAGCTTTTCTTTGGTGCTTGGTACATTGTACAGGTCTTTGGCTCCTGCAACCAAGTCTCCAGCCCTCTTGTAGGGTTACACTTTGTAGCGCACACACCCCCTGAGTCTTCAATCCCCAAATCTTGAGGTGTCCAGCAAAATAACCTGTAATTAACCAGCAGAGCTATGCCAAATTGTCCCTGAAAGCTTTAGCTCCATAAAATCTGACTGAAGCTATTCTTTGGTAGCACAGCTCTGCAAACACAGGCTTCAAAGCACATTTCCCTAGACCCCCAGTAGAGATATCAGCCTGCGTTAACAGGTTTCAATATGCAGTTACATTAGGAGAAAGAAAACATTTAAAACAGTGGTTTGGCCAAATGTGTAAATAGTGTAAAATATAATATTTTAACTACGTGTGCCTTCAAATTAAATAAAGGGGATTTATCATGATCGTTACATTCTTAGAGGTCTGTTTACCAAGCTTCTTTTGGGCTTTAACCAGATTGTCAGCTCTTGGGGTACAGCAAACTCAGGTTCTGCCGATTAAAAAAAATCTTCTATATTCCTATATAATTTGCATAAAACTGCACATACATTATGTGCTTGAAGCTCAATAAGTTAACAATTTTCCTTTGAGAAATACAATTTAGAATAAAACAGTTAAAAAAAAAAAAACAAAAAAAAAAAAAAAAAAAAAAAAAAAAAAAAAAAAAAAATTAAAAAAAAAAAAAAAAAAAAAAAAAAAAAAAAAAAAAAAACAAACAAGCTCCCCCCCCAGAAAATTTGGAAGCAGGTCCAAAGTTTATGTCAACACATATACAGTTACTGGTCCTTCATTTTCTTAGAGTCCCAGTCATGTGAAGTAAAGAGAAGGTGAGAGGCATTACATTGAGGGAGGATACAGTATGGCAAGTCCTAAATCTTGCTTCTTTACAGGAAACTTTTTAAGCGAGCCAAAAATCAGGTGAAAGCCAGCACCAAAAAGTGGTTTTGTTCAGGATAGATCTGCACAATTTTCACCTACATTCTTGCTTTGAATGGTCTGAGGAGAAAGTTATGATTTTATATTTCCTTGAAAAAAGGTCGCCTTTTGACCTCAAATAGTTCTTCAGAAGCCTCAGTGATCCAATCATAATGTCCTCACGGTATCAAGGTTCTTTCATAAAACTCACAGAAAAATCCATGAAAACATGCCATTTTGTCCCTCTCCAGGTCATTGTAGTGTCAACTTCAAAGAATGAGCTGCAATGTTTTTTTCACCTTCCCTTTTGAAGATTCTTTGGCAGTGCAAGGGATAAGCCTGTACATTCATTCTAGGCCTCAGAAGCAGCTTGAGGTTTGAGTTCAGCTTTTTCCATAGCAGTTCCATATGGCAAGGAGCGTTTAAAGAAGCCAAGCTAAAAGGCAGATAAAAAAAAAAATGTTACATAAAAGTATACATATATGTTTTTCTGAACAGCAAAGTTAGTAAAAAAAAAAAAAAAAAAAAAAAAGCATAAAAATTAAATAACCAGAGCCCACGGACTAACAAGTAAACGTTTCCAACTGTGGACTGCTTTATTAGCTTCCCATTCTTTATCTAACAAGGTCTCTCCATAATGTTTCGTTTTCATCATTTGGAAGATATGACTGTACAGAGTATATAACATTTAAATAGAAGTAGACCAGCAAAATAGCGTTAAATAAGTCAATTACTAGACTCTAAATATATGCTGCTTGGGACGTATTACTAAAGCAGTATATATATATATATATATATATATATATATATATATATATATATTATATAATTTTTAAGTAAGACATGCTCACAACATTGAGTGTTTTCCAAAATTACAAAGCATGGGGAGAGCCCATTAGGGTGCCAAACAGCAGTGAATCATTGTGTGGCCGTTGCCATAATGGCTATTCTGCCATGAGTTACAGATCGAAAAGCAGAAACAATTTATAAATCTAAAAATCACATTTTATGCCAAGAAAACTCACCTTATAGAGAACATATATGAGTAATGCAAGCAACAACAGACCAATTAAAATGGCCAGTATTATTATCCACAATGGAACCCCATAGCTGCTCTCTGGCTTCAGCCAATGAATGGTTGTGTTCACCTAAAAAAAAAAAAAAAAAAAAAAAAAAAGGCCAAAAGTTTAAATACAAGTTTGCATGAACACAGTACTGTATCAGAACGTAAAGTATGAACTTTAAACAAGTTACACAGAAATAGAACTATATAAAAGATACAGTAAAGACATATTCAATATGAATGGGCTGCCCTACAGCAACACATGTGAGAACGCACCACAACCTTGTAAATAATTCTGCTCTTACCTGATGTGTCCCCTGGGGATAGGTTACAGGCTGAATTTTGTATGGAAGCCGTTCAATTCGATATTTTGCTTCACACTGCAGTATAAAACCCTGGTTTTCTTTCTGCAAAATAAAAGATCAAATATTGGGACAATGAATTATCACATCATCACTAAGGATATTCAAAAGAGCCTTAAATGGCCAAAAATATTCTGTGAGTTTGTGAAAACTCTTTCTAACTTGGCATGCCCCATTAATCCCCACTTATAATTTGGGCTAATGTATGTTTTGAATCAGACAGCCATATGGGCTATTATAAAAATTGGAGAAAAAAAAACAAAAAAAAAACTGGCTGCATGGTGCCCTCCAGCCATTAGAACTCTGAGCTTTCATGGTAGTAAAAGGTCAGTTAAATGAATCCCTAAACTCGTTATTGATGTACACAATGATAACACAGAGCTGTAATGCAGTGGTACCAAGTACATGCACATTCTTCTGCAAACCTTATTCAGATATTCAGCCACCAGGTGGCGCAAGAGTCATACTTTTGTCAACATTTCCACAGCCTTAACCATCCTAATACTCAGAATGATCTAGGCAGGACAGCTGTACCTGTTCCAAAGGTGTGAAAACAGAAAGGTAAATGCATTACCTGCATAAAGGTGTCACCCCAGACTCGGAAATGGACTTTAAGAATAGCTCGTTGTTGTTTCTCTAGTGGCAAGACATCACAGCTAAGGTCAAAGCAGTCTTCATGTTGATGACATTTCTACAAAACAAGTAAAGTAAAATTAGGAAAAGTCTATTAATGAAAACTAGAACAAATGCAAAGCTCCAATTGGGAGAAGTGGGGTTAGCCTAATAAATAATGGAGCATTTTGCTGCTTTGATGTCAATCTGATCAGATCAGTGATTATGAGTGTGTACAGCCATGACTTGGGCTATGTAATACACACGTGCAATGGTTCTCGTCTGATAATCGGTTAAGGGCCAATATTGGACGAGAATCTGGCATGTGTACACACTCGTCTATCGTCCAAACGACAGTCCTGGCGGATCCACAGACGACGAACGACGTTAATGGAAGTGAAGGGGAGAGAGCATAGCAGGGTGCTACTTCATCATTCTCCCTTCTGCATAGAGCAGAACAGCGCAGTATGCACAGCACTCGTTCATGCATCATTAGTCATTGGAAAGGATTGTGAAAGATCCTTTCAAACAACAATTATTGCACGTGTGTACATAGCCTTAGTTGTTACAAATCTTTATGGGTAATATAGAGACCTTGACGCTTCCTTATGTGAAAGTGCGATATCCCATCCCATTAGAGCAGTGGTGAAGGAAGAAATTAATGCCTAAAATTGTATAGTTGTGTTGTGAATTGAATGAACAAGTCTCACCAGTACATGTGATCCACCAGCAGAGACTCTGGAGGTGTCTCGTCTCTCCACATGATGTCCTGGCTTTGCAGAATCTTGCTCCGTTGAATACTGTAAAAAGAACATAAATAAATCATTACCACCACCTAAGAAGCAACAAAGCAAGTTATTTAAGCAACTGTTCATTTTTCTCACCTGCAGCTGAAATGGGTTAACAGATGGTCTAGTGGTGCAGTTGCCTAAACCTTGTACTGAGTAGTTCATGGCATACATCACATACTTGGCATTGTGAACCCTTGGACAGGTCAGAGTTAGGGTACCATGGCTAATAGAACTTGGTCCAAGGTTGGCCAACTGTTAAGTGAAAGAGAAAAACAAAAATACGTATTTGTAGGCAGCTTAGATATGTGCCCACATGTCAATGGTCATTAGGTTAAAGCTTGCACTAGCCATCAGTAAGTCTATCTTACCTCGTACACATGATTGACCTCTGGGCCTGAGTCTTCTACTTGGGTTGGATTTTTATTCTGTTTCCAGTTTGCAAGTGGGAAGATAACTGTGTCTGGCTTTGAAACCCTAAAAAGTGCAGTATATTTAGTTATTGATGGGACACATCTGCTTTAAATAACACAGCTAGTGTTGTAAATACACATACCATTTTTTACTAATGTAACCCAGTGACCTTGGCTTGTCACTGGACATGTCAGATGCAGTCGCTTTTACTCTATGGTCGCCATAGTTTTGGATTAGGTGCTGAAGCATTAAGATATAGATTAACTACACAGTGGTGTCTGTATCCTTGTTTGGGAGACTTTCAGAAAGGAAGCTAGGGAAAGTTTCCCCACATTCTGCATTTGGTAAATGAGACATAAAAGTCAACTTTAAAAATCTTGAAACCCTAAACACTTTTGGTCTCTCTGGTTAAAAAAAAAAGGCTTTAAAGCGGTTTTAGTAATTTGTTTTATCTTTAGATCTCACATGAGTATCTTTGCTATAATTGTGCTTGCTAGGCAATATTATCACTAGCTGAATCCAAGCAAACACTGCACAGGATGTGCTGTTATGTCCTGTGGATTGAAAGTGCCTGACATGCCCTGGGCCAGAGCTTAACCTAATTTAGGCTTTTAACAAAAACAAATGTAATTTGAATCTGAATTGCCAGGGGGAAAGGAAAAACATTTAAAAACCTTAAGTACGGATACAAAAGGTGAATTACATGACAAGTGAGTGATGAAGCAGTAAATGTGAGCTTCTAACACCATACACAGAGAAGAAGCTCACAATGGAAGCTGAGGAACAATTGACACTAAGCCTCTGCATACAAGTGGCACTCCAGGGTCTTTAGATCAGTGTTTGGGAAACACAGTTAAACCAGCCATATATTTGCAGATCTTGTGCTAATCAAGACAAAAGATCAGAGGATTCTCAAAGTGAACTCTGATACTGCCAACCCTGGAAGATTCGAGCTGGTTAACTTCCATACAACGAAAAGCAGGTTAGGGCAAGATGTTATAGCACATTGAAAATTCATTTACCTTCTACACCATTTAACTACACATCTGGACATCAGCTTAAAGTGCAATTTATACAAGAATTAGCAGACCACTTGGAAACTTCCATTTGTGGTTTAGAATTCTGATCAAAACCAGTTACCCTATAACCATGCATACAGATTATATGCAGAGAAGATTCTTTTTATAGCATGTCAGTAAGAATCTGATACCCCCCAAATTTATCTCCCGATACATATGTTATTGGATATCATTTAAACACAACTATAACCATTCTACAGTTGTTTAAATAGTTACACAAAGGATATGGGTGATCCACAATGGGTGCAATTTGACTAGCACTGTGATGATAAATCTGGAGAGCGGAAGAAGTCCATTATGACTGTGGATTGCTCATTTACTACTCCTGTGAATAAATGTAAATACAAAATTTTCATTCCCTGGCTAGCAGAGAACTGTGTGTAATTCCAAGTGTCATATTGAAAAGAGGAATGATTCACTGGAGTGACAGCAAGTCATTATGTACTACAAATATTGACACAGCTCCCTTCCATGGCTGCAGGCATTGCATAGTTTCTGGAGTAGGTACAATTACAGGAAGTCTCATTGTGTTAACACTTCTAAGTAAGCATGTGTAACTACTAATAAAATCCATGGTGCAGAATGAACATCACCAATAAACATTAATCTTTTTTTACAAATGCAAACTTTGCCATTTAGATTTAGCCTAACCACTGAAAACAGGTACAAACTGTAGAAAAACATATCAAAATTCCATTTCCCCAGATCTAACTTTAATAAAACTTAACATTTGGTTTGTTACTATGTGTAAATTCACGTCATTCTCACTGCTCTTTGCAATGTATGTGTGTCTTACTTTATTGGGGCCAAAAAAAATTCCCAATTATATTTTCCACATTCCTAATAATTTAAAGTTTTCTACTTTACCTGCTGTTTTACTAACTCCCCCCAAAACTAATACAAGGAAGCATCCACCTAGAGAATTCAGAGGCTGTCATTTCTGGCCTCTCAATCTGAAAATTCTAGTTGCCGGACTGTCATGCTGTTTCAGCACTTTCTGAGCCAGTGATTTTAATAATTCAGACATCACTCTGACTTTTTTAATCTGTATGTTTTTTTTCCCAGATAATAAAAACAAAGCTTTGAAGCCAGATATACATTCCCAGAAGGTATGTAGCAATGGCAGCCCCCATATTCACATGTTTCCTTATAAGATAAGCATACATTCTTCAGTATTTGTCAGCATTACTAACATGAAAAGAGACCCCCTGTTTACATTTGATTACTGGTGAGCAGACAACTTCAATAGTGAATGGTACAGATAATATCCATTATATTTGCAAATTACAGATCAGTTATCTCTCACAGGCCTATAATAGATTGCTGGAAATAGACTTTGTGGTTTTAGATCCTTGGATTCTTTTGCAAGTAAAGAAGTTTGGTGGTAAGCTGCTTGTCCCTGCAGAGATCCTTACGATGCATACTGCTAAGTATCTTATAACACATTATTGCTTTTTTTAGCCAAGATCTTATACATCATTATAGACGAGTGGTTTTGGCATTTTTGTAGCTTGGAAACATCAAACAAGAAGCCTATAAACTAAGCTTGTGTCTACATAGCTGAACTTAGGTTACCTTTTTGAATGCACTTACCCCAAAAATGATACAGATGCTAAGGCTTCAACATTGATTGCTAGCTGGACAAGTTCACTTTGTGAGTTGTTTGCATTTTTGCTGCAAAACAGAAGTATAAATGAGTTACAGACTTCATAAAGCATGTAATGTACACAAATACATGATATCTGTTTCCTATGAGTTTTGCAAAGGGACCACTGTTTAAACTCAATATAATAAAGCCCTAGGTCCATGAATTGTGTAACTGGCATTATCTAGGCAGCTTGTTTTCAAAGATTTAGGAATGAAGATCATATCAAACTTTTACCTATTAAAGAAACAATGTTACTTGTACACCCCCCACCGATTATCTACCAACTGTATGTCCCCAAGCTATTGGCATCCAGCACATGTGCTGATCAGCCAGTTGTCCAAGCCACCAAAGGAAGCCATGTTGGCAAACTGCAACAGGCACAATTTCGGCACTGCAGGCAGTGTCTGAATCCTAACTGTGTGATGCCTAGAAAAATGTCTACCAATAGACTGCTTTTGAAATCCATAAATGGTTGCTACCTGGCTGGTATTTTGCTGATCTGCCCAGTGAAAACGTCCAGCATTGTCGCCTTGCTATAGGCATAGGTTATGCAGAGTTTTGTAGCTCCTTAGAGGAGGAATATCTGTAAGCTGTCCCCTGTTCTTTTCATACATTTCTTAGGACATATTGCTTGAATTCACCCAACTGGCTACAAGCACTCCTGCTCTATTTGCATGCCATATGACTGCTAGGCATCTGATAATGTCCTGTTGTCTAAACATGTTCTGCCATACTGCATAAGTGTAAAGGCTACAAGGTAAAGAACCCCACATTTTATAGCATATTTTTTTTTTGAACATAGACTTAAATTTTTGTGCTAAATGTTGTTAGCTGTACATTTACAACAGTTTTCAAAAAGTAGATTTGCATCATTTTAAAATAACTTTAATTGAAAGTATTATATATGAAGATACTGCAGAGGCTAGAATGCAACTGCCATTTCATGGATACAAAAGCTACTTGTAGACAAGCGTAATTAATCTCTAGAAAGATATACAGAATATTTTACAGCATAGCTCTTCCCTGGGAGAATTTGTAGCTCAATGATCAATATTGTTACCCCATCTAAGTCTTCTAATGTACTAAATAGGCTGCATATATCACACTGAGCACAATGTGCAATCAAACAATGATGTGATAATATGGTTTATGAAGTACAGAAAATGTATGCTGCCATTCCTAAGAATAAACATCAATTGCACACATTCATATTGTAAAATAAGGCAAATTACCTGCGAATCTGACTCTCAAAGTGCACCTTTCGACTGGAGTCCCGCAAATGAGGCACAGTGAACCTTAGACCTCCCAACACCTAAAGGTCGAGAGAAAAGTTAGGGAATCACAAAGTGATACAAATGTATATAGGTGAATAACTAAGCAAATTACAATTTAAATATTAAAAACCACATTAAAAATATATGTACTACAACAACATTTTGCAAACAAAAGGTTGCTTATTCACCAATAGGTTGCATTAGGCAATGTGACCAACATAACAAGTTGACTGGAAAAATGGACTAGTAACTTTCATATTTTGCATTTTTTGTGTTTTTTTTCCCCAAACAGAAATGTTTCACATCACTGATCACTGGGGCCACTATGGGTAAGAGGCAGTGTCACTACACACAGCTTTAGGTTGACAATGCTGTGGATAATTTCACAACTGCCTTACATCATTGTCACCATTTTGTAAGATGTGGCTCAATGGCTATTATATTGACAGGATTAATGCACACAGCCATACCCAAGTACTCTGTTAGAAGTTATGGAAAGACAGAATAAATTAAAGGTTATAGTAAAACTCTCAAGCAGCTTACGTGACAATAGATAAAAGTTTGAGTCATTACAAATGTCAACTCCTTTTATTATCAATGTAGTAAATGGAACTATAAAAATGTACACTGCTCTCAATACCTAGGTAGCACCATGTAGGGAAGTGGTCAGTTGAAACATAAATAAGTCCTGTCAAAAAAGGAAATCGCCTTCCTTTACAGCCAAAAATGTACAATTTAAAGACTTTGTACTATCTCTTGGGCAGAAAGCTCTCTTGTGCCAAAAAAAGAGCCTCATCTTTTCTCCCCCGAATTAGTATGCAGCTCCAGCAGGCAATAAAAGCTTCCTTCATAGACTAACGGAACAGGTAATTTGCGTTGTAGAAAAGTACCTTTACTATATGCAAGTAGTAAATCTAAAAAGGGAATAAAAATTATTGCCTTTTCTTGTTAGCACTGGACATGATGCAAAAACTTACACTGGTCATAGATTTCATTGGGTTTCCAAGGTCACAAATGACTAAGCGGGTCTCATTCTGAACTTCATAGTGACAAGACAAAGAAGGGAGGTTCTATAGAAAACAAACAAACAGATTCATTAACATATAAAAGGATAAAAAAAAAAAAAATAGATTCAGATGAGAAATGCGTGAGAAAATCAAGGAACAATGCTCAGTTGGGGTATGTTTGGCTTCTTGATAGGATGCATTTTGGTTATTTACCTTTGTAAATGCAGAGATAAGCCTGGTGCCTCTGCTTCTAGCCTATGGTATGCATATACAGTAAGTTCTGAATAATCCATTAGCATGTTATATTAACAAAGGGTCATTTGGCAGGCTACTTGTTTGGAAACAAACAATGATCCCACCTCTACTTCACAGGGTGCTTGCATTAGGTTTAGCAGATAAGAATGGGTTCTGTTCATTTTAAAATGTCCACAAGGCAGCCACCTTATCAGGGTGTATTCATCATATAACAAATGCTAGCAGAGTAGAAAAGTGCTCAGAGTCTGAAGGTGAAAGAATACTGTTTAATTGTATGTGAATCTGATCTCTTATTTTCTACTGATGATATTGGAAACTCTTGGCCCCGTAGCTTCCTAAGCATGCAAGATAAAAAAAATGAATTCCTATGTAGAGTTCAGTGTTAAGACTGCCAATAAGGTAAAATAAGATTTTGTTCAAGCATGCATAGAAAATTTTAGAGCTGGCCAGGGGCATCTCTGCAGTTTCCTGTGGCCTGTACATAATTGGATCTGCCAGGAAAAGTTTTATAAGTTAACTTTTAGGACTTTTTAGTATAAAAGATGTTTTTCTAAAGCTAATATGGATGGGATACAGATATATGATATATATGATGACAAATGTACATATAACTATAGCAGAGGTGTTTGTCAAAGCTTCGACACTTACTTCGCTGTTCCGCAAAACACCGCTGTACTCTGCCTCTGCTGGTATGACAACATAGAGCTCGGCCTCGTATGCTCCCCCTTCTCCTTCGTTTATTGCATTAAACATTAATGTCAGAGAGTTCACATCTCCTAGATACACTGATTTGCGATCACTGCAATGCAAACATCATCAAATTAAATTACATGGCATCATAAAGTCCCAAAAAATAAACACATAAGAACAAATTCCTGGTGTTTACAGGAAGTGACTCGTAGTAACAAACCAAGAAAAAGTGACTCATAAGAAAACATGATTTAAACCAGTTCAATAAAACAAGAAAACCATTATGATTTGGACTTCCTGTTACAGTTTAAAGGGCCAGTTAGCTCACAGCCAGATCAACAGCCTTCAGCACTGGAGGTTGGCATTGAACGTAATGTTTAGTTCAAGACAAAATGTGCTGCTACACTTCCTGACTAGCAATCCTGATCTAAAGCAAACCACCCAGAGCCCTCAGTAAGATGGGAAGGATAACTGCACTTAAAAGTTAACATAATGGACATGTTAAGAACTTAGAGAGGTTAAAAGTTAAAGCAAGCAGTGTTTTGCCCATGCTGGGAATGTTCGCATTGGGGTTAATGTTAAGCATTTGGTTAGGTTAAGGGCTGCTTGTTGTAGGAAAGGTAATAAATTTAGGGGTTAGGTGGGGTAACCCAGAGCTAAAAACTCAAGCATTCAGTTCTTGTCATTGAAGCCTTTCAATTTAGTCAACCAGCATTTACCCATAGTCAAACTAATCAGTTTTATGCAGACATAAGCTTAAATGCATTGCCTAAGGAAATTTACTCATTGCAGAAAAAAATCCAGCTTTTGCAAATCACACTTTTCAGGTAGCCATGTAATGATTATGTTGGAAGGAATACACTGGACAAAATTTGCCGATATTGAATTTAGGAACGTCATTAGTTGGCTGAGCCCCATATTAACATGGATTTACCCTCTCCAGCTTCTTAGACTTACCTGGTGACATTAAGTTTCAAGTCTGGGACACATATGTTATTATCGCAATCCAGCTGGATCTGAACCTTTTGGAGATAATATGAGAAAAAATGTAAGTAATTTTAAACTGTAAATTGTAATAAGTTACATTTTTTTAATGAACTACACTAGGAAAAAAGGTATCTATACCCTGAAATGTTTTACACCCACTGCACTATAACATGTATATATCTACATACAGTGTATACACTTTTCAGTAAAAAAAAGGTTTAGTTAATACAGAAGATCAGTGAAAGACTGCACTGAAAATGCTGAGTTCATTGGTATCTGATGATTCACTTTAGCCAAGTACATAACCAACAATTATAAAACCAAAGAATTTTTGTGTGGTTAAAAGCAAATGATTTATTACAGAATTATTAATACCTTTTCTAAACAGGGTGCTAAATCTTTTCTTTTTTTTTTTTTTTATAGTCTAAGATCTTAGTTGTGAGGTGTCACACAGTGCTTTGAGGTGGGCCAAAATCTCTTGTCTTAAATAAAAAGGCAAATGATTATACTAGCAAGTGACAAATCAAACCAAAATGGGCAGTGCAGGTAAAACCAGGTAACAATACAAATATTTTAGTAGCAATAGGAGAATAGTGTGTGACTCCTTTGGTAAGCAATAGTAATATATGTGGAAGTCGCAGATTTTAACGTTTGCAAACTTGACACTCAATAGGAGAAGTTAATTTCAGTAAAAGTGCTTTTAAGATTGTAGGTATGAATGGGGCCATACATCTGTATCATCAATATACCTGTTTATTTTTTTTTTTTTTTTTACTTTTATTGGTTATAAAGTATCCACATTTTCCTTATGCCTGAAAAAAAATGGTAAACATGGAGGCTGTCACTGTTGACTGCTCCTGCAAATGCTAGTTGTTTTGCTGCCATGCTTGCTTCTATACTTGAAATTACTGATCTCGAACAAGTATGCAGACAAGGACTCCACGCATCTGTATAGTTATCCAAATACTGGGGTTGGTTGAGTAAAATTTTTATATCTAGTCATGTGCAAATTAGGCAGAGGGACATCATAACAACTAGGGCAGTAGTTGACTTCAAGCCTATACTTTCCTATGACTGGTTTGATTGAAGCACAATTAGGTACCGTAGACCGTCAACACTTCCAAGTAAATGACATGTATTCAGGTTCACGGCAAAGCGATAGATAGTCTATGCACAACATGCACAACTTACCTTCTGTTCAATATGGCTCTTAGTCTTGTAATTGAAAATTGGCAATAATCCATGAGCATCAGGAGGCGCTTGTGAATCCAGGGAGAAGTTCAGAGAGACAAAAATTGGTGAAAGCTTGTCCCGAAACTCTGATTCCTCCTAAAAAGAAATAAAAAAATGAACTCCAAATATGTTTAGGAATACTGCGGTAGAAGATCAGAACAAGCCATACTTGAACTTAACAAATCTTGGCTCCTTCCACCCACCTTGTGTCCTTACTATAACAAACATTGAGTGCAGAACAGCTGTACACATGCTGACAGATCAGAAATGTAGCTGTAGCTGGTTAAAAGCATAACTGCCTGGACTGTGGCCAATTTTACAGATCTTGGATTTGCTTTTCTTCAGCATTCCTAACTTATATAATTTAAGACATGTACAAAAATAATAGATGTTGGAAGTTTAGGAAGTGCTGACCAAGTTCAGTTCCATGTATACATTAAGGAAAACAAGCTACAAAATTTATAGGGGAGAATATTTGAGGCTAGGGCACTGAAGTCAGCATGCTTACAAATATTGTAGCTCAAAAAGAGGAAAATAAAATATGGAAGTGTTGCCATGCATTGTTGCTGGGTTAAAAGTTTCTTCTACTCTGCCTCATCCTTGCCCAATACCACCCATCAGAGAAGATCCCAAGCATAAATGCTAATTAAAACACAATAAAATATTAGGATTGTAAAAACTGAAAGACTAAAAAGATGTGAATGGTACTAATAAAAAGTATTCACTTTAAGCTGGAACTGTGAGATCATTGGGTTATTTTAGCAAATGTTCATGTTGTTAGTTTAGTTGCCAGCAATACCAAAGATTTATTCTATAAAGCACAGGCAGATTAATTACCTTAAGGTAGATCTTCATCTCACTACACTGCTCCTGGCCTCCATTGCGTAGGAGTATATTCTGAGTAAGGTGGGGAAGGCCGGATTTCAGGAACAGTGCTCTTCTTACAGCCCCTCTCTGCTTCATAGAGTCCAGCTGCAGCTCCACATTAATCCCTAAGAGACATACACAGCTCATGATCTCAAGCATTAGATCATACAACACATGCATTCAGACTGAGCAGAAGTAAAAAAAGACTTATGTATAAAAAGGTGCACATACTTACCGATCGTATTAGGCACGTGTTTTCCCGAAGCATTCAGGCAGAAACTGAGGTTTACACTAAAAAAGGAAGACAGGCATAAAGAAATCCAGATGTGGAAAGCTTAAATGAAAGAATCAAAATGTTACAGACACTGAAGAATTCTAGTATAGTCAATAAAGAGCCTAATGAACAACTGCATCTACATCTTTACACAGAAATACGGCATGAATAACGAGTTACAAGTAAGTGGGCACAATGCATTCACATATTGAGATCCCCTACTTCAGGACCTCTTGTTCATACCACCCACAATACAATAACCTAGGGCAATGCAGGTTACACACGTTGTTGCAATGCGGTTCTATTAAATTTAAATGCACCCTATTGCACATGCACGACAATGTACCACAATACAGAGAGAGACCATGTGTTATGAGCAGTTTATTGGACAAATCAACAGTAACATTAAAAATGTGCCAAATGACATTTCTATTTTTTTGTATTTTGCCAGTTGCTGGAGATTTACAAATCATCATGTTAACTTTTAACTGTATTTTAGATTATGGAGACTGCAGATGGAATGGTTGGAGATATTTATGCTGGTGCAGGAGAAACAGGGGTTTGGGGAAGGTGGAAGAAAAGAGGACAGCAGGCAGTGTCTTTTTATGTGAGAATAGGGTCTGTTTGTGTGAAAAATCCTTAAATTAAGCTGCTTGTTTATTTTATACTCAACACTACCGGGCAGCTTAGCAGAAAAGACAATGTGACCCATTACAAGAGGCATTTTGATATGACTGCACTATTGTGTTGCCACATCCTTTATTTACTGCATAGCAACAATAGATAGGGTATTCCAAAACATTACAGGATGATGGTTAAAGCACAGAGGACAGTCCTATTTCAGTAAAGGCGCCTAAAAACTGGAGGAAAGAAAAGTACTCAGCCAACTTTTTTTTCTAATTTAGAACCACAACCCTTTAAACATATTTCATTTAGATTTGATTCAACATTAAAGCTGAACTCCAGGCAGATAAAAAGACACAAAGGCTGTGGTGGTAATTCCAAATACATTATTAAGTGCTTGTTTTTATTTTTTGGAAGCAGTGCAACTACCTAATTTGAATCAGGTCTCCTCCACCGCTAGATAAGACTGTACTCTGGGCAAAAAGCTGTATAAACCCAATGACTGAATGGCCAGGAATACAGATTCTTTGGCAGGCAATGTTTCTTCATATTTATTTTATTCTGTATAATAACCTTTTTGCCTGGCATTAAGCTTTAAACCAAATGAGTGGCATCTTACTAGCTTAACCAATCCCTGGCCGGTTAAGAAGTCACTTTCATGTGTACGCCTGCATTGTAGGATTATGTTTACAGAGCCCACCTAATGCAAAAAATAATTATATTCTAATAATAAAATAGTTACCATAACTTTAATTGTGCACGGGCCCACTTATCTTCAGCTAATCGAAAACTATGACAATTGATGGCTGCAACAGGGTCTCTGGTATTCTAGTTAAGATGATTCACTCTTTATATATTAAAAAGGCCCTCTGGCTTCAGAAGCAGAATTAAAATCTGTAGGGGTTTTTCCATTGGCATTTACCACTTTTTTTACTTCTGTGTTCAATCATACCATATGATTGACTTTTAAAATGTCTAATAAAATGATAACCAAGATCTGGTTGGCTTCTTGGGGCATCTTCCAAGCTCCAGCAAAGGTCATTAAGCACACTTTGGATCATTCAGTTTTCTGGCCTTATACCAACTTCAAATTTTGTTTAGAAGTTTGCACTTAACTTTGGGCTCTGGGTTAAGCCCTTTAAATCAAGTCTTAATAGAATTCTGGTTGAAGAACAGAAACATCCACTACACATGACATCAGCTGCAGAGAGGTTAAGCAGCTGGTTTCTACAACCATTCACAATTGCGTATTCATTAAAGCATGAGGCAGTCTGCCAGGCTTTACATTGCACCCTAGCAACAGCCTTCTACTGTGTTCTAAAAATATAGATATCAGAACATAATCAAATGACCTCAGTAAGCAGCACTTATGTTCTGATAGATACAGCAACCATCTGACCATAAGGTGAAAAGCAGAATAACTACTGTAAAGAGAAACGTCAGTTTAAGGTCCTTGCTATTAACTCCTAACACATTTTTAGTTCAGGGTTATACTATGATTAATCACACTCTATACTATACTATGATTAATCACACAGCTAAAACTCCACAAATGAACTTGTGTGAGGGAATGCAGCACTGATTAGGTAAATAAATACTTGTCGTGCAATTTGTAGACTACAGTATCCTGCAGCGGTCCTTCCTAGGAACTATGAAGTTTGTCAATCAAAACAAACTATAGCAAGCAACCACCTACTTTTGTAATAAAACAAAAAACTTCCAGTGTGGAACTACCTACTTCCCCCTTCTCTATGAATACCAAGAAAGAGCTTTCTAGCAAACAATCACAAATGCCTTCACTCTACCACATCAGGGGGAACCTTCTAGCATGCAGCTACCTACTCCTCTCAACCATAATCAAGAACAGACCTTCTTGTATCAGTTATTCTACCACTACCAGCTAGATGCTCATCACCTACTGCACCATACTATACCCTATGAAGTACTATGTAATATAACAAACTAGAACACTATATATTATGGCTAAATTGTAGACAAACCTGACAATGAAATATACCAAGTAATAGTAAAAAGGTGGAGTAACTTAACACTTAGTAATATTAGAACTAGAAGTGCCCGGAGTTCAAACATTCCAAACCCTGAAGCAATCAGCATAAATATAACAGGTAAGTTAGTAGTACTAAGAAAGTATACATGCTGCCATAGCTGACCTTGCCTGAAAATACCAGTGGATTGGCGATTATGCACATTGGTGCGAGATTAGTATAAAACAGTTTCATGGATTAGAAGTTTTGACTTTCCGTATCAGAATGTGTGTTCTGGGTCACCATCTCAAAATATGAATCCATAAAGGACCATTAAAATTTTAGATAAAAAATAGGCAGTAATTCCATCTGTGTCTCAATACGGGTATTCTGTAATCTTTTAGAATGCCAAGAAACTGCCTGAAGAACACAAAGCATAGGACAACAACTTCAATGATGCACACCACTGTTTCACAGACATGTGTAGGTCTTGTGGCTTCAGGTGCTCAATTGGAAAATAGTAATAAAATCAAAAGGCAACAAAAAAAATTAAACATTAACCTAAGAGACAATATTCCATTGTGGTACATGCATAAGCATGTGTTGCAGTAAAACCACTACCACAAACATGTTATAAGTTACACAACTGCAGATTTTTTTTTTTTTTTTTTTTTTTTTTTTTAACTGCAGCCCACAACACACAATTGGTTTACATATGCAATCTGGGATGCATTCAAATCAATTGGCAATGCTGCTCACCATGCGCTGCTGTATTGTGCATAAAAAAAGTACATTGCCATGATGCACAAGTCTGAATGACCTGTTTAAAAACCCATCATAATATAGTTAATAAAAGGCAAAGTTTTGGACTCACCATGACACTTGTATATTGGTGTTCTCAATCGTGCAGGTTTTTTCCTCTGGGTTTATCATAGTTGAAGAGATGGACAGAGAGGCACTGGCATGGACAATTGGACGCCCACTGCAGAGACAAATATTAGCAGTAAATCTGATTAAAGTGATAAAATTAGAGTCTAGCTTTTTCCTGAATCAATAATGGCTCCTGAAAAATGCAGACTGGAAAGTACATATAGACAGAAAAAAAAAAACTCAATAGTCATTACATGGAATCATATACTGAATAATTTCCAATTACAGGAATATCAACTAAAGGAGAACATCGATTTATTTATTCCAGCCTCACATTATTAATGACAACCACCTATATACTGCTAATTTTGAATAGCAGAAAAAAAACTAGCAGGTGGGAACCATGCATAATGTAACACCTTGACCAATCAGAGTCCATGTTACACATGTATTAGGCTTCACACTTAAAAATATTTTTAAACCCTGTCACACAGCTGCAGGTAAACAATATATTTCAATGCTTAGATAGATTTTTCCATTTCCTTTTTGTATCCACGTGTGAATTATCATTGAACTGAGCTATGAAATTTAACTACTCCAGTTGAGTCGATTCCCTAGCACAGTCCTCTCACCCATTGCACATTATAGCCCTTTCATTCTCTAGGAGTGTCCTATTACTGGCCCAGCTTTTTAACTCCCCTCACCTCCCTACATAATCTATAATAAACCTGGTGGGGAAATAGTAAAGTGGAATAGTGGAATAGAAAGTCACAATTAGTCTAGAAAGTGACAGATCCGAGTCCACAGACATTACATTGAAATTACATTTTCCGGCAGAAGTCTAGGGGATTTGGTACATCAACACAAGAAGAGCTTTTGTATAGGAGCCTTTGATTAAAACTAATAGTTCAGTGACATCAATCTTTTTAAAAATGTTACATACATATTCTAGAGACTACTATAAATATGAAGTGAAGGGATAACCTAAAACTATATCAGTCCTAAAATTTTAAAGGTACAACTGATCTCTAAAGAATAATAAACTATTAATAAATCACACTTACCGGTATACTAAAGCTTTGTCAACACCAAATGCACCCACAACAAGGTCTAGAAAAAAAAAAAAAAAAAGAAAAAAAAAAGTTTTTTTCAAAAAACAAGAAGATAAAGGACAGTATCTGTGTAAAAAAAATGAATAAACTAGAGGGAAAAAAAGACGTTTTTGCTTTATGTATGAACAACTTAAGCTTTAGTTACTGATATATTTTGATAATAAAAGGAATCTTATCAAAAGTATGTAAGCTGTCAAAGAGACTTTTTAGGATGCAATTTCCATGGCTATGACCTTTCTTCATACTTCTGTACTTGGAAAGTCAGAGACCCCCCCGGGACAAACATGTGAAGGTCAGGAGTCCTTACATCCATTACACATAAATAGCAGCTTCCATATTTAAATCCCAACAGGTTGTTTTTACATTCGTAATCAATACCATTGTTACACTACACAAACAGAGAACCAGTTTTTAGGTGTACATACCGGGGTAGCCATTGCCATCAAGATCTTTTCCTCCTCTAATAGAGAAACCAAAGAATGCAGGGTCCAGAGAACTACCCCACATTCCTTCTAACACTTGAGAAGGCTTGGGGTTCAGGCCAGCAGAGTTGCCATTAAAGATAAACACTGCTCCCCTGCTGTCTTTGCCATCAAATGGGGCACCAATAGCAATATCTAAAAATAAAAGAATATTTGATCATATTCATTGTCAACATCTTCCACACATTCTCAGATGCTTAAAAGACTTTACTGGTACGACTTATTACGTCACAGTAACAAACGCTAAGAGAAAGCCTTATATTTACAATATAAAGCCAAAACGAGAGAAAAATAAAAAAGGATAGGAGAAAGAGGGTGCGAGAACAATCATAATGAAACAAGTAGAAAGCATGCAAAAGAAAAAGTGAATGAAAAAACAAGGCACCCATCCAAAAAAATAAAACTAAAAAAATGATATTTATTAATAAAAAAAAAAAAAAATCTTTAGTTACCATTAAAACCATCTTGATCCAAATCTCCCAAAACTGCAATGGAACTACCAAAACGGCCATATTCATGTTGTCCAGTTAGGACCATGGATGGAATACTGGACATATTGTGATCCTGCAGGTAGATATAGACACGTCCCACCTCCTGAATTCTGCCATCATGGGTTTTCTCCATAAAGAGAGGCGCACCTATAATCAGGTCATCCAATCTGCAACACAAACAAAACTAATAAATACTTGACAATATAAAGCCTGTTGCATCACAAAATTAGAGTAGATTTTAGGAAGAATCTATTTTCTGGCTAAAAAGAAACAGTCAGTTTTATTCCACAACTGCTGCTGTTCAACAAAAAAGTGAAACTGTAATTTAAGCAATATTAGGGGGCAAGGGTTGCTGACTTAATCCTAAAATACCTGGTTGCATCTTGCAATAATATTTCTGTGTATTTCAAATCAAACACAGATTTTAATCTATATACTTGTTCAGCCTGACAGCCAGGCATTGAGCATTCTCAGAAATTTAAATTACCAAGGCAATTTGCCTATAGTTTATGACTTATGTTTATTTTCTTGTAATACTGAAACAGCTGCATCAGATTAGTTAGATGGTGGTGCCCAAAAGCACCAATCAGTGCAAGAAATCGCTTGTAATCTCTTACCCATCATTGTTGAGGTCAGTGGCTGCCACAGCATACCCGAAGTATGAAGCCATCTAAGGATTAGATCAAACACAAATGAATGTCATGTTTTTTGGATTATATTCTATGTGTGCTCATTTGTTCCTATGTCCCTTTAATCCTTTATATACACATATATACTGTACATCATCATCATGAATGCAGGTTTAATTATTTCAACATGGATGTAAAGAGTCAGCTGAAGCTTTAGTGACCCTGTAACAATAGTAAGCTTTGTACATTATTTGCTATTCCATTAATTTATTAAGCATGATAGGTATATCAGTTAATTTTACATATAGGAATAATAGGATTTGTTCTGTGCATGAAATATATTTACAGAAAATCAAGTCAAACCTAGATCAAAAGCAAAAAACAGAATTAGGTCTAAAAAGTTATTGTTTAAAAAGTGGCCCTTCAAATTTTGAAAAAAAAAGAGAATATTAGTTTTAACATATTAAGAATAATGACATCTGTGTGCACTTAGTTTTGAAGCCACAAAGATCTGAAGGTGGCCTAGGAGGGTATGATGTACTAAACATTTTTAAATCTCAGGAAAATACATACTTTAAGGATTTTTAATGGGTGAGAAATGTTGAGGGGTATTCAGCATTAGGTTAGAGGCATGTTTTGTTTTTTTTAATAGTGAAGGCTTAGATGTCATGTTAAATTTTTAGCATTGTAAAAGGTCTAGGTTCAAAAGCAAACCTTACTTTATCCAAAAACTAAAGACTTTGCTCTGATTACACCTTTCAGTTAGTAGGTGGAGATTATTGCAAGGGTAAAGGTTTGTGTTACCCACAACATACAGTACAATTTTAGTAATTCTATATTCTTGGAATAAAAATAAATGTATTCACCTAGAAGCCATTTACTTACTTGCTCTCCTGAGAAGTTATATAAGGCTTTAAGATTGGTGCCATTCAGAATAGTTACCTAGTTAAAATGAAAAGATGGTTTATGTTATCAAATATGATCAGTAACAATTTGTACTATAAATTTGATGCATTTTCTTCTTCAATAAACCTAAAGTACAGCCCTATTCCCTGTACGTATAAAGCAGCAATTCACCACTAGTGAGTGTTTGGCAAAGTCACTTTCTCTTTTTTATAAATATGCCCTTTTGACTTAAATTGTAAAGTATACAAATACAGTTACCCACATACACATTTTTAAAAGCTATTGACAATGGCATTAATGACACAGCATTAACATTTATATATACAGCTGTATATGTGTGCGTGTTATATATATATATAATATGCACATTCCCTTTTAAAAAAGTTTACTTTTTTTACCCCCCCAACAAATATGATAAAAAATATAAGGAATTCTTACATATCCAAAAGTCAGGTTCCCTTTTGGGACTCCAGCCACAAAATCTGCAGTAAGGAAAAAAAAAAAAACCACATTAAAAATAATTGACCTGCAATATGATGACGTAATTCATATACGACAGGATTTCACAACTACTAAAGTACAATAATTGATGCGGTTTTAGATTGTACATAATAGGGTTATAAGAGATGTTTAAAAGCTTTACACAGATTAACCCTTGTTCTAAATGGTTACCTACTGAACAAATCATTTGGATACTTCATCACAACTGGGGAAAAATAGTAACAAAGTGCTCCAACATCTAGTATTCATTCACAGATATATCATTGTTTTCACTACCCTGCTCCTCACAAAACACAACTTTTTGTGGCTGGCCAAGAAAAGGGGGATTAAAAAATTATACAATGGTGAAGCAGAAAATAAGACATGCATATCTATCTGGAGCGGGCCGTAACACACAGGAATGGTTTTATCAAGCAGGAATAAAACTATTGATTTTCATATTTGATGCAGACATCATTAAATAAAATATTCACACTACATTGATGTCTACGGCCATTTTGTTTTGTTTTTCTACATACCCAACGGCATGTTTTCCAGCCACCAGTATTTAGGTATTGTAAAAAAGGCCACATGTCAAAATCTAATCTTAAATTGAGCAAAAAATTACTCACCCTCAGTTTCATCTCCACTGAACTCACCAACTGCAACGGAATATCCTGGGGGAAAAAAGAAGTAACAATTAAGGAAAAAAGACTATTGAGATATAAAACAAAGTATATGACTTAGAATATAAAAAGGGACACTATGCAAAGTGTAACTGCATACAGAAATTACAAGCCTGATGGCTAAAGCTACTTGCATTTTGTGTATCTGTAGTTTTGGTGGCTGGCTGCTTGCTATTGTGCCGCCTCAACAGAGCTAAAAAGTTTAAAATGTCAATGAACAGCTCTTTATATAGGCTGTCAGGCGGCACACGCTTCAAGTGCCATTTGTTAACATAAACCTCCCTGAGAGCAAGTTACAGAGCCAAAAGGGCCAAGTCAATGAAAATGTAATTGATCAGCCTGCGGACAATAGCCTGAGCCAACATTATGAACATTTAAAAGAAAATTAAGTGTGCGTTACTACACAATTTATACAACAAAAGCTTACAGCCTTTGTGGAAAAATGGAAATGAAGATTTCTCTTTAGTCCATTGAGCAAGACAAGGATCTGATACGGTCAGGGTTACAAGCCACATTTAGGAGACAGAGAAACAAAAAAATGAAAGCTTGTAGGGCAACACAGGAAAACCTCTACCGCTTCCAGCTTTATTTTTTTCTTCCTAGTGTCCCAAGAAAATGCACGTTTCCTGCAGCTTTATTGGTTGAAAGACTTTACTTTTTTGATAGCATTCTTTTTGGTTTGTTTTTTTTTCCCCCAATCAAGATTCCTACAGCCTGGCAAGAGTTGGTCTTTCAAGGGCAGCTATTAAAATATGACTGAATCCATTCCCCATTGGACCAGATACTCTCACAATTTGAAACTTTATTAATACTTTAAAGGGTTTCTCACCTAAGTAACTGTCATCATAAGAGATATGCGATTGACGGGTATGCATCTGTCCTTTAATCTCCAAGATGAAGTATTCTGGGTAATAAGATTTCTTGATTTCATCTTGTGTTGCTGTAATCACTTGACCTAAAACAAAATAAGAAAATAATGATTAGCAAATCTGCATCTATTTCTAAATAGATAAAACAAAATAATATTCAAAATTACAGTAAACCTGTTTTGTGAGGCTTTATTTTTCTCTCATGGCAAGCATACATTAAGCACATTTCATCAATAAAAACTATATAATATGAAAGCCAGAAAGTGTTTCAGGCTATTCAAAACACCTTAAGGTTTGCTAGAAAAACAGTCCTATACAATTACAATGTGTGATACATAGCCATTTGAAGAGGTACTTTATATATTTTGGCAGTTTAATACACAAAATATGTTAAACCAGTACGTTTGTCAAGGGCATATGTAAAAAATAAATAGTTATTAGATATTATGCACAATTTATAAAGTATTGAGTTAAATAAAGACACCAGGAATATTTTACCTTGCCAGAAATAGCTGCCAGGCCCACCTAATAATATTCTTCCACTCTGAAAAGTAAATAAAAACATAGGAATTAAACTAAAAGTAATAAACTAAAACCCAAGAAAGTGAAATTTAATATCTAAAAGGTTCTGATTACCCAGAAAGCAATGACTGCATCAGTAAAAAGTTTCAGATTTTCAGCCTTGGCAGAAAGCAGGCTGCAATTTTTGCCAAATCAGACAATAAAGCCTGGAACTTTCCTAAAATCTGAAAAAGTAGTCGCCCTTTTGTGAATCAATTTGAAATATAGAAAATCAGCACATTACCCCAGATCAACATATTCTCTCCATCATCACACACAGATCAAATTACCTTTGTAAACTCTGCAGAGAAGCCACCTTGGCAGAAACCCTGACCACCATCGCCATATGTATCTGTGTTCAAAAAACAAATTAGGTCAAATTATTCCGATTATAAATTATAATAAAAATTACTTCTAATGAGTTATACTACTAGTATACCTGTGCGACAAGGTGAGTACTCCACAATGTTGGTGAAGTTGTCTGATGACAAGTAGCAGGTGCCCACCATATCTCGATGTATCTCATCTTTAATTGTCCTCCAGCTGTACCTTGGAGCACAAGCCTAATAAGGAGAGGAAACAATTTAACTTCAAAATAAGCTGGAGAGATACATAAATACATTAGACACAATTGTACATCATCAAGTAAATTAGCCACAAATGAATTTGTTAATCCCATTAGTTAGCAACAGTTGGTATGCTTATTTTACTGGACGGCAAACGGAGATACATTTTCACAGATCTGTATTTAGAAGTTGCTAGCATGAATTACTAGATAAATGTTTTACTGCCATGACTGGCGTGCACTCACAGAGCAAAGCCAGGACAATGTGATATTTTAACAGCATATTGCGAGTTTCCTCTCCTATTGTGTGTTACTTCCCCCACCTCCTAGATTGTAAGCTCCTCTGGGCAGAGTCCTCTTCTCCTCTTGTATCACTGTCTGTATCAGTCTGCCATTTGCAACCCCTATTTAATGTACAGCGCTGCTTAACATGTTGGCGCTATATAAATCCCGTTTAGACAGGACAATTATTATTATTAATAATAATAAAGTGTACATAAAAATAAATATCACATACCAGTATTGAGTTGTCATGTGACCGAACAGTTGCCCCAAACCATTGCCCAGATTTATATTCCACTTCTTCCAAGGTACTATTTAGATGATCTTTGGATTGGAAGTCATAAAAGCGATTGCCTGGTAAAAAATTTAAATTTGTTAAAATATTGCAAATAGACAAACTGTACACACATACATTCAATACAGTTTAATGACTAGACACTGCAGATCACAGGTGTTTGTTGTGCATGGGAACAAACTATTGCCTGGTATTTCCAGATGTCAACATGTTAACGTTGATCAGACATATAACTGAAAACAAATGTGAATGGCCTTGATCATGATTCACTTCCAAAAAAGTTGTAAATGAAAGAGAATTATGACAAAGTATAAACAATGTGAATTCTAAATAGGCAGCACAGGGCCCCAGGAGAGGAGTGTAGTAGCTGTCACAGTAATTTCACTCATGATTCACAGTGCTCATACCAATGATCTGACAAGTTGTCCTACAGGTGTACCTTCAAACACAACAACAAGGATATTAACTCCCTTGATGTATGGACAGACTAAAACTCCCTTAAGGCATCAACTCTTGTACAAAAATGTGATTATATCTTCTCTGCCCTTAAACACTCGACAATAATGGCAAATGTACCCCTGCAGTAGGTCTTGGGTCAGGCTTTAGGCATAGAGCACAAAGGAGAATAGGATTCAGAGGACTTGTCACATGGGAAGTAGACGTAAGCTACAGAAGCAAGGAATATCATAAAGGTAACTAATGCTTTTTACCGGAACTTTAGCCAAATTTAGCAATTTAAACCTTGAATTCCAGGGGGGAATCCTATGAAAAGGCACGTCATTTACCTGGGGGTGAGAAGTTTGAACTTTGGGAAAGCTATAAAAATACATGTATATGAAATATTCTGCAGGTCAAAGGTTTGTAATTCTGTTCAGCCAATAGTGCGATTCAGGTACCCCTACAACATTGCATAGTCAGGCCCCCAACTTTCAGAACACCTTAATATGAACCTGATAAGACATTTTGCTGATGAGACAAAGGAACTGCAGCACATTGATGAACTGAAATCTGTGCTCCCCCTTCCAGAAATCATATTTACAGTGTAAGGAACAAAGCCTAATGCAAAACAATACAGCATACAGATGCTTCCTTTCTCACTCTGCTGCTGTGCACCCAAGGACTGGAAACTAAAATACAAATAGAATTTAAGCACTTATGTTAGCAGATTTTAAGTATGACTGCAGATGTTGCCTTCAGTAATTGCAGGGCAAGAGGTTGCCCACCACTGCTACCAAGGAGAATGTCCAACACCAGTCCAAAGCGCCTTTGTATTATTATTATTAATAAATATTTTTAGACGGTAAGCACCATTGAAACGGGAAGATTCTCTACTCCTCCTGTGTTGTTTCTACTCTGTCATCTGCAGCCTCTATTTTACAGTGGTGTATAACATGTCAGTGCTTTAATAGATTTTTAATTTATGGAACCATTTTTCACGCAACATAGTGTAGCATGTGCAGCCAGACTCCCATCTTTGACTTCTTTAGGACTCTGGTGGTAGTAAAGTCAGGAACATTTTAGATAAAATTGCTGCTGGAGTTTTTGGAGAGATAAACGTTGGTTTCACACGTAGGTGTTGCATAAAATAGTAGTTAGGTTAGACTTTTAACTTATATTTTGAACTGCTAGTAAATACCAGTTTCCCATGGCTTTAGAACACATTATCCAAGGAAAATACCAAAATAGCTGGATGTTCACCTTTTATTCTATTTAGTGAGACTAAACCCTGTGATATTCACCTGTCCGATCACACATTTTTAGTTCACTTTAAGTCTGTTGTAAGCCATTTAAAAGGCTTTTCTCATAGTTACAATTTGTTGTAGAACAATTATTATTCAGGACAAAAAATTAGCTCCTAGTCGACAATCCTAAACATTTAATGATTAAAAAAAAAATTACTATTCATGGGCACCTACCTTTTGTATCAAATGGTATTGGAGTGCAATCAGTGTCATTTCTCCAGGGACAATAATACACTGCTCCTCCCTCTACCACATCCGGCTGACTTGTGTTTGCTTTGGGAGCCCCGATGAGAACACTAACACTGCAAAAAGGAAACAGTTGTTAGTGATCTATAGCAAAGTAAGAGAAATTAAAATAAATTATACATTTAACACCCTCACACCAACTTCCACTCAACTTAGATATATTGTAAAGGTAAAAAAACATCAGACACACAAAACAAATATATGTAAAAGTTAGACAAAAATAAGTTTGAATCTTATTGATTTTAAGATGAAACTGAAACTTGTTTATATTGGCCCCCTTTCCTCTCATAGCATTGCAGTACCTGAAAATAAGAGAAATCAGGCTCTAAAGCAGCAATGTGCTCATGACATACGGAGAGATAGATCTACAGATAGTTTGCTTTGTACTATATTGTAACAACTAATTTCCAAATACTTATAATACTGTTTCACAGTATTTGCCTTATCTCTTCAACTAGCAATTAATTACTTCCCCCTATGAATAATACAAATAGTTTTGGTAAAGTACAAGGGGCATGCATAGATACAAAGCTTTTCAGCAGAACTCGATTCATTAATTTTTTGGTCCAGTACAAGATCTATTTCTAAGCAGTACGTTTAATTAAAACTATGAGCATCAGTGCTAAGGTACTGTCAAACCCTGCACGTTTCCATCAAACCCCAGCACCTTTACCAAGGCTCAGTATTTGGTTAGAAAAGACTGTGCCATTGTGATGTATCGTAGGTCTGCAGATCCACAGGAAGCATAGCACATCTGGCATAATATTTTCATAATAAAAGGGTCTATTTATATAGCAGTGAATCTGACATTCACTGACATTCCCTGGTGGAGAATCATTTACTGCCATTAAAATATATGGACCTGGATGATTCTCCACCAAGAAAATAATTCAGAAAATGTAAGATTTACTACCTTAAAAATAGACCCCTAAGTGACCTCATTGTTAATTACACACAAGAATACATTTGATTGTGATTACTTTGAAAACCCAAATACATAGTAATTTTTATGTATATAAGGTCATCTGCAGCATGCAATAAACTACCTGCCACCTCTGCTATATTATGTAGGTAAAGAGAACTTTTACTAAAAGTAAACCTCTTCTCCTCAGCTGATTACCCCTGCGTCATGCTTGGTTTACAACTTAAGAAAGCCTCTTTGATGCGAGGACAGGTGTTCAGGCTGGAAGCCCCCTCCCCTCTCCTGTAACCAGAGTTAACCTGTACTTCACATGAGCCATTATTAATGCTGAGAAAATTGAGGCTGCCACAGGTGCACTTTGCAGCTGCTCCCATTGTTGTGCAATAAAGTGTTGACCTGTTAACAAGGAATAATAATAATGGCGTAGGTTTACACCTCATTCCATAGCAGCAGATTACTTGGGATATGGTGAAGAATGACTTTTTGGTTTAGACTAAAAAAAAAAAAAAAAGGTAGTGCACCCTTTGTTTGAGGTTCTTACTGCAATGATCACCTTAAATTAGTGGTTGCCTACTGCCCAATAAACAATGGTCAAGACATAAATCTGATAAATCTGAGAGCTCTAGTGGGACATTTGAGCAATAGTCTGCATGTGGAGCTTTCAAACCTAATAATAAAAAAAAGAATGTCAGTTGAACGGCAGTTCTTTCTTCTCTCTGAGCACTCATAGAACTTGCATTCTCGAATTGATGAAGCCCTGACCCAACAGTAAACCCTAAACCAAATAGAATTCATACCATACCATAGACTGGGGCAGCACACAACAGCCCCCAATAAGCAATTCTGGAGAACAGTTTGGAAAATTTGCCTAATAGAGATTTTCTTTTACAATGCTTTTTGGGAATAATAATTGAAGTCGCACAGATTTGCCCATTTATTCTAAAATAGAGAAGGTACTTTCATTACACGGTCAGATGATATGAAAACTTCATCCCTAAAATGCCTTTAATATTTGAGATTATCAAAAGGTAGCAGGGTAAGTTCATAGATACAAAACAAGAGGAAATAGTTTCACTGCCACTTTAATAAATGTCAGAATTGGGATCAAATAGAACATGGACTTGCTACATGCTGCTGAATGCTACTGTGTGAAGATATTTTCTGAAACTGATGTTCTGAATGAATAATCCTCCAATTTTGCAGTGGAATGCCCAAGGCACTGGACTTGTCACCATGAACAGAGCCTTGTGTTCGTTTTATGAAAGCACAATGGTTAGGTGCTGTCTGATCACTGACTTTTGCCATTTGCAAGCCTATAATATGCACAGAAAGTCCGCCTAATGAAATGGCTTTTGTTGTAAACTCCATGACAAGTTGCATGTTCTAACTGACAAAACAAGTATGAATACAGTGAAAATATTCATAGATTAGGTGTGCCAGCGGCTGCAAAGTATGGTACTACTGGTAAAAAGAATGTATTTAATGCTTACAATGGGATTGCTCTGAACATGTAAAAATGTGCGGATATCCGGAAATCCTAACACCTTGACCATTTCACTGAAAAACATTTTTAGTTTTTACCTTTACTATGAAAGACTTACAATCACCAAGTAGTCGCACATCACAAGGACCGATGATGATGATATATAAAAAGTTTAGTATTTCATGGTCATTGTAATACAGTCATCTCAGTTAATAGAGGGATTTCTGATTGCTTGTTTAATTTGATGCACTTTTCCCTTGCTATTTGCATACACATAGTCAGACTGCTCCATATGTGTATTACAACTCCTGAGTTTGGACTTGTTCTATTGACCATATTTAAATATCAATAGATAAGAAGTTTAATAACATTCAAGGCTAGTTAAACTTGTAGTTTAAAATTGGGTTCACATTCCAGGGTGCAACAAAAAACAAAGAGCTTTCAAAGACTTAACAGTTCACCAGTAGCTTAGCTACATCCTACACAGAATGAGAAGATCTTTGATCTGTGGAAGCGGTGTTCTTCCTGCAAAAGGGGCAACACACCATTTGTGGAGTTGGACCTATAGCCAAGTAGTCAATGCTCATGCACCCTTCTGAATAAAAGCTTGACCACTGACACGGCAGGAACAATTTCTGACCTCTGCAGACACCAATGCTTCCACATAGAGAGCAAGGTTTTTTTCTCTACAATGTGCTGGTGATTGGCAGATTTTTTTAAATCAGACTGTGAATGATTTCTAAAACAAAGTGTAACCTGGTATGTATTTAGAGTATTTAGGGTTAAGTGCAATTGGCTCTGGCCTAGTGAAAGCTAATATAATGAAAATTTTTAAAATCATTGAATGGTGCAAAAACCCTGCGAAAAATGGATCAGTTTCAGGTCTTGATTGAATCCAAAAAATTATTATAATTTACTCCTGGGCTAGAAGAAATAACTGGAGCCAATACATACACCCACCAGTTCTTCTCCACACATGATTTTTGCTTTACAGGTCCTACTACTAATCAGAGAATTGTTTTTACCTCCTTATATTAAAGCTACTCTCTCCAAGATGACTTTGTCCATTTTGCTGAAGGAAGGATATGAACAATTCACTAAACATGCCTGTTAATAATTAGGCGTTAACCCCTTTAATTATTTAAACAGTAATGGACGTGGATGAAGACATGGAAGATAAATAGATGGGCTGTCATTGTTGATCGCAAGTACAGTATAGCAGATTTCCATTATTATTTCAGGTCAGTGGATCAAATAATTGAAGTGGTTGGTTCTGCAGCCAGACAGCTTGCATTTTTAAAAATGACAGCTACAACAGACTTTCAAGGAGGTCTTTCTAGTTGTATGGTATTTAACAATATGCTGCCAATGTTTTACAAGATCCTGCCAGTCACTCTATAAAAGCTAGCTTTGTGTGAATATATAATAGCTACATAGCAAGAAAAGAAGGAAGAAAGGAAGGAGTAGCCGTTTCCATCATGAATACGTCATTCACGCAAGAAAGAATTTACCAGCACAAAAAGCTTTAAATCAGAACATATATCAATCGCCTAATTTGGTGAAATAGCCTAGACTGCCTCCTCCCTGCAGGAAACAGACAAGTTTCCTTTTCCTCCGGCCTGGGGCATGCTTAAGCAACTACATCAGTATACAAACCAGCTACCATCAGGAACAAATCCTGACCCCTTGGATATCAGCAAAACAATATAGGTTAGCAAACCATAGTCTAAAGGGTTAATGTTCAGAAATGCATTGTTCCACTTCTCTCCAAATCAGACATCTCAGCTGAAAGGCCGGAAATGGCTGCATTATCCTATGGAGAGTTCCTGACTTGTAACCCTGGTCTCCGGAAAGGAGGGGGGTGTGCACATAGAACCCCAATGAAATAACTCATAACGATGTGAGGAATTCTAGATGTGGCTCCAGATGAAATTACTCTGCAGTGGAATGCTTAAAGTATTTGGAAGGAAACAAGTACAATGGTATAACCATAGCAATGCCTTATTACTAAAATAACACTGACAGGGAATGGCCAAGTGGAACAATGCAGAATGGCAGATCAACAAATATCAGTCAGCATAACATAATGATCTGGGAAAATTCCAAAAGGAAGATTCTAAACAAACTACACAAAAGCCGGCAAAGCAGTATTGCACCAAACCCACAACTGTGGAATGGATAAATAGGTCATGTCTGAAGGTGACAACATTTCTGGAGGTTGGTGGGATACATTTTATAACCAGAAATGGTTAAAATGACTTTAGGTGCAACTTGAATTTCATATAAATGTGTAAGAATTGTTCAGTGATAAATTCAGTTTGCAAGCACATTTGAAACCTGTGTTCTGTCCCTTTTCTTCCATACATTGTCAGTATGCACTTGCCATCCTAACTGCAATGAAAATTTGGATTTGCTTGGGCTTAAATATCAAACTAGTTTTGCATTTAGCCCAGTCCTACCTGTATTTTTTTATTTTTTGCAAAGTACTTTTAATAGTTGGTCTTAATCTGAAGTCACATTACACTTTAAAATTCCAAGTTTGTGTTCACTTTGGGTTTTTTTGTTGTTGTTCTTATTGACAATCAAAGAGAGATGGGGAAGCTTCTCTTGGGCTTCAATAGTATGGACATCAGAAAGTAGTGACCAATGAGCCAGAAGAACAAAGTACAATGCTGGATCAATGGTCCTCACAAACGAAGTAGCACTTTTATGGATCTATTCATACAAGAAATGTTTAGGAGAAGGTACATAGAGCACGAGGTTCCCACGGCACACGCTTCGTGAGATACCTGGTCCAGGTGAATGTAAACACTGCAATGGGCAAAGATGGATGAGGTCTGAACTGGACTAGGGACAACATTTAGGTAATGCTGAGGGAGAAAGGATGGGTAAGTTCAAATCCGAAAAAAGGGTCAATAAAAAATGTAAGTAAAATGGTTTGAAACATACCCTTTAAATCCGACCCAAATATAAACCCAGAACTGGAATTCTACACAGTTTGATTATGGTAAAAGGCATAGAAGTACTACCCACAAAAAGCATTTTACTACATGATTGCCAATAGAAAGATGCCAAGAAATAGTTAACCCAAGCTAGCCAAAACTTTAAAATGAGCAAGAAAAAAAAATGTGTACCAGTTGGATGGAAGAACACAAAATTGCAATTACAGTCTTCTAGAAAATGAAGTTAGTGCCATTGTTCAGCTAAGGATTAAAGCTAAACTTCACTCATAGCCAAAGGCACAGAAAAAGAAAACCAAGTGCTGTCCCACAGGTTGTTCTAGCAGTAGTGGAGTTAAAGTCTTAGCAACAAAAACATCTTTGGCTGGGAGCTGCTCCAAAGTATAAAACTCTGCCAAAATACGCTAAGCAGCATGGAAGCCCGTCAGCGGCCCTCAGGTCTGCAGAAAAGACGTATGTGATCTCATGCAGTGGCTTCATCTTCAGAAAAGCACTGGTTTTCACTTGTCTTTTAAGCATGTCACCAGAATGATGTTCTAAGGGTCTTCTCAAAGTCAAGGTCACTGGCACATTAATGCTCGAGTGGCAAAGTCATTCTATAACGGTTTGAAACTGAAGCTAACAATACTTCATATTCCACCTTAGAGTCCTGAACCATAAAGCAGAATACCTCTTTGTTTTAATCAAGACAAAAATAAGCTTCTCCTAACTCATCTAGTAAGAAACATAAATCAAAACCAAATGTCTTCGGGATTCCCTACCAGTATGCATACCTATGTTAGAGTTCATTGACAATAAAAAATTCAGATCATTTTGCTTTTTCTTCTATACTATATATTAACTAAAACAAAATGTGTTCCATTTACAAAAAATGGGAATATGACATTAACTCAAAAGTTTCCTCATGGTCATCTTTTAGGTTCATGTGCTTTAATGGCAGTAAAATTTAAAGGGAATGCAAGATTCTTTGTTTTATAAATAGAGCCCAATATATAAATATAAAAAAAGATTTTAAAATTATACAGATTTGAGCAGTTTGGGTAATTTTGGGGTGTATTTATATTATCCGAGATCTTTTCTTCAGAATTTGCCAGCTATTTCAACACTAAAAGGCTGTGTAACCGAAACTTTGACTTAAAAGGTTACTAAAAGTTAAACAAATAGAATCCATTTAGCATTTCGTGTGTGGGGTAGACTGCTCCTCGGGTCACCCACCAGACTCAAGGGGAAAAAAAATATTTAAGCTTTTATATGTAGAACGGTCATGAACATGCCACGTTCCAACTCGTGGGTCACCTGGGGACACACAACTGAGAGAAAACAGCAGATTGAAATCTAAAGGCTCCGTCATTAAAAAGGAGGGAGGGCTCTTGGATAAATGAGGAAATCGCTTAATTTTCCTCATTGCCATTACTCGAGATTCATCCCTGCAAAAACGCTTCATTCTGCCAACATGAACACGTATCATCTCCTATGTAACTAGCCACAGAAACAAGCTGCAAGCCAAACTACTGAAATCTCACAAGAGCTTCTACAGCTGTTACATGAACATAGAGATACACAAAGAGGAGTTCTGGAATTCAAAGTGAAATAAAAATGTTTAAAGCTCTTGTACATATAATGAAATGTATATGTTTGTGTGTCTGCTTTCCATACATTAAAAATATTGTTGTGTGACCAGCTCACAAATCAAAGGAAAGGTTTTTAAAAAA
>NC_092858.1:35451097-35473648 GCF_032062135.1 Pyxicephalus adspersus
AAAAAAAAAAAAACTACGTTTGCTCTATATGGCAAGGGAGAGGTACTGACTATGTACAAGCAAGGTTTAACATGCTATGGTTGAACATCCTCTACTTTCATCTTTTTAATATACATGCTGCTGATCCACATAATTTCTTGCAATATCCTGAAATATCTGGATCTTATGTCCCTCTTATCATTATGAACTTATAATCCTAACCCTAACGAGACAACTAGCTACGCCGGATAACAAGTATTATCGGTCTCAGAAAATCCCCTGAGGAAGCCACACGACGAAACGTGTCAGACAAGGGACTTTACGTCTTATACTCGTGTTATTTAGTCAGGTATTCGACATGTATAGCTAATGGACTACATATACCATGCCTATTTAATGGGAATGACCACATATCACCATTGTTGTTATTTATGATTAATCGTGTGAAATATACAATACAAATTTGTATTGACTCAAAAAAAACCCAGCTTTCTGTTCTCTAATTTTTATTTACCTACTTAACATGGGTCAGAGCAGTTTTGGAGGTACAATACATTATGACCTGCAAAATGCAGGAGGGTCTTCTAAAGTGAATGATACCATAAGTCATGGAGAATGGGGGAGGAAGAACTCATTTTAGGAAATTTTGTGCATAGCCTTTTTTGCTGTACTTCTCCAAAAAACGATTTTACATTGCCCCTGCTTTATAATTTCCTCATACATGAGCAATTTAGCAGTTTGGAATTGATAAAACAAATATATAAAAACATTTTTAAAAAATGGTCACATTCTGGTTTATATAATAAAAACCTCTTTGACTTGACAAAGAATGTAGGTATCATTTCAGATAAGATATACCATGTACTCATTCACCTACGGTCATGACCCCAACCACCCCAAATCTCCGTCCACACCCTGTGCTGTGCGTACAATATGCCCCTTTCATCCAGCTGTTTCCTTGTTGCCGTGACAATGGCCCCTAAACACACACATGTTGAAATCGATTCCAAGCATAACAGGCAGCAGGGGTCACATGCACACAGCTGGTTTGCTGGGTGTGAAGTGGGGGTGGGAGGTGATCCTGTCACACAGTCACTGCAGGCAACCACAGCCGAATACCCCAATACAAGGTGTGCAAGGAATTTATGGATGTGACACCGACGCTTTATCATTATTCATGACACATTTCTTCACAGGAAACACAGCCATGCTTTAGAGAGAAAAAAAAAAAAGTTTCAATATTTGCCAAACAACAGAATTGTGAAAGATTATTAACTGCAGATGTTCTACGCAGCAAATAAAAATTTTTTTCTTTACTAGAAGTCACTTTGTACTATTTTTCCTTAGAGATGGATACATCGGGATTCAACTAATAAAGTATAAACAAAAAATATTACTACTTGTTGATGAGGAAGTTGAACTTGAAATCAACAAACTGTGATCGTGGTTACGAATGGTTGTCAGGGATGGATTTCCTGTGTTATGGAGTGCCACAGCTGTACCCAAAGCCCTCACCTTAGTGTGAAACATTACACCCTATTAAGTGAATTGTAACTTGTGATTATTACTACTACACAGTATTTATATAGCGCCAACATATTACACAGCGCTATACACAGTCCATAGCCATGTCACTAGCTGTCCCTTAAAGGGGCTCATAATCTAATGTCATATGTACCTAATACAGGCGAAGGTCAGTTTTGGGAGAGAAGCCAACTAACCTAACTGCATGTTTTTAGGAGGAAACCAAAGTACACAGGGGAAACCCACACAAACATGGGGAGAACCTGCAAACTCCATGCAGATATTGCCCTGTAAGAGATTCAAACCTGGGAACCAGCGCTGCGAAGGCCAGAGTGCTAACCACTGAACCATCGTGCCACCTTAACAAATTGGTCACTGTGTAGGCCACATTCACACAAGTGATTTCATACAGCACCAGTTAATTCTGGCCCCCACAAAGCCTTCCTTAGGTGGCCACTGCCTGTAAACCAAAGACAGACTGAACCTAGAATGCAGGGGTTGCACCACACCTGTCTGCTCACCATTGGCGCTTTTATCGGGCACCATTCTGCTCTCTATACCAGGGGCACTATGTGTAACCACTCTTAAAAACACAGTGCAGTGGCATGGGTTGCAGCGCCCTGGTTTCTCCATCACATTAGCACATTGTGAAGGTCCTCACAGTGCCTCTGCACCCCTTTTTGTCCCATAAAGCCCCCCTATTATCTTAGCTGCTTAGAACTACTAGTAGTCTAGAAGAAATACATGAAAGGGCTATGACAAGTCTGGGGAATATACAGCGGCCTTCTTTTTTATGAATGAAGAGCCGCTATATTGTTCTGATT
Source organism: Pyxicephalus adspersus (assembly GCF_032062135.1). NCBI lineage: Eukaryota > Metazoa > Chordata > Amphibia > Anura > Pyxicephalidae > Pyxicephalus > Pyxicephalus adspersus. The sequence goes on from NC_092858.1 coordinate 35,453,425, forward strand.
GTATTGCCGAGTGCCAGGCAACATCTTTCATGGGCTGCACTATGTGTGCGAGAGACCAGTCCTTGGGTAGCCGAAATTATAGTAACCAGTCTCTAAATGTCCTCTTACTTTACCCTCAGAGAGCCTCGCAGACTGCACAGCCTAGAACATTTTAATATTGGTAAAGCTAAAGCTACCAATGCAGGCCTAGGCACACCATGAGGTTATTATGGCTTTTATAGTTGGAGCTATTGGTGCAGGCGTTGGACCCACCATGGGATCTCTATAATAGTTGGAGCTACCCTTCTGGTATCCTGGAATAATAATGACGTAATATGACTAAATTATGCATCATAACTATTAGTGGGGTCTTGCATAGGAGTGATAGGAAATGTTACAACCTCAACCATTATTTGCCATGGCACACTGAGCACCATTGCATTTGTCTATTGTTCTACTTCCAAATGTTGGCAGGTATGCACTAATAGTTTTTAAACACAATTTCGCGCAGTTCATCTAATGTAATCACCAACATCATTATCCATAGCTTTCCACCAAATCTAGGTTTTGGGATTATTAAAGCAAAAGTGATTCATCCCCTTAATAGAAATATAACTCTCCAGAAAATAGGACTTTGTCATTTGCACTAACTATTGGAGTATGGAGCTGGGAACACACACTTAATAGTTGTATCCAAGAAGGGCACAGGACAGAACAGGGACCAGGAAAAAAAAATGTAGTGCTACCAATTGGCAAAGTGAAAAATGTATATGTTTAAATAGTAAAAAGATACAAAGATAAATGATTTTCCATATTCCAGATCTGTCTGCAGATAATGAAAGCTTTCTCTAGAAGTGATCAGCTGCCATACAAAACAGATCGATAACAAGTATTTTTAGACTGAGGAAACATTATCAGGCAGCTGAAAGCAAAATCTACAAAACTTAAATCAGTCTCTATTAAAATCAGCTCTGTAATTTTAGGAGTAATGTAAATAACAGACTTTAGGATGTTTTCACATTTTAATTTCTTGTCTAATGTCAGCACGGTTTATCTTCTACAGATTTTTTACAGTCACATCCTGTCTACATGTACTTCAGCAACTGCTGCACATCAGCCCGTGACAAGGTGACAATATGGCAATACAATCAGGAAGCCATGGACAGAGATTTGTCACCACATAGAAATGCCTGTACAGGGACCCTGATGGCAAACCTTCTCTGTATTTTTAGTAAATACTGCAAATTTCAAATATTGAAAATGGAATATGAAACCAGTTTACCTGCAGTAAAGAACCGATTGTAGGGCTAGATGTATACATACTTTAAAGGGTTTCTTACAAAAAATACCAACCCTGTGAAAGAGTACAGCCTCAATTATTTACTGCAGGTATTTCACATTTCTGGGTATGCATCAAAAGGAACAGGTACTCATCCCATCTGATTGCTACAGCACCTGCAGCGGCTGGAAAGTAGTATAGCAGCAGGATTTCAATACATAAAAGCCGCTAAAAAGTCAAGAATGGAGCTTTGTCATTGATAGGGCTAGTGTTAATTTGTAAGTAAACCTGGGGTGACAGGTGACCCTTCTTAGGATACAACTGTACACGATTCCCATCAAAGCAAAATGCTTTGCATGCAAAAGTGTCTAATAATAGTAAAAAACAATAAAAGGGGGTAATTAATAGAAGTATATGGTTTTAACACAGGATAGTGTGAATGGCATGAAAAACATTTCCACCTATTTGTTAGTCATTGACTCATTTAATTGAAACAATTAAGTTATTGGACTATATTGGTACATTACATTTACTGGAAGGACTCGCACACAGCTGTGCTTAGGCTTTGCAGATTACAATAAACTTTACTAAACTGTGATGCAATGTGAGGAGTGTTTGAATATGGACAGACAGGGACCTTGAAAGCACAAAGGGCTGCTGTGATCTTTAGCAACACACATTAAAACATGAAAGTTGAAATTCTCATTTGTTTGCTTTGTAGAAAAGTTTTGATGTGTCTATCTGTGTAACTCAGGGTCCAGAGTGCAAGAAAGCAGCTTGATGCTGTATGAGAATTTGTGATGACAGAAGCGGAAATCTACACTTCAGAGAAGACTACAAAGAAATGCAATACATGATAACAAACCACCTTCTCAAGAAAAAAAAAAAAAAAATGTGTGAAAATGTAACATTTGGGACATGATGTTTTAAAGGTGTAAATTTTGTAAAATCGAAAACAAGTCTTCCTTATACACTAAGGTCCTCAAGGTTTAGTCTACACTAGGGAACTCATTGGCACTCAAGCAAGCTTTTGGCCAGATATTTAAACAATCAAACTTTCTTTGTGGTTACAAATGGGATCAAATTAATTTACACAATTGGCAAATCATGTGGCTGTGAATCAATTTTATATGCATGTGGATTGTACTATGCAGAAGGTCATTATTGAACAGCCAGCACATCAAGTGCTGCAGGAACAATAAACCAAACTGTGTTCCATTCTCAGTCTGAGGAGAACAGGAAAAAAATTACCACTTGAGTGCAGATGGATAGGGTCAGAATTTAGAGCACATAGTAAAAATCCATGCATGTCTCCTATCTTAAGTTAATAGGTCAAGCTGCTAGTGGCAGTGTTTAATGCTTTCTGAAACAAATTAAGCTTTTACAATTATGGGTATCTGCTTACCTTCGATTCTGCAATGCACATTCTTTTAGGTTTGTACATGTTTTTGCCATGTTTTTTCTGGAATAAACACTAATAGGTTACTCAAGTGTCACATCTAACCATAGGTATGGGTACCTAAAAAAAGTTTATTTCTAACTATACATAAGGCGCAAAAGGCCATAGAACCCTGAAAATCTTAACATATACCTCAACCTTTCACAAATTTAGGGAACAGACATCCAGGATATCTTACTTCAAATTCCTGAGCCTGTCCCTGGTGTAGTGTAAAAAAAAGTTATGTTACAACTAACATTGGAAGTATTAACATACAGATACACCACAACCAAACAAAAACCATGGGCCAAAACAGCTTTGGACACAACACAGCTACAAACAATTGGCATCTGACCTTTTTCAAAAGGACTTTACTAGAAACACATTTGCTCATATTTTATGCATCTTAACCCATACAGTACCAGGTCCCAGCTGTCTTTCTGACCTTTACCCCCTTTAAACTGACTCAGCTCTGGTCCCTAATATTAGACTGCATCAGCACGCACAGACAAGGGGCAACAGATGTTCTAAACATGGACCAGCAGCACGGGATTAACATCTCTATTGGCAGAACAAAATGATTGCATTCAAATTTAATTATTAATAATATTGGGAAATACCAACAACACCCACCCTAAACTGAACCTATAACTTTTTCAGAATTCAAAAATAAAAAGCAAAACTTAATTGAATATATTGTGGATTCCTCGATGGTGTAAGCAGACGAGTAATTTAATACAACACTCAGAAGAAATTCTGTTGCAAACAGACAGGAGGTAAAATATAAACACCCCACATCCTTGAAGTTTTACAAATACAAGCAATCACAACAGGTGTGGGAAACCACAGACCTACAGCAGGCAGTCAAAACACAATGCTCAGCCAACAAACTCTCACTTTGTTTAGTTGTTAATGTCACTTTTCTGGGTGCAAGAAAAGGATGACCACCTGTCTAAGAGAAAGCAGGGGGTACAGCTTAATTAAAAAGCCAGACCAGGTCATCAAAAATAATGAAACTGCTCTGTAGCTTATGCAAATTTTGTTTTCTGTAGAAATGTAAAAATCATACCATCATAGTTAGCTGGAAATGTGAATAGTTGCGTAATGGTAACCAGATTTTGGTTTCCTGCCACTGATGTGTGAACGTGATCTAATCAGATGGATACAAAGCGCACATGGCACTGCCTATTAATGTTGTTTTGCAAAGTGTCCATATTATTGTGGCCACCTTGACGGAAGGGGAAGTGCAAATTTTACAGTTGTCTCTACAACAGTGATTAAGGGCAAGGAAAGGACAGCACACCTCTCCAGAAAGTCAATAATTCAAGTGCCACCGCATTCAGAAAGAAAGAATCCTGTGCATGGGTATTATGCATATGGCCACTCTACAATGCGACATCCCATGCTCAGGTCTGTCAGTCTAGACCAGGTTATTTGTGGTCATACACCACAGGGCTAACCAGGTCTAAAAAAAAAAAAAAAAAAAAGGTTCACTTTATCTTAACAGGGCAACAGGTCAACAGAAACTACCAGATTGTTGCTGAACGTGCAAAGAATAAATATATGGAAACAGTTCAGAAGTGGTACTAAAAGCCAATATGGCAGTTCCATGGAGCAAAGATGGTCCATAAAAGGCTGTAAAAGCAGCTTTTATTTGGCAGTCAGATAGTTTCTCAACATATTTTTGAGGTTACTGAATGTACCTTGTTTATTGCACTTATAAGGCTACATCGAATCAAGCAAACATACCTGATAAATTGTACAGACTTCCCATGTACTACCCTACCCAGACAGATTAGGAGAGGCTACAGAATAAAGCAAACCTAGAAAAATCTCAAAAGGTCAAGTAGCCAGCAGACCTCAAAAATTACAGCTGGTGCCCAACTTTTCACACGCGGAAGGATATGATAACTAACATATTAACTCCTAGACTGATGAATACATGCTGAATTCTGTTTTAATGGAACAATCCCGAGTTTATTAGCAAACATTACAAAATAATATTATACCTAGATTCTAAATTCTACTTGGTCACTGGCCATACACGGACAGCAATACAAATACCCAAACCAAGAGAATATGTTGCTGGCTGCTTTCAGGACTGGACGCTTGCAGTGAAAGTTGTAGGCATCATACAATCTATCCCAGGTATAAAGTGGCCTGGGATTGTTCCTCCAGTTTACATCCTGTCATTATTGTGCAGGAAGTGTCTAGTGCATGCCTTTGAGAAAAACATGAACAGGAAGTGTTTGTGCTTTAACTTTTGCAATGCTGGACAAATCTCTCTCATTAGACTCTCGATGTATAAAAACTAGAGCAAAGGGTACACCGGGCGAGATTGTCCATGGCAAGCGGATGTTTGCTTTCATGTTCTAATAGAACAGCTTAAATCTCACCGTTTCCACAAACAAAATTTCCCATTTCTCCATTTTTAAATTAGAGGCCTGGTTTTCTATGTTCTACAACAAAGCCTATAATCCCTGTTTAAATAACCCTGTACTAAACACAAAAAGAGGATACCAATTTGTCACATGCATGCACTATGATATACTGGGGAAAACCATTCATTTTTCACAGAATATTTTAACAGCTCCGCTGACTGCCACTGATCTTCATATCCCACTAAAGTAAATAAGGGGCAACAGCTCGAATCAGATGACAACCATGCAAATCCTGGTGCCTGTGCAGTCTTTGATTGTGCTCACACAACTTAATGAGATCAATTCTCACTTCCTCTTACTGAGTGATGTTACAGCAATGTAGCCACCTGGGAAGAGGGGACTAAGGAAATTCTTCTTCCTGCCTGCAGCTGACTGATGAAACATCTGCGTAAGCATTGTACTGGAGCCGCTTGAATGTATCAATAAGACTTTTTTACAGAAAAGTTTATCAGTATTCAGAAACTGCTTCTTTCAGATATGCACATCAAAAAAGTACGCAACAAACACGTATGGCTGGAAAGAAATAAACTGTCAAAAAATGCCACCCATAATAAAGAAAACTAAAAAAGGGTACCACTCAGGTTCAACAACTGGTTTTAAATTTGGTAAATAACCAACCTAACCTAAAATCTAGGCATTAAATACCTGGTCTCCTGCCCCATGCTGTGGTTTCTGGCAGCTATGTGGCTAAATTGTCCTACAGTGATGTAGGGAACAGAGACCTTAGCATCCAATGGGGGGTAAAGTATTCAACACACCCAGAAGGGTCATTTGGAGGCAGCAGCTCTCGAAATGGCAAAATATTATAGAAGGGCTCCTCTAATTATAAGTCCACACTTAAAGACTCATTGACACTTTGTCATACTGCCGCATACCAGAATAGATCACAGCGCAAGGTAATGAGTCACTGTGCACTTGGATGTGCAATGGAACACGTACACTGGAATAATGTGTTGGGGTGCCAACATTCGTGTGTGTCCTTTGCAGTAATAGCTAGGTGTTAAAGGGTCCTAAAGACACACAACATAAGTCATAAAACCTAAAAAAACATCTGGATGGAAGTACAAGAGTTAAATCATAGTTTTAGGTTTATAATGTTGCAGAATGTTAGGCCAGTGCAGTGTAATGAAAAATGCATGGGATTCTACAAACGTAGCATCTGAACACCAGTCCTACACCAGACTCCTGACAGCCGCGCACACGGAATCTGCAGGCATAATAAATTCTTATCCTCCATGTGTGTCTGGGTGTACCCCCTTCATACTTTCCTTACAGTCTCACCCATACTTGGTATTTCAGAATAACTTGTGCCATTAGCTGGTTTATGAGCTGCCAAGAACAGATTAACTATTTCTACAAGCAAGTTGTTGGGAATAGTAGTCTAGCTACAACACATTGAAGGAATCCCCAGTATACCAAGTATAAAAGGGGCATGATTTGCTCAGCAAGTTGTTGATTGTCATTGACTTAATCAGTCTTTGGGTCATAATTACAGAAAGTAGTATGGTAGTATGGTTCAAATATGTTACCACCTAGAAACAGATCGGAAAATTAAAAAAAAAAAAAAATTTGCTAAGGCAGGATAGATTTTCACACAAGTTCTTCATAACATTCTGGAAATTTGCATTGTTTCATCATCTGATTGGGCGACGATCGTTCGCAATCTATTGTGTGTACGGTTGTTCAGTAATCGTGGATGGTTCTGCGGTACACGTCACTTCCTGCATCGTTCAAACCATTGTTTCTAGTGTGTGTACATTATGGGTGGATTATATTGGAACAATCGCATCATTACAGCATGTACAGAATTGTGCACTATACGATCGTACAAAATAATTGTGCATATTCGGTGATCAGTCGTCAATCGTTCCTTTTGCAACAACAATTATTGCACGTGTGTACGTAGCCTAAGGTAACTGGCACACAAAAACACTGGATGCACAAGATAAATGTTTGGGTGAAAGTCAATCCCTCAGCGTAGAGGTCTAGTGAGTTTAACTACAAAATGTTGCCTTAAAGATTTATAGATCCATTCTCATTGGTGTGTTGTGTAAAGGCACAACACACATGCATGGTGCATCAAGTTGCCATTCATTTATATTATCAGTTCAAACGCACCTCGCCAATGCACTGCAGAACAGAACAGAGGCAGTGCAATGATTTTTCACATGCTGTGGTTCATTGGGACTATATAAAGCAGGACACCCCAGAGTGTTTTCAAATCAATGAAATGCAGAGCTATAGTAAGAAGAGGTCCTACTGTAATATCACTGCTGGAACCTGGGCCACCAATATGGAAGCCCAACAACAATTTTATAGTTTATAAATAAAAGTACACATGGGGCAACTATACTTGGTATTACATACATATGCACTGTGTCCTGATATTTGAAGGTATAATCCCCATGTGGAAGAACATATAGAGGAGTAAGCATGGGAAAAAGTACTGCACCTATGAAACAAAAGTAAACTACAATAATACACAACTTTTTTTTTTACTTTATTTCAAACCCCTCTTAGTATCAAAATGGGATCTTCATGTTGATATAAACAGTTTTTGCTGAATTTGGAAGATGTGATCCATGATTTCACCTATAGGATCAATGCCTGTGGCAAATACTTTTTGCTATAACCATGCCAATGAAACCAATTCACTGGGAGGATATGCAGTCACAACTGCTCATACGTATGGCCATATTCTGCTATAAAAAATTGCTTGAGGCATAAGAAAAAGAAAATACTAGAGGGGGGAAATCCCTTCAAGTAACATAGATAGTCATAACATAGCCTAATCTGTTCAGTTACCAGATGTAACAATAGTTAGCTGCATACCAACTCTCCTTTGAGTTGCAGTGACTTCTTCTCACTGATTGACAACACCTTAAGAATAAAATCCCCACGAAATCAGATCTCCATGACTGAAACCAAAACCCACTTTCCCCTTTGGCCAGGTAGCTGTGCAATTAATTTTACATGCCTTTGCTGTATGCTAGCCAGAGACCTCGACGCCTCCCTGCTTGATTAAAACCAACCGCAGAAAAAAGAAAAAAACTCATGGGAAGACTGCAAAAAGCAAGACAAGCATGAACAATGTTGCCTGGGTTAGTGAAGAAAAGCATCCTTAAAGAAGTTTTCTCTTACTGGTTTAACTAAACTACAAATAAATTACTAAAAATAGGAAACTAAGCAAGCATCTGTCTGTGGTACCCCGTCAAAAGCACGCACACAACATGAATAAACAGTGAATAAAATGAATGCTTGACTACCGAGAGGATTCCAAAGCTTCGAAATCATAGTAATATTACTGCCCAAAGAGATGTCCATGCATTGGTCTACAGTGTTAAATGATACCGTATAGGACTCCATATGCCCAAAATATGGAACAAAATGATTAACAACTGGATATCAAATGGCTGGAACCAAAGAAGTGTTTAAGCATGAAAAGAGGACTAAGAATTGAATACCTTCATGATCCTATTAGTTGCTACTGCAGTTGTTAAAGTTGTAGAATTCCTTGGCATCCTATGTATGGCTAACTCACGTTATGTGCATTATCATCACCTACAATACCAAGAAATAACCAGAAAGATCGAAGCAAAGCAGTTCAACATCTTTGTGGCAGCACGGTGGCTCAGTAGTTAGCACTCTGGCCTTTGCAGCGCTGGGTCCCAGGTTCGGATCTACGCCAGGACACTATCTGCATGGAATTGGCAGGTTCTCTCCGTGTCTGTGTGGGTTTTCTCCGGGTACTCCGGTTTCCTCCCATATCACCAAAAGCATGCAGTGAGGTTATTAGCTTCCCCCCAAAAATTGACCTTAGACTACATTCATGACATATGACTATGGTAGGGACATTAGATTGTGAAAGGGACAGTTAGTGACACAACTATGGACATTGTACAGTGCTGCGTAATATGATGGTGCTATATAAATACTGTGTATTAATAATAAAAATAATATATTTCTAAAATATTTTAAATGGTTAGTTTAGAAAGTACTGATAAGAAAAAAAAAAAATCAGAAGAACTTTAATGTTTCCAGCTGTCTTTATCTAAATAATAATTTATATTACTGGTCTATTGATAATGTAATTGAATTAAAAAGTCAGACAGTCAGTCATTCTTTGTAGTTTCTATAAGGAATCCAAAACCATCAGAATGACAGATGCACTGGCTAGTAGCTTACTGGTTCTTGAGTGAAATGGAGCTAGCAAGGTTACCAAATCTCAATAGCATTCTGGCCATCACTAGTACATTAGCAAAAGCCAAGCATATAATAGCTTCCTGCATGCCACCAACAGCGTGAGCAAGAGGCTATTAGTAATTACTTGCAGTTGTGGATTTTCCTTGGTATTTTGGAACATGACATGAAAGGATAACTTATAACCCACAGCTACAAGGTAACCAACTCTTCAAAGTCCTGTGCACATTCCACATACCGTGTGTCGAATGGGTTTAATTTTTCCCCCAAAAATAACAATAAAAAACACATCTATACCTCAGTTTAGATATTTTCCATTCTTACGATATTGATATATCACCCATTTTAAGTTAAAGGGTATATACTGATATAATATATTAGAAGGACCAAAGATTGCATTGGGTGCCAGCGGAGCAAGGGAGAAAACAAGGCAAGTAAAAGTCCTGCATTTGACCAATCCCAGGCTTAATATTAATGCTGCCCTAGAGGTCCAATAGCCAACATTTTCCTATTTTTTATGCAACAATAAAAATGTTAATTAAATGGAAAGAAGCAATGTGTTAGCCATAATTGATATTCGGTTTAATGTAAAAAGGGATTTTAAAGCTAAAAAACAAAAATAAGGTTTTAACACACAATATGTTTCTGCACCCTATGTGACACAAGAAAACTTTACCAGTTTCATAAGTCTGACAGATAGTTTTTCCAAAATTTTCCATTATGCAAAAATCATGATAAATACATCTACAGCAGACCACCCACAAAAATCAAGAAGTGCAAATATTCTAGAAATTCAAAGGGGCCTTCATTTATACAAGATCTATGCAGCGTGGTTGCTTATTGCAGCTGCAGTCAATATGCACGCCACATGGCTTATTAGCTGCCAAATGAAGCAAAACCATGCAAACACGTTAGCATGTACAAGAGTGATTTCCACCAACATGGGCAAACTGGAACCAAATGGAGGTTTACAACGTTAAAAGTAGAAGATTATCAGTTGTAGTTAATAGGATAAGACATTCATACATATACAAGGCAAAATTAGCTGGACAGAAATAACACTGAAGGCATTACATTAGGATCATTTATGTGCATGAACACTTCATTGGAGATCTAACAAATTTGACTTGCAAGTAGCACGCAAATTGCATGAATTTAAAAATAAAAGATCAATAGTATTTTATAAATGGACAAATTTCATCCGATTTACTGACTGATAAGAATTTTGGAGGAGTGACAGAGGGGGAATGTGGATACATTTCCAGAACACATTTGGTTACATGTGATGAGTCTCTGGCACAGATTACCACCAGAAGTGTTAGCCAGACCCAGATATATAAGATCCACATGTCTAAAGTAGAGACAAACACAAAACATATCCTTTTAATCATTTTATACTTCTACTGGGGACACGATTCTCAGAGACAATTCTAAAATGAGCTTTTCCATAGGTCACTAGAACAGGACAGAGTGTATTATTTTCAATAGACTGCGGGTAAAAGGTGACCGGTACAACATGCTAAAAAAAAAGAACTGGTCATAAGTACAATATTATTTACATAAAACAAACATACCATTCCCCAATATAGTCTGGATTAGCATAGAAAAAGAGGCAACTTTTTTATAAAAGAATCCTAAATTAAACCATTTATTACAATTACTTTGTGTACCATGGTATTAACTCAACCAAGGGAGTCTTAGCAGGCAGTAGACCTATGGTTACTGAATAATCCTGCTGGTACAGGAGGCTGCATTTTGTCCTTTGAAAACTAAAGAACCCCTGCCTAATTTTTTTTTTTTAAGCTTCTAAAATACATATATCATATTTTTGAAGGGAAAGGTTCCCATTATAGTGAATAGACCTATTGTACAAACTACAAGTTTAACTATTAGCAACATTACTTTTTTTTTTTTAATCATTCATTTTAAAATAATTTGAAAGAACTATCTAAAGTCAAGGGTATATGAACCCATCAAAAAATAGAAACAGATCACATCTGAGCCTTACAACCTACAGTTTGAAGTTTTATGCAGGGCGCACAAGCCTTGGCACCGTGCCACCACTCTTGACAGCAAAGTTTCATACAAAACCATTCAACAAATGGGACTGTTGGGTTATTGTAGTCCCTGCTTTCCAGATTCCTTTTAATCGGGCACTTAGTAAAGTGATAAAAGAGTACATCCTGTTGTGGCTTTGGCATCAAGAGCTCTTTACGCCTTAAGAGCTTTTTAAACTTGAATTTGTTATAGAACTGGTCAGTAATAGAAACAAAAATTATTTTTTAGGAAAACCCAAACTTGCCACTCCAGGAAAGGGGTCTAGTTAAAGTGCTCATGCTTTCTAGGAAACACTGCAACGTCATTAAAGTCATATCAATTACACAGAGAGGGAAGAAAAGTCTCAAAGTTCTTTGAAATCTTCTACAATCTTTAAACTGCCACATGATTCTGTTCTATGCAACTTTCATTGCTTTGGTCAGTAGAGGTTGTTTTGGGAATGTATAGCCATTGTTTTTAAATTGGTGAGCATTTGTTTTCCTAGAATTTAAGAATACTAGCAAGAAGAAGATGTAAAGCAGTGACTATTGGCACCACAACTACATATGAATAAAACGCATATGGCAGTCAGGCTTTTACTGTACCCTGCATACACAAAGAGACTTCAAATACCTAACGGCACAAAACCACAGCAAGATCGAGGGGGAAACAGATATATGACCATCTGACAAGCAATACATGCAAAGGGTACTAGTAGGAAAATGTTTATGAAATGAGCTTCATGATTAAGAAAAAAAAAAGGCTACTGCATTGGTAAGTATATGACATGTTGTACATATAGTACTTTAAATACTAAAAAAAACAGGGACAACTTGTAATGTCCTTGTAGACTGCATCATCACCATGTGTGAAGCTTTACTGAGTGAAGCCAAAAAGAACAGCTGGTCCCAGTGCTATGGATGGAGGGCAAAAGTCTCAGTTCTAAAGGAGATATCTACCAATCTTTAATATGCATAAGCCACCCACGGGTACAGATGGACATACAGCGCACATGGTAGTTGATCAAGTGATTAACTGTACAAAATGTGATGAATGAGCTCAGGAGACCTTAAAACCTGATGTTTTGAAATTTCCCTTTGATAGGTTATTGTATGCTGGTTAGCACATGATGCAGACAACACATCCATACACTAGCTATGGAAAGGTAATACTAAATGTGCGGATATCTCAGGAATATTTACATTGCCAAAAGTATATGTTGCTTTAATCTGCCAACAAATGTTAGAAATATTGGTCAATAACCAAATTCACTCCAGATAGCCATCATAACAAATGTGGAAATGATCTTCCTATAGACAGTATGATTACTTTTGGAGAAGTGAAAAGGCCATGTACGTACCATCAGCCATGTAGGCACAGTAACTGCCCAAAAAAATGCCTTACTGCTCATCAATTCCCCCAAGAAGGCTCAGCCAGGGTTGCCGGGATTCTTTGTTCCGGCCATAAATACCTAGATTAGTCTAACTTTGGCAAATCAAGTAGTTGGACTATTAAGAACACATCAGCATTATCCATTTTACTTCTTTTAGTAACCAGTTTTATCACAATTTTTGATTGTGCATATACCAAGCCTATCCAATTATATGATCAGCTAATGTACAGGCATTTAGTAGCTGGAAGGTTTGAAAGAGAAGAGAAGCTACTTTACACAAAGTAGAAATGTTGCTGCGAGCAGGCATGTTAAGAAAGGGCAAGGATTTCCTTATGTGTAGAAGTTCTTGGCCAAAACTTTCTGGGTATGATTATTTACAGCAGCAAGAGATGCCAGTATATCCCAAGCAGAGCTAACGGAAGCTGGACTCCATAGGACAAAATAAGTGTTAACCACTTTTTAGAGAAATTTTTTAAAAATTATAGCAGTATTGTTAGTAGGTACTTGCTCTTCAATAATCAAAATTGAAAAAAAACAAAAAATATTTTAAAGGAAATGAACAAGTAGAAAATTTACCAAGAATTAGCTCATGGCAAATAATATATCAACAACAGAGTTTTCTCCCATAGGTCTATTGCTGAGGAGTCCAAAATTCCAAAAGTTTTACTGCTCTAATTTTATAAATACCCTTACATCATAATTTCATATAGTGGCAAAACAAATCGATGAAGCAGCTGCCAAGTTATCCTCACATCTTAACAAAATAAATTGTAATGTAACCCAATTCCCAGCTTAAGCCATTCCACTAATTAATAACTGTAGCTGGAGATACTATGTCTTACAACAAAACCAATTTTAAATTCACTTGAAAGTATTTGGCAACGCTGCATTGCTTGGCAGAAAACCTTACAGTCTAGACTATCCATGCCATGGTTCAGAACAAGGTTCATCAGCCGTCAGGGCCACATCATGCTGATGTCAACTTTGTTGATTAAAGTCCCCACCAACTGACAAAGCAATCATATAGATTTCCCACAGCTTAATACCAGACAGGACTTGTAACCTGGCCTGGGCAAAACACGTTACGTATTTCATGGACAGAAATTTGTGACTAATGACCTGGTTAATCAACATGGTTCCAGCTCTGTAAAAAGCCAAAATTCCCACGTGTTAAAAAAATATTCAGACTAAAATTGATCAAAAAATATCTGCTGCAACAGCAAACCGTAGTTCACAACTACATAACTGGCATTAAGCTGGTAAATTATTATTATTATTAAAAAGGCTATAATACAATCATGTCAAAAGGAACAGACAGACATTTCCTCCATTGCTAATGGAATACAATTATGTGCAATTATGTGAAATAACTATTTAAAACATAATTATTGTGGAACTCACAAGAACAAAGTGATCTTTCCACACCCCGCCTTCATTTTGCACAAAGTGGGTGGAATCTTGGTCAGTGTCTCTGTTGAGTTGAGATTTCCACATTTCATATGTGGTCATCAAAAGTCAAAAGAAAAAAAAAAAAATTAGTTAAAAGCAACATTTCAGAAGCATCAGTAGTTAAGCTACGTACACACTTCCAATTATTATCGTTGGAAAACGAACGACGAACGTTCCTGCACGATATATACGAACGATCGTACACACAATAGATACGATCGTTTGAGCGATAGAGGAACTATGTGCACGACAGGAAAGTGAACGAACGTTCGTTCATTACGCATGCTCAGACCATGGACGATCAACGAACGATCGTACACACGAACGATGTTCAACGATCGTCGTCCAATCCGGTCGTTCGTTTCCAACGACTTTCCTCGTTCGTCGGCGTCGTTGGTTACGATTTTTGCCCAATCGATCGTTCGTTTTGAACGATAAAAATTGGAAGTGTGTACGCACCTTTAGATTCTATTTTCTTTGTGCCCCTGAAATGTTCTCCCAACGTTCATGTGGTCACTGAGATAGGAAGTGAGTGGCAGACTACAAAAAAAAAAAAAAAAAAAAAAAAAAAAAAGGGAGGTTCCCCGTCTACTCTATCCAAAAACATTTGCTGGAGTTCTGATTTAAGTACCACAAACCCTGGTGGTTCTCATCTCAAAACCTTTTTTTTTTTAATAAAACCACAGCACATAAACATGTTGTACAAATGTGAAAGATCCCACTTGAAAGGCTACACACCAGTGTGTGTGCTTCAATTCTTCAACAAAGGTTTTACAGACAACAGCTGAAATTTACAAATTTACAATAAGACTTTTATAAAAATCTGTTGTGAGAAAGGAAATTACAAGTTAAAAAAAAAGTAGGTAATGCAGCTTCTTATCTATTATCTTTTGTAAAACAGATTACATGACAGTGATATCCTGGAAATCGATTTCAACAGAGATCTGAAAAACAACTCTTAACTCCGCCTATATAAAGAACTTATTCTAAGTTTGACACTTCAGAAAATACCACTCAATTCTAGGATTTACTAACATGTTTTCTACACTTTTTGTAGAAGTCTATTATCAGAGATCAGATTTCATGCTGTAGTTGGTAATACAGCAAAAATAGCATCATATGGCTCTCCAACAGTTGTTGAACTAGTATTTTTTGAAAGCCAGTGTAACTAGTGGACACAAAAACTCAATATTTATTTATACATTTATATGCTAGTGCCATATTTCCTATTACTTTACTATTGTAGAGGCACAGACAAAACAAACCCTTAATTTAATGGTACAGACAGGTAAAACAGGTATCACAAGCATACATGCATAAAAAAAGGTAATGTATTACATAGCGTCAGGCAGAGCGCCATTCCTATAAAAGCTCGCAATCTAAAAAAAATTAATAGGGTGACACACAAGGTGATGGGAGGAAATTTTGAAACAAAGTAAACTCCAAGACAAAGAATTGCTGGCATTCGCTTTCAACCAACATACTTTTTCTTTGTACTTCTAAGCAAAGTTGAAAAAGCCAGAATTTATGAGTCAGCAGCAAGATCAGTGACTACTGGGTGG
The DNA here is from genome assembly GCF_032062135.1 of Pyxicephalus adspersus. Taxonomy (NCBI): domain Eukaryota; kingdom Metazoa; phylum Chordata; class Amphibia; order Anura; family Pyxicephalidae; genus Pyxicephalus; species Pyxicephalus adspersus. The sequence goes on from NC_092858.1 coordinate 35,469,203, forward strand.
ATCAGTTTCCAATTCTTCTGGTTTATGAGCCTTTAAACTACACCAGTTTATGGGAAATGAGCATCAAAAGTATCAGCTCCATGGTTGTTAATGCAAAGGAAGTTTCCAGCAGAAAACATTACTTGTAAATACATGGCACAAAAGTAGCCATTCATGGTATAATCAATATTGAATTCAACAATTAAGTAGAGTAATGGTTACCTAAGCAGCTAAGTCAGTTTTGGAGAATACACTTTGAAATATACAGAGAAGCTTATGTTATCCAAAGTATCTGGTGGAATGATGCGTTTTGAATTGTGCTCCATACTATCAACTTCTTTGATCTGATGTTTGTGTAGTTTGGATGTCACTTTTACCAAGACATCCAAACTACAGTGTTTTCCCCATGTGCCTGGTCCACAAAGATTTGGGGGGAAATCTAACAGCTGTAAAGATTAGGATGTTCACCACTTCCCCAATTCCTTATAACAAGTCCTTCCCAAGGTAAAGATCAGCAATACAATCATAGATTTGGAGAGAAAGTCCTGTGTAAACTTAAAATCAGGGCTGGGGCTCATTTACACAGTGCTGGGGATTCTCTAACCATCCTTATAGAACGGTGTGGATGTTCAAGCACCAGAAAAGGAACAAGAAGCATACTGCTCAGACTCAGGAGCAAAGGCAAAGTGTGAGGCTGCATACACACGTGCAGTAATTGTCGGACTACACCATGCATGAACGAGTGCTGTACATATGGAGAGGGGAGGGGGAGAACGACGGAGCCGCACCCCGCTGTGCGCTCTCCCCTTCACTTTCATTAAGATCTTTTGTCGTTCATTGTGCATGGATCCGCCAGGATGGTCGTTCAAGACGATGGACGCTGTACACGCGCCTGATTCTGGTGCAATTTCGACCGAGCTGATTATCGAAAGTGTGTACATAGCCTAACTGGTGCTAATGATGGAGCACACAGAATGGGCAATGCACAGGTTCACTTAATTGTATCTTCATTCTAAGACAGACTTATCAGTTTGTTTGTTGTTTTTTAACACATGCTTGCTAGGCCAGCCTTCCCTTCTGGTTACATAAAACACTTCAAATGGTGCCACAGTTGGCTGAACACCTGAGCTGCATACTTATTCCGGGTCATCGATTTAAAAGGAAGAGAAATGCAACCTAGCAAACTGTATATTTTAGAAAGTGGTCAACCGTTTATTTAAACTCTCAGTATGGATTTAGATTTTCTTTTTTCCCAGCAAGTATTCTACGTGTAATGTAGAGGGGTTCATTCTTTAACTGTTAGGAATAAACACATTTTCTTCTGGCAAAACCCTCTATAATTGAAGGAATAATTACTGACTTTTCAGAAAGAGAATTAGAACTGCTTTGAGAATGACTTGCAGCTTATTCAGACGTTGTTCTTTTAGAAATATTAGGGAACTCAAGAGATAATTCCCACAAGAAAATGCTGCTGTGTCCCAGTATTCTATCCTGTTTAGACACCCACAGGGAACAAATTAACTAATGGACTTGCCCATTCATTTAAAAGAAATTGAAGGATACTCTCCTAGTCATACACAAACATGATATATGTTTATGAATGGAGAGAATGTTGGCTATACAAAATCTACAGTTTTATTACATAACAGCAGTGCACAGAAAGCCACAGCGAATCTGCATGGTGTAAGAAGCTATCCAATACCTTGAATTGTACCCTCTAAATATGAGATGCCGTTTCCACTGTAACATTGTTCAGCTTAATATCATTTGTTTGGGGTCAGCATCCTGGAATTCCAATTTACCTAATTTTTTTGTTTACCTTCCATATATCTTGCTCAGCATAGGTTTACCAGATCCAAGGTTTTTAGGCTTATAAAAAAAAAAAAAAAACTCCTATCCTTGAAATGAAATGCTCAGTGACAGATTTTGTGGCTTCTGCAGTGGATCCTTAGCCCTGACAACTTGGATATAAAGAAGCTTAAAGCACCGGTATTATATGTGGTAAAAGATGGGACAAATTTTTCTTTACATTGCCAGTTTTTATGATTAGTCTCTTCTGTCCTTTAAAATCCAAACTAAATCTATTTGGTGCTTTGTGAACAGATAATTGGTCATAATAATACAATGCTCCCATGGGAAATATAGACATTGCTTTGTTTATCTAAGACTTTCAGACTCTATGAAGAAATTAATCATGCTGTACTGATAAGAGCTGAAATTCCTTAAAACATGGTACAACAACCAGACTCATATCTGCAAAATTTTACAGCCCCTGTCAAAGCTGCTGCTAGCCAGTCAGACCACGTGCAGTGCCTACTGAGAAGGTGCTAGTCTTCCTAATGTCTGCTACAAGGAAAGAACACAGCCCACAAGACAAACGACCTGGAGGATCACAGCAGCCTCCATGTGCATCATTATTCATCCTCTACAGAGAGCCTTAAAAACTGCAAAGTAGCCAAGGAATCCCAGGATTAAAGAACAAAGAACAGCATGCATCTATGCAGACATGATCACTTGATCGAGCTATTTATAGGCAGAAATGCTGATTTTTTTTCCATGATATGTATTCCTATTTTAAGAAAAATGTTCTGTAAAAAAAAAGCAGGTATGAAAAAAAGAATTGGACCATTATCTCGTACATTTAGATAGGTTTTAAAGTTACCAAGGTTTCTGGGGCATTAGTATTATTACCTTTTGATTGCATTCACAGGGGATGACCAGCAGTGGTGCAGTAGCCGAAGAATAATATAGCTAAGGGGTACAAATGCTTACCAGCCATAAATTTAGGACTTGAAGCACCTTATACAATACACATTTATGCTTACACGCTAAAAATGGCAAGTAAGCAAAGTTCTATACAATAATATGGATAATGTATATTTTTTTCAACTTCACTGAGCTTCTTCCCTTCCAGAAGTGGTGGATGTACAGTTTATAATCATCTGCTCATACACCATCTACAGTGGAGAGTTGTCTTCCAAAACAGCTGATAGAAACCCTGCCCACTATGTACATTAGCATTCATGGAGTCCTGGTAATGTACATAGCAGGAAGCATTTCTATCAAGAGTATGTCTTTTGGGACTAGACTACTCCCCACTGTGCAACTCCTGTGTTGTCACAACCCATACACTGATTGGAAAAGAAGAGGATCACTGAGAAACTTAAGCACAAAGTTCTCACCAACAGATTTCACCGCCCGAAGAAATAAAATGGCAGGTGGTCACCTCCACAGCAAATTTTAAAAAGACTTAAGTATCAAGTTTGGGTAAACTAACCCTCTAAGGATTAGGAATGTTTCCATGAGTGATTTAGAGAGAAGTACAATGGAGCTCAGTCACTTGAGCAGATGTTTTTTTTAGGTCACTTGAGTAAAATAGCATTTTCAACATTTAGGAGAGTCTGCTTCATCAAGGGAAAGGCAAAGGCTGTTTTAATCAACAAATGACTTAAAAAGGCATCCGCTGCATAAACTGAGCCCCGACACTTCACTTAAAAGTCAATGACAGCACTTACTACAGCCAACAGAATAGGCTTTTAAACCTTTGCCAGTTATTTCTGTCAATGTTTGGGACATTCCTCCCATTTCCTTTGAGTTACAAAAAAATGAGGGAAACTCATTACAGGAATAAAACCTCAACAGAACTTCACATTCTGCAAATGTATGATACCAGGTTGTTCTATTGAATCATGGAGATAAGATGATGTCCTGACTTCCAAACCTCGCCTTCCCAATCTACACGCATGCCCAGGTCAATGTTTTGGAATGTACTAAATGCATAGACAGCCAAGGAAGACGGATTTTGTTTTCTTAAAGATACTCTTTGGTGGCCTCCTATATTGGTAATTTCTTCTAAAGTAAAAAGTTCTGGATATAATTTGATTTTAAAGAAACAGAGAATTGCCAAGTAGATATAACCAAATAATATGTAGGGTTTTTAGACACTTTTGTCATGAATGCTATTTTCTTTTCGAAATAGTTTTCCATTTCTATGCCTCAGATAGTTTAATTCTCTAGAAAGGAGGGTTTATAAATATGAAGAAGTTTTCAAAAGTATTCAAACATTTTAAAATCTCAATGTTTAAAAAAGTACCTTCATTCATGTTCAATGAACAGTTAACAGATATTCTTGCGACATTATCACGGGTAAAAAAAAAAATTTAAGATAAAGCAGCACCATAAATTTTAAGCTAAGGAAGCTTCAAAGACTTTACAAGATGTACCAATAAAATATATGCAAATCAAGGTTAAATCAATAAAATCTTGAATGAATAAATTAAGTACATTTATTTTTCCAATGGCAAAGCACTGCCCATAGAGGAAGCAAACCTTTAAAGAAACACATCTTTAAAGAAACATTATATTTTTAATGTTCCTACATTAATAATATGCAGCACTTTCCAAGGTGCAACCTCTCATTATCCTTCCATTCTCAGCTAGCCAAGTTGTTCGGAAAATAAATGTCTG
>NC_092858.1:35473695-35502542 GCF_032062135.1 Pyxicephalus adspersus
AAGGGGAAAGAGATGCCGGTCTCATGCATGCACGTTGAGATCGGATCTTTTCTCGCCCAATCACAGCAGCTATGTCACCCAATCTCGCACCTGCGCAGTGCAAGATAATGACGTAGCAGAAAGAGAATACTGAAGATGGCAGCAGCCAGGATTAAGAGGAAATCCAGGACGATGCAGGACCGGAGGGATAAACCAGTGCCATTGAGGGATCTGCTGAAATAAAAAGTGTAATTTTTTTATTTTTAGTTTAGTTCCCCTTTTAGTAAATCCGCCACCTTGCCCAGGGCCTCTTTAAATTAACTACAAGCCTTTCACTGTCTGGCTGCCAGATAACATGGCCAATCACTCTTTGGTACAAAGTTCTCTGACCCATGCAAAGCAAAGAGACAGTGATGCCTTAAAGATTTGGACAACTGCAGGAATTGAAAAAAAAAAAATCTTTTGTTAAGCTTATGCTCAATTTTGTCTAGGACAGAGAGCGTCCCTTGCTCCTACAGCCTAAAAGATTTCTGAGTTATGGTCTTGGGCCCTTGACATCATACGCCTACAATTCTGGGCCCAGTAACCCTGCATTGTAATGAATAACACTGTTTTAAATCTTAAGAGTCAGGCAGTAGAGGAAAGTACCAGGAATAGGACAAGAAAAGTCTTTTTATTTGCCCCCTAGACAAAAGCAAGCATTTAACCTTTGCATTTGGGGCGGCTCCACAGCAATGGCGGAGGTCAGGTTTAACACAGTCCTTACACTGTTCCCAGCAACACATTCTGCTCCCCACTACTTCTTCCTGCTCCATTCAACTAAAAGGACCTAAAAAGTTTATTTATGAGGCCCATGTGACTCTTTCCATGTAAATACACTTTTGGTGATTGGTTTAGGACCGTTACGCGAGTATAGGGAGAGAGCCCTCAGCCTTGTGTAAGCTCCAGGCAGCTAATGGAATGATAGGGAAGCATATGAATTGCATAAAATGCACTCCTGTGGTTTATTTAAATGGTACCTTTCACAATATTGTGCATTTACTTTTTGTCTTCCTATAGAACTTAAAAGATAGAAGTGTTTGCATGAAATAATGCGGTTACCCATCTCAGGATGTTGATACCTCTGCTTAAAAAGCAAACTAACAGATAACATAATGCAAGTTTCTACAAAGGGAGGAAGATCTGCAACAGGTGTGGAAGGATTGCAATGCAGGAAAAAGCCATAAAATTATAGTCAGAAAGACAAGTCAACAAAAAACATATGCTTGCAAGTACCATAGGTTACAGCAGCATTTCCTGACCTTTTTAACATTGGAGATCCCCTTGGAAGTAACTTTTAGGTCTTTGAGGAACCACTTCTAAAATTAAAATATACACAGCTTACAGTACATTAGTGTGATGGTCAATGGGAAGAATGACACTTACAGATTACTAAAAAGATCATTGGTGTCAATGGTAATTGAAATGAGAGGCACAAATTGTTAATGGCTCAAGGAACCCCTATCAACTTCTAGAGGAACCCTGGTTGAGAATCATTGGGTTAGAGCAATGTAAACCTACACAGATAAAGTGCACGAAAACTCCCTATCCCTTTTTAAAGTAATGTACACGACTGAGTCACTCCACCATTGACATCAGTATACTAAAAATAATGACTCATTCTTGTCTGTTCAACTCCGTCATGTCACCAGGATTTCACAAGACAAGAGTCTGATGACATTGACAGCAGAGGGCATGGGTCAGGCATGCAGGCAAATCTTAGTACAGTTGTTTAATAAATCACCCGTTCCTCTGTGTGCAGCCTGCCTAGTAAAATTTTTATTGTCTACCTAATTCCCAAATCTTCAATGTATGGCCCTGTCCAGCCTTTGCCATGAACAAGTCTCTGTGGGGTCCTTTTGCACATTCCTTTGGATGGGCTGTACTGTATTGGATGTCTCTCTATGTACAGACCATCCATGGAAATAATAGAACAATTGTTCTTTACATATTCTTCAATACTTAAACTTGCACCCGTAGTCTATAGCATATATCCGCAATGGTTATACGATTTTGTCTAACACGAAAAGTACATAAAATAACTGTTAATGCTGCAAAAAATGCAATGAGCAACTACCTGAGAACTTTGCATGTGTTGAACAGAAATCAATACAGTGATATTAGTCCTGTTAAATTCTTATCTGTGGACTGTATAGTCCGGGGACAGGAAAGCGAGTCTAAACATAAGAAGTGGATGTGGGTTTTTAGATACACTTTAACACAATAGCTTGGAAAACCATTTCTGTTTAGGTTATATGGAAAGCATGCTGGCTTCTCTGGGGAAAGAAAGCCATGAGCACCGATTTCTAGAAATATTTTCCTTAATAACTGCCACACTGCACTCACAACAAATGGCTGTGAGGGTTTTCATTTATCCAGGTCATTGTATTTGTATATGAAGTAGTAGTTGTTGGTCACATTCACTTCTTCACTTGTTCTTGCAATGTCAAAGATATTTTGCAACTTTCCAAGCTACTTATTAGTTTTGATGAAGCAGCTAAGAAAGTTGTGAAACATCTTTAACATTGTAGGAACAAGTGAATGTGACCAACTGCTGCTATACAACAAGCACAAATAGCCCAGATACAAGATTGGCAACCACTGAACCAACACATTTTACAGTGCAAAACTATAATAAATCTGTAATAAAAACCTAAAAATTATAATATTTACATGTACAAATCACCAATCGTCTATTAGGAAGTATGTGCATATAAATCTGTCCTACCTGCTGTAAGGTGTACTAAAAAACTATTGATGTTTTAGCCTTCCGAATGTACACATGCAGTAATGATATTATACAGGCATATTACATGATATGCTTTGCCCATTTCTATGGAGTACAAAAAAAAAAAAAAATGGTGTCTTGCTTTGTTAAGTTGGTAAACAGTTAAAATGTTCAGAATTTAAGCCAACTGGATTGCTTCCATGATTCCCTTGTTCAGATTACAGGAGACTGATAACCAATTTGTAAAAGAACACTTCCACTTTATCTCTATGCAGGTTTATACATGAACACTAAAGGCTTGATCCAAGTCAGTGACTTTTTGAACTTGCAAACTAATACAAGTATGAAATGAATATTGTTTCACACACATTGAAGGAACCAACAAACAAATCTACTCTGGTTTGAAAATAAAGCAGTGGTTTCAGGTTCAAGTTAATGTTAAGAATGAAGAGTCAGTGCATCCAAAAGTTATAGTTTTGGGTGAAACAAGAGGGCGGAATTCCCATGTGTCTTATCTCTTACGGATTCCAGCAGTGAGCTCCCCCCTGCCAAAGTTCCAGTCTCTACTTCTTGTACTTAGGTCTTGCTCATCTTGTTGCAATGAAAAACACAACAAAATGGTTCAGATTCCTCTATCATTGCAATAGTTGCTGAACAGACATGGTCTTCAGGTACGGAGCCTTAACTAGTCATGAAACCACCTCCCTTGTTGTATAGAAGAATCTTTAATGACTGAAGTAAAGAAACAAACTTTAAGCAGCAGTGCTGACTCCTCATTCTCTTAGATTGTTAGCTCTTTCAGGCAAGTTCCTCTTCTGCTGTTTGATTGTTTGTTGCCATCTGTCATTTGCAACTCCTATTTAATGTGCAGCACTGTGTAGTATGTTAGCTCTTAAATACAGTTTATTATTATTGTTAATTTTAGCCTAAACAATTTCCTGACTTGAGTCTCTAAAGATCCTTGGTAAAAAATAAAATGCTTGACCAGCGACTTGGGTGAACACTGGAGCAATAATCAATTACTCATATTATCCAAAAGGTATCATTTTCATCATAGCAGAACGTATTCCATTGTATTATAAATGACCCAGCTCTAGGTTTTAAACATTTGTTTTGGGTGGACTGACACTCATTGTCTATTTTGTAAGAACAACATGCTAAAATGTATAAAATATAATCCAATATGATTAAAGGTTGGCATCCCTTTTAGTAAGATTGTAAAGAGTGAATGGAAGTTCTGCCTGTGGATTCCTCAGGGTGCCATTCATAGGCTGGACACAATCCTGGCTGTTGTGGCGTGTCCGGTTTCAGGAAACTGTGTCCTGTTAAACATTATTACTCACTTTCCTCATGTGAGCTCTGAGCTGTAAAGCAACGTACTCCAAGCACAGAGGTCTTGATCTTACACAAAGGGGGACCCAGCTCCAGCTGATTGGGGCCACAGCACTTCAGCCTGCTTACCACCAGATCTTTCTGTACATGGAGAGTTATCTGTCTACATTGCCAACAGACCCAGAGGAAGCCAGAACAATACCGCAAATTAACCCCTACACTGCACAATGGTGACATGTCATTGCTGGGTTTCTAATTGAATCCTCATGGAAAACGTACAATGAAAATCTCACATTTAAAACAGAACACCAGACACATGCTACAACTTCCTAAACACAAAAGTCACAAATAAAAACACTATGGACTAGTTTCAGGAATCCATTCAAGTAAATATTTTGCATAAATGTGGTATACCAGAGAACAGTATTTGTCAACACAGATGACTATTAAGTAAAGTGTATTCAAAGCTAAACTTTTCCAGTTTTGGATAGTCCACTCACTGGAGAGATTTGTCCTCTCTGTTGGCCCTGGGGGTCATGCTAATCAGAACAGAAAAAGACAAGAGACCCAGAACTTTGAACCGCCATCACCAAAACCAAGGGTGGTGGTGGCATAAATGTGTTGGGGGGGGGGTGGCTCCCACCCCAAATACATTTACACACATTTTGTATTACTAGGTTCCCTTGCACACCTTATTTCCTGTACACAAATATCACAGTGTACTAATATCAGCTGTCACACGAATGTCTCATTCACACACAGGCAGAACTTCCAATCTGATAAAACCTGAAGCTAATTCAAAACTAAATTTGATAATTAACAACCAATTTTTTACTTCTCAATCAGTTGAAAAGTGATCAGACGTGTTGGTGAATCTAATTAAGAAGGCACATGTTGTATTATATATTGCAACAATATACATCTGACCAGTCATGACTTTCATTCTGATCTAATTGCTTTCCAACAGAACATTGCACATGTTTTTGCAGGCCAGTAATATAGGAGGCATGCTTCCCATTGACCACCACTAATATACTGTGACCTGTGAATATAGTAATTATAGCAAGGGTTCCCTGAAGTCCTGAAAGTTATTTCAAGGTTTCTCCCATGTTAAAAAGATCAGGAAATGCTGTTCTAGGGCATCCAATCTATTTCTAATCAGAAAATGGATTAAATCAGTTGGTTGAATGTATAATTGCCTGCAGATCTGCCCCTACCTTAGATTAGCATTGCTGATAAAAAAAAAACACTGACATTTTTGACATTTTTAAGTGCACTATAATTTTAAATACAGTTCAGAATTTTTAATATGAGGATATGATTAGTAACAATGGAGGTAGCAGAAGAGTAGAAAGTATTCTGGTTCTATAGAAGTGGATGCTTGGAACAGACTTTCAGCAAAGAGTCAGCCAGCAGTGGATTGAAATATTGGCTACATAGAGTTCTTTACACAATACAAAAAATAGTAATGGAGAATGGAGTCTTTTCCTGCAATCATTCTTCCAGGATTGCCATTCCTTGCACAAGTCAGACAAGGTAATAAAGGTTGCAGCTGCAGTTTGTACCTAATGCTAGAGGAAAGCAGGAGTTGGGTCATAGGCAGGTAATATCATCCAGATGGGTGAATGAGATCCCTCTCCAGACAAAAGCTGTGCTGGGGGCTGAGCCATACACCAGTGTGAATGTAAGAGGGGGGTGCAGGAAGGTAGAATACATGGATATGGGATTTTTGGGGTAAGACACTGGAGGGAAATGAGGATCTGAGTGTAACGGAACACATTGAGGGCGGGAGGAGCTCAGATCCAGCCAAATGAGCAACACAAGAACAAAAAAGAAAGAAATCCAATCTGCTATTATACAGAATCCAACAGCTGCTAAAATCACACATACAAACTTGCCATTATTCACATTCCCTAGCCAAAGCAGTGAAAAGGATCTCAGGGGTGTAACAAAGTCAGGATTTCTGGTGGGGCATGGCACTTACCTCTGCTGATCTGGGAGGTAGAAGTCCACCGAAAAGCCAAAATAGCTGCCTTGGGGTCCTGTGTACTCTGCAGGCTGATCCACTGCCAAATTAAATCCATGGACCGAGCTGAGGATGAGGAGGGCTAGGCAGGCTGACAGCAAGGCACAAGTCTCCATTGGGCACTGCATGGCTGTCTTCTTATTACTTGTATATGGCAGCATGTGAAGGGACCAAGCTTACATACAAGCTTTACTTTGAAGCACCAAAAAAAAAAAAAAAAACTACTCCAATGAAGGAGAAGCCCCTCCTAAATGAGCTGCAGGGTGTTCCCTACAAGAGGAGGGGGAGCCTACTTCTGTGCAATGAACACATCCTCTTTCTGCTGGATGTGGATTTAATTACAGCTGCTCCATTTTCTCTCTCTCACTTTGCATCCTAATAACCCAAACTCCCACAGGCTCAGGTTTAATGCAATTATTCTTAACTGCTTTGTTTCTGGTAAGCTGCTAATTAAATCATATGTGTGACTGGAGAGAAAGGTAAACTGACTTCACATCAAAGTCTATGAGGAGGGAGAAAGAGAGAAATAAGACCTAAGGCAGAGGATAATGGAAGGGATGGACAGAAGAAAGACAACTGGAAGGTGGTGCAACTTTACTGGGGGTTTCTTTAGAATACTTTTTATTTCTAAGCAGGACTTGTTGGGGGGTGATGAGCATTTTCTGCCTTTACAAAAGTAACTAATGTCATTATTAGTTATTTGTATTTGTTAAGGAATAATATTTCCACTAACCACCAATGTAAAGAGAATTATTTCTGCCAACAGAAGATATAACATAATCACTAGTCATTTTCAATGATCACCATCATAGGAGTCGTTCTTCCCCCCATTTCCTAATGGGCACCAACTTAAAGATTCCACTGACCACCAACATAAGGGTCATTTTTTTCCCCTGCCCACAAAATTAGGGACATTTTACCTGACCACCAATAAAGGTGGAATTCTTTCCAATGATTACCAGCATACGGCTTTTTTCTTTTAATGACAACCAATGTAAGGGGCATTTTACCTGACCACTAATAAAGGTGGAATTCTTTCCAATGACTACCAGCATACGGCTTTTTTCTTTTAATGACGACCAATGTAAGGGGCATTTAACCTGCTAACCACCAATAAAGTGTAATTTTTCAAAATAACTACCAGCATAAGGTTTATTGTTTCCAATGACCACCAATCAGGGGTGTTACTCCCACGAACCACCAACTGGAGTTGTTCTATCCACTGACCACCAACATAAGGGTCATTCTTCTCACTAACTTAAAGGTTGCTTCACACTGACTACCAATATAAGGATTATTCTTCCCACTTACCACCAGTAAAAGGGTCTCTCTTCCCACTGACCACACCCATAAGGGCCATTTTTTCCACTGACCACCAAATTAGGGCCATTTTCCCAGCTGATCCCCAAAAAATTCTTCTCAATGACCACCAACATAACAATCATTCTTTCCAGCAAGGTAAGGGGCATTCCTTCTGCTGACCATCAATATAAGGGCAAACTATCTGTTGACCACACGTGAAAGTGTAACTCTTTACTGACTAATATAACATGCATTCATTGCAACTGACCACTATTGTAAAGTACATTTTTCTCACTGACCACCTATATAAGGAGCATTCTTACTACTGACCACGAATCTAAGGCTGCACACAAGCGTAAAACTTTTGTAGTTGGAAATGATCTTTCAAGATTGTTTCCAGTGTTAGAGAGTGACAGATGACCAAATGAGTGCTGTACACGCAGTGTCCATTCTGTTCTATAGAGAGAGGGGGAGGGAGGACAAACAAGCGGCACCCCACTGTGCTCTCCTGCCTTCACGTGTATAGAGGTTGTTACCAATCAGCTGTTCCTGGATCAATCTTGATGGATCCCTGAACACCATCAACTAACCACTGTACATGTCAGATTCTCGCCCGAGATGAACAGTCATGTGTACATAGCATAAGGAACAGGATAAAATATAGTGAGTCCAAGAGGTATAGACTAGCAACGGATAGACAACAGGATTGGACACCTTGTCTATTTGCTATTATTTTATCTGACATCTCCTATTTTATCTCATTTTATCATCTTCTCCCCTTTCTCACTAGCATGGCCATTAATGTTCAGGTGAATGTAGGAAGTATGTATGTAGGATGTATGCATCACAGACCTCAGGCAGCATTTGGATTGGGACATCATGTCTGGCTGTTCTCTGACATCTAGAACAAGGCTAGGATCAGACTAGCAGATTTTGCAAGCAACGACTTTTGCAAGCATTTGTAAGCGTTGTTTTGCACCCAGCTATAGACAGTAGGCAGTAGTAGGCATCCGGAAACAGTAAATACTTTGTTAAAAAAAATGCTAGTATGACCCTACCTAGGCTCATAGAGAGACAGAACTTTGAGCTGTATACATTTAGAGATTATATTTTTATTAAATTTAGGCAAGGAAAAGTCACCATCCTTGCCTGCAAAACAGATATTTGCATTTTTATTTAATGATTTACTGCTGTGGGTAATCCTAGCACTGTGTGTGTCTGCACATTTATAAATTAGACACAGCCTTTGCCTTTAATGATCAGACCACCCAACATTGATATGAGGGGTTTAAATGGAAGCCACGGGCTTGAGTCACCAAATTCTTTTCAAGAAAAATCTCCTGACCATAGACCTATGTCTGGTTCCTGTAGCATTTTCTTACTCCAACTGCCTTATCCCTATTGTAGGTGTTATATCTAGTGCGGTAAAAGGCAACAACTATCCCCAACCACCACTATAATGAACTGTTAATGTGTATTTTCCTTGAACAATGTTTTGCTGAATAAACAAGAAAAATGTTTTAATGTTCTCTACAAACTGGCAACTAGTCCTCTAATTCTAAATTACTTTAAAGAAAATATTACGGTCTTCAGAGTATACCAGCTCAGTGACATTGTTCAGTTTCGGCACATAGCGGTTCATTGTTCTTGTAAGGAAAGTATGAATGAATTCACAGCTTTCAGAAATGTTGCCCATATGGAAGTTGGGACGCTCAGTCCAGTTCATTTATCACACTGGCTCCGATTGATGCATGACGAAAATTACTAGAATGTTGGCCTTTAACACAAGATAAAAAGGAGTGCAGATGTCACAGATAGTGAGGCTTTCTGGAAGTGGAGACAGATAACACATGACTAATCTCAGCTGTAAATAAACTGAATAAACAAACTGCTACTGGCTCCTGAATGGTCTTACTGGTACATAACTAGTGACCACAAACGTGAAGGCATAATATGGCTGCAAAGAATAACATATATACCAGAAAATTTAAAAAACAAGTACATAGGTTAAAGTAGTTGTAAATCCAATTGCTATAACCTAATGTAATGCCTTGTTCAAGCACTTCTTATTACAGGTTGGCAACAAGGTGTCCCTGTCTACAAACTGTGTTGCTGCATTGTCAGCTTAGCACACAGATGTCTGATGTAGACTACTAGTACCGGTGTCAGCACGCATTATGCAGTCTTGGTTTACTGTGGTCAATATCAGGAAATCATGTAAAATGCCATGGAGCCATTCTCACCCAGGGTTTTGTGGAATCCCAGGGTTATTATTATTATTATTATTATTATTATTAATAATAATAATAATAATAATAAACAGGATTTATAAAGCGCCAACACATTATGCAGCGCTGTACATTAAATAGGGAACCATTAGAGTTTTTTAGAGGCTCCTTGGATTGTGGCTGATTGACCTCCTATTTGATGATGCTTGCATAGATCTGGGCCCAACACTACTTAGTAAAGCCATCCATCCATTGACTTACAAAAATTATTTTAGTAGGGGGTCTCCAAGACCTAAACATTATTTTTCTCAGGGGTAAAAATGTTTAGAAAAAACTGATCTAGACAGAAAGTAACTGCAAGGAGACTGCTGGAGACCAGCGGCATACAGATGTAACAAAGGTTTAAAAAACAAGAATTTTATTTATTTTTTAAAATTGTAATAGCTTAACAAATACAACAATTTAGCAAATGTGACCCGGGTAAGGTTTACTTCTGTTTTTGATTACAGTTAATGCAGTAGTACTATACCAGTAGTATCAGTCAACACAAAACTGATTTTTCATTTATTGGGGCAAGTTAGTGGGCTACATAACCCACTAAGATGACTTAGACTTTGCTTTTTGGTTTCATTATGAGCAGGCCTCTCTCTCTTTCAATTTTTATATATTCTACATTACATAGAGTGGAATATCAGTAAAGTCATATTAAATGGTAAAAAAAACAGGTGAATATGACATTTTACTACTGCAAATAAAGAGTTATGAAAGAGTATTTCAGGAAGCTAGTTTTTGGTGAACTGGCCCTAATTAGTAGCATATTGATTAGCATGTTTTGTATGGGTTAATTGTTTATGATTTTTTTTCTACAAAATTGTTACCCTTCTATATGTATTTATTTCTATTTGTCACCAATGAAGCCTTGCAGGGTACAGTGGTGGCTGCCTTTATACCCTTCATTAATGAAATATGTAGAAATTGTCTGCATCTGGTAAGGATGATGATGACCTTCCATGAGACATAGGACTGATTCATTGGCCAGAGACTATGATGAATCAATGACTTAGATTGTGACCTGGAAGCTGTATCTCATCTCTGTCCACTCAGAGTTCATTTAAGAGGCCTCCAGCACCATAAATTTGAGAGCAAATTAAAAAAAGTCAAAACTGACCGCAGACTATGTTTTTTATTTATGCTACCCAATTCATACACTATAATGAAATCTTTATATTAAAATTATAGTCCGTCTAAATCCTAAACTTTTTTCAGTTTTGATTAGAATGGTGAAAGGTTAGGTCATCTAATGTGTGCAGGTTTTGTGTTTGAGGCCTCCACTGAAAGCACCCCACCTTCTGATGTTTCCAAAATGAACAGGTAATATCTCCATGTTGCTGCTTGCTGGGACTTTAAATACTTCAAAAGTTCACTCCTGTATTGGGCTGGAGTACATTTTTGGGGGATCACCCACAATCCACTAAAGCATGTGGGCATCACCTGCACCTCCGGATACAGCCTTTAATAAAGTGCAGTCCTGCCCACAAACCTTATGAAAGTCCTGCTTAGGCAGTTGAAAATATTTTATAAAACCTAAACAGACTTTCTGTATTTAGCACAGTGGTCATGCTTTCCTGGAAAGTATTGGCTGCTCACTGGTTGAGTTTCTTGTTGCCTGGAGTTACTGTTTAAAACTGAGAACAAACACGAGGTTAACATTCTGGCAGTTTAGTGGCATTGAACTTTAGTGCACCAGCATTATCTACAGCACACGCCGCCTACTCCAAAGCTCTGCTGCGTTTATCCAAATAGCAGCATGTGTTACACAGCCCATTACACTCATAATGCAAGAGGGCAGCTATGGGACCAGATTAACTCTTACTGAGCTGGAGGGATTTCCATGCTTCTACAGTATGACTATTGGAAGATATCCATAAGCAGGAGGAAAAAATGTCCATATGTGTATATCCTTCCAGAGAATAAACTGTATGGCATTTATTTTTTCTGTTACTCTTTTTCTCCTTGTAGTGAGCCAAGTATAAAAAAGCAGTCACATTTACAAGTAGTCCATTGTATACAGAAATAAAAATCTTCGTTATTCTAGGCTTTAATTTGTTCCAGTAATGATAATACCCTTTCTATAAGAAATTCTAATGTTTGTTTTAGGTATTTCCAGTAAGCAATGTTAACAAAATTGGTCCTTGTAGAAGTATTCAGCCACACACACATATATTACTGTCTGATCACACAAATCTTTTAAAGTAAACCTGTAGTGCGGCTTTTCTCAACCGAGTTTTCCATAGAACCCAGGGTTCCCCCAGAAGTTGCCAGGGATTGCTTGGGCTGTGGATGAATGACCTTCCATTTCCAAGTGCCTGCATAATTCTTGAGCCAGCCAGCAGGATGGTACCAGACATTCCAGCCATATCTTTGTGGGGTGCTTAGAAGGGAGACACTGTATATAGGCTGCTTTATTGGCCCAAATCATGCATGATATATTTACAGCATGTTTGCAAAATAGAACCATGTATGGCACTAAAAAATACCAAACTTAAAAAGGATCAAGGGGTACACAAGAGGGAAGAGAGAGTTTTGAGGGTACCATTATGGTGCTGACTAAAGTTTAACCTAAAGACAACACAATATAAAACAGTATATTAGTACATAATAATGGCTGAAGATATTAGCAACAACAATGTATTAGGCTCCTTTTTTTCCCAGCAAACTTTTATGTACCTTGGGGAATAAATTCTACCAAATGCTTCCAAGATTGTCTGTCTGTCAAGAGGCCAAGACCTCTGCCACATTTAAACTATTCTAAGACCTCTATCTGCTGCCAACCCCTCCCTTTACATGACAGAATGGAGGAAGAAAGAAAAGTAGCCCTCTTTCCCAAATCTTGAAAACATGTATTTTGGTGATATCATTCATCTTCAAACATTGATAGCATGCAGTCATGCACAGAACCATAAATGCATGGCTGGTGGTCAGTTGACAAACCAACAACATTTTCACAATTGAACCTGTGGTCATTACAGTAGTCTGGTAGGATTTGTTAATTAGTGTATTATCACCATATGTATGGAATTGAGGATCATGTCTTTTTTTCTTTGCCAAATGTTGGTTCATATTAACTTTTATCTTATGCTTGTATGTATCATTAGTCTGTAAAAGACATGATGAAGACCTAGTACATTTTAATTTCAAGATGTTAGGAAAGAAGTGTAATGTAGTGTTTTTTGGTAATACTCACTAGTGTCCTATTGATTTACATGAAGTGCTATCTTAATGGTAGGCCTATTGTAAATGTAACTTAGCCCTAACAATGAGCTTTCCCTTGGGGAAAACTAATGTCAACTTTCAAAGAGAAAATGTTTGATTTGTGGTGAACACTATGTTCACTGAGTAATTGTAATGGTGAGTACTTTATCCTTCTCACTAATTGCCATTGACACTCTCATCAAAGGAGATCAATAGTTTGGGATAAAAGAGGGCATTCTTTCAGTCTGATGGAAGAAATAGACCTTGCTATATGTATGGTAGCTTTTTCCACTTTTTCACCTCTTAAGGCAACCCTGCATTTTACATGACTTTGGGTCCAGAATGCTGCAAAAAAGGTTGTCACACAATGTCCCGATTGTCTCATTGCATTTGACTTCATTAGACAAGCCATAGGAGTTACCAACAAAGTTTTCATAATGGTCTAAATATATATTATAAAATTACCAGATTCTTAGGAGATCAATAGTTTGGGATAAAAGAGGGCATTCTTTCAGTCTGATGGAAGAAATAGACCTTGCTATATGTATGGTAGCTTTTTCCACTTTTTCACCTCTTAAGGCAACCCTGCATTTTACATGACTTTGGGTCCAGAATGCTGCAAAAAAGGTTGTCACACAATGTCCCAATTGTCTCATTGCATTTGACTTCATTAGACAAGCCATAGGAGTTACCAACAAAGTTTTCATAATGGTCTAAATATATATTATAAAATTACCAGATTCTTAGCAAATCACAGAGGATCCTTAAATCTTTCCTTCTATTGCATTTCAAACTTAGTTTCCTCAGCTCCTAGTTTCCATGGTGGTTAGTGGTATAAATCCACATTGTGTGCACAAAATGACTTCATAAACCCAGACATTACCTTGTAAAATCAGTAGTGACATTATCACTGTGTTGCACAGTGCAGGGAAGAAAACTGTGAAAGGGACCCAACTACAGACAAGGTCTGTAAAGGTCCACCTACTACAGATAAGCTGCAGAAATCCAAAAGGTGGCAGATAAAAGATGTGATCACTGCACAATAGTGTGAATGGGTCCTGAAGGTAGCATTAACCTTTCTTCTAAACCTAGTGATAGCCTTAACCTAAAAAAAAAAAATAATTTGACCATCATAAAAGCCATTAAACCAGAATAAATCTACTCATCCCTTTTAACGATTCCAAAAGTTTAACTTCGCTAAGTTTCAAAACCATACTTCAGCCCTACATTCTGCCCCAGCACCCCCTAGCCTTTGCTACTCTTACAGATTGAATATTGCCCAACATTACAGAAAGACGACCCCGGTAATTAATGTGATTGGGCCTAAGATAGCTTCCCAGGGAAAATATTTATACACATTAAGAAATGAGTGGGGTGCTTCAAGGAATTGGCATGCAACAGTGAGGGGTTGATGTGCCCAACTAATTCTTTGTATTGAGTCACCCCCCAATATTGTGGTGTTTTTTATATTTCTGATGGCCAACCTAAACAAGCTAATCACTTTGATTGAATAAATAATTATTATCAGTAAGGTAAGTGTTTGTAAAACATAATTGTTGACAGAGTCAGAATTTGAGGGGAAAGGGGCTTAGTAATTCCCCAGAACGTTAACATTTTCAAAAGCCCTATAAACATCCCTTTTGCCCTTAATCATATCCTCCAACATGACCCACTTCATAGAGTAAAACAATTCTGCACCTAAATGTCTCTCGACTTCTGTAGATTCCTCTATTTTTTTTTTAACATTTCTATTCTTTAGTCAGTAAAACATGCATGGGAGTACTGCATCCTGTGCCTTGTGAATTCAGCTATGCCAAAGGGTCTGCAGCATTCCAGCCAAGGAGAACCCCAGTTTGCCAGGCCCCCATATTTTCTAAACCCAGTCCTAGCATTTATTAAATCCCATGTGGCATAGTACAATCTCATTGAATGCATGTGACCTGGTTAGGTCAGCTGGTCTTATACAACATCTTTGCAGCATGTATTCTATGCTGTACTTACACAAATCCTCCTCAGGCTTGGCATGTGAAGTTCTTGAAAATAATTCTATGAAATTCATGTCATCTGTCCAGATGCACTTCCAGCATGTGCCTCTGTTCCCTGCTCATCAAATAGTGAGTGTGTCTGAAAAATCCAATAAATACCTTTCTCTTCCTATTACACTGATTCTTTATGAGATGTCATTAAACCCCTGGCTGTGTGCAAACCAAGCAAACATCCATTGCCAGTCACTATTCTTTGACTTTTGGATGAGGCCATAGTCAGTATTCTAGTATTTCTTTATTTCATTTTTTTCCATCCTCTCCCCTGTATTTTATTACTCCTGTGGAAGGATCCAGTTTGCAGCTGTAACATGACATGAGAAGCTTCTTCAAGGCAGCTGGGGCCCTATATAAAGCAGAGGGAAGGCTGCACATGTGCCATTTGGTAATTAAAACCTCCTTCAAGCTCTTCATCT
Source organism: Pyxicephalus adspersus (assembly GCF_032062135.1). Taxonomy (NCBI): domain Eukaryota; kingdom Metazoa; phylum Chordata; class Amphibia; order Anura; family Pyxicephalidae; genus Pyxicephalus; species Pyxicephalus adspersus. Next base: position 35,489,040 of record NC_092858.1, read on the forward strand.
GCATTTGGTTTTCCATCCTAATCATTTTTCTGAAACAAACCTTGTCAATGTGACCAAAAACGAAATGCTAAATCTAAAGGCTGCTTTACAAAGCAATTTTATTTGATCTCTTCTTAGCTTTGGACACAGTTGACCATTCTCTAGTTCTCCGGACCCTCTACCCTTGGGGCATTATGTTTCATGATGTCCATTAGTAGGACTTTCAGCATTGCAATCCACTCAACCAATGCACCACATGGTTCTGTCTTTGGATCTTGGTCAGCTTATCAGCTTGTTTGACATTTATTATCACCTATATGCTGATACCATCCAAATCTATCTCTGCACCTTGTCTTACTACACTGATTTCTTGTTTTGACAGTCTTAAGGTGCGTACACACTTCCAATTTTTATCGTTCCAATCGAACGACGAACGATCGATTGGGCAAAAAATCGTTCGTAAAAAAGTAACCAACGACGCCGACGAATGAGGAAAGTCGCTGGAAACGAACGACCGGACCGGCGGATCAGATTGGACGACGATCGTTGAACATCGTTCGTGTGTACGGTCGTTCGTTGATCGTCCATGTTCAGAGCATGCGTGATGAACGAACGTCCGTTCACTTTCCTGTCGTGCACATAGTTCCTCTATCGCTTAAACGATCGTATCTATTGTGTGTACAATATCTACGAACGATCGTGTCGTTACCTCTATGTGCAGTATCGGTGCTATACGATCGTTCATATATATCGTGCAGGAACGTTCGTCGTTCGTTTTCCGACGATAATAATTGGAAGTGTGTACGTAGCTTTAGTGATATATCCTCTCACCTTATCAGACATAAAAGCAGAAATTTTTATTATTTCCATCACAAGACTCGGCTTTTCTTCTGAAAAAATTAGGTTGATTGCTCACTGACAATAACTTTCTTAGGTGTCATTTCTACCCAGAAAAAAAAATTGCTTGTGTTCTTTTATTACTTAAGATATTTGTAAAGTCATGCATTCCTCAGTATATCCTGACTTAAGGTAATAGCTTGGTAAATTAGCTTACCTGAGTACCTAGAATTCAAATATTTCCCTTATTGTTTGTGCAACTGTTTGTACTATGTATTGTCTATTGCATAGAAGATGTTAGTGCTATAAAAACCATTAATAAAAAAAAAGATTTGTATTTATTAAGTACCATCATCTTACACAGATCACAAACCTACATACATAACAAGTACAAACAATTACACTGGATGAGAACAGGACCATGGCCAATCAAAGTTTAAACCAATAATAACCGTTATTAGTGGTAGCTGAATAGTTCTGAATTGAGTCAATTCAAGGAAACCATTCTGATCTCAGAATATAGTCTTTTATTATCTCCTGTATGCTGTCTACAAGAAGTTCTCTTTAGCTCTCCAGTGAACTGTGCATTTTAATAACCAATATATTTCTCTTAACATAACCGGGGCAGAGGTATTCTCCAGGAGCTTCATACAGAGCTTAAGGATGCCAAAGAGGTAAAATTGATTGAACAAATTACTTCTATATGGCCACACATTTATCTAACTTATTAATACAACTTATATACATCATATCTTTATATACATCATACATCTTTGCTATCCCTCTCTCAGATATTTAGTTTAGTTAGCCTGGACACTGCACCCTTGGCTTCTTCCTGTGTGTGACTCTTTCAGACCCACTTTTATCTTCCAAGCATACAAAACACATAATATAACACAATATAGCATATTGTAACATTTAACACCTTAATACCCCACTCTCAAGTACAATTTCACCAAAAATAATAATTTTAAACATTATTTTAAAGAATCCAAATTCTGTCTCTGAATTTCCAAAGCCAGTCGGATATCTCAACTGATTTTAGTTAAGGTCTATTATCTACTGACTCTTCTACTCTTCTACTTCTACTGATTTTTTCTGTTCCCTTCATCTGTATCATCATTATCATCAAATGGTAATTAAAGCCAACAATAGATGGCTTTAAAGGATGCCAATAGTCTCCCCATAATTGTGTTTATTGATGGTATCCTAATGATATATGATTGAGGTGCTGTCTACAGTTTCATGGCTGGTTTTCCAATATCCCATTGTCTTAAGCTTGAAATTTTCAATCACAGAAGAGGTGAATATGCAAATCACAATTAAGCCAGCTTTGCATTAGCATATCACAGTAGTTGTAGGCGAAGACTTTAAAGATTATTTTTATTATCTTTGAGTAGGTGTAAATGGAGTAAGAGTAGGAGGAGTAAGGAGTAAGTAAAAGGAGTAAGAGTAGGTGTAAATGGTTAATTTCTTAATTCAATTTTTTAGTTGTATGTGTTGGGAGATGGGAGATTCCCCTAACTGAGGAGGTTGATGTATGAATGCAGAAGCACACAAAATATGGCAATAAGGAAACTCTTCCCCAGATCACATTGCATCATGCTAGCAATCAGTTTATACACTCAACATATAGCTTGACTGACTGCATTCATAAACAATTCCAAGTAATAGTTTTATGTTTGTGGCAGATAATCAATTTTTTTTCAAGGCATGGTGGGCAGCCAAATCTATGGTCTCCTAAATTCCTAAAAGATTTGCTGGGTAAATTTTGCCATGGATTTTGAATTTTGACCTGTTCCAGGTGTGTGTCAGTGGGGTTACCCACTGGTGGAGAGGATCCCTCCCCTGTCCCCTCCTACGGATTACATCCTCCTTCCGTATTACTCTGCCTTGTGTTATACACACCAGCTGCCCCACCACCACATGTTGGCCTTTGATGGATTTTCTTCTACATACCATCGCTAATCCAACCTCAATCATTCTCTCACAACAACATATTTTAGTTTTCTTTCTGATCATTTTTCCCAAACATATCCCTGTGCTTCGCCACAGGGATGATTTCTTGCATTATCATGATTTCCCACAGTGGTATCAGACCAATGTAATGCTTTATGCATATTCCTGGAATGTTTTATGTTAACTTTTTTAACATTTCATTAAAATGTATTAAAACATAAATTACACTAGCATAAGTGATATTATGTTCAGCACTTTTATTTATGCATACATCCGTGGAATGGAACCATCTTAAAGATGAAAACAATCTTTCCTATAGCTTACCATTGATTGGATGTTACCAGAAGGGAAAGTCAATATTAATTTTGGTTTCACCAAAATCTGCCTAGCCTCCAGTATGAACCAAATGATCAAGAATAGAGGGGAAAGAAAAAGGAGAGTATCTTTTAAAGCACTCATATTCATTCTAATATCAAATAAAACATAATTTTTTTATTGAATTGAAAATATTAAAACAGGTATTAGATTAAAACAGTATTTGAATAATGTATGTAGATCCTGTCATAACACTTTCAGTACCATACAACCTTTTGTACATCTAAAATAGCAGAAAACTACAAAAATCAAAATAGGTCTCCCTTCCCGACGCGTTTCGCCCAATAGGGCTTCCTCAGGGGAGTATGAGGGACCACAGATCGACAAATCGATGGTAAGTGTCAGCAGTATTCGAATTCTTTAAAAACAATGAATATCAACTGCTAGGAATTGGCTGCAGACCCAATTGATAAGAGAATTGATCTGTTTTGTTGTGACTTGCAGAAACTTAATTCATCAGACCAATCCTATTAGGGGCATATAGTTACCTAATGGTTGTCATAAATATCATAGATGGAGCTTTTGCAAGAAGTATACAACTCCCCAACCTAGTAACTAATCAACCACCAAGCATACTAGAGGACGTAAGGGTAAGTCTGGTCCACAGCTCTCCAGACTATTCCAATGAGGGTAGAACCAGTAGTGTCACCCTCATTCCTCAATGATTCCTCAATAGTAGAGAAGATTTTTTGTAGGGAGCTATTTTTTGTAACAACTTGCTGACTGCTCAGTTGGCGCTGCTGCAAATGGAATAATACTTGCCGTGCACCTAAAAAGCTTCAGGGTCCACTACAATACTGTGTGTTTTAGATGTTTATATAAAATCACATATGAAAAGATGATTTGTTGTAATGTCAGATTCTGGAAATATTTCCATTTTTGTAATGTATCTAATTTGTTAACAGTTTTGTTTTTCATACAATTTGTGGATAGAAAGGATATATTCATACAAGACATAATTCACATATTTTACATACAAGTTCAAGGAAGCTCAAACAAGACATGTGACTAAAGCACTGTGGAAATGTATGCACACCACACAGAAATGTTATCTGCAAGTTTATAATTATATGCACCCCATTTCAATATGACAAGTACTCCTTGAATCAGCCTTTCTCAATGTTTTAATGCCTTACAAACACTTTAAATAATTTAAATGTCTTGGGAGACCTCTGCTAAAGATAATTTAATAGGGGTTAGTGGGGATAAAAGCCCCATTGGTGGTAAATAGAAAGAATGCTCCCTTACAGTGATGACTAGAATAACACCTTAATAGACTACTAATAATACTAGGACTAACTAATAACAACATTAGGCTATGTTCAAACTGGCCATGAGGTTGCAGTGCAGTTGCCGCTTCCCCATACCAGTGAACTGCTACTTAAGGGAAGACACTACAAGTAGCCTCTCTCCATGGCAGCCCAAAGAGAAGGAATGGGTGTAGCAGTAAATGGTACAGTATCGAACACTGCTGCCAGTTGTCAAATGTGCAGATGCTGGTTCTTTAAGAATCTGCGCTGCAGTGTAGGTGACCAAGCGGTTGGCAAGGTTCGAGCCACTGAGAGCCACACAGAATCCCTCAATCTAGAGGCAGGTCTGCCCCAAGTGTCATACAGCAGACTCTACCAAGTGGTGTTGGCCCCAAATTTATGTAGGCATCATCAAATGGGCCACAGTTTAGGGAACACCTACCAAACTTTGCAGGAACCCTGGTTGAGAATGTATAGCTTGTATCCCTATTTCAGAAATTCTTCATACACATTGCTAATGTTTTTTTGTTATATAACAAAATTCAAACTAATATATAGCTGCATTATTTATTAGAACCTAAAATGCTTACTAAAACATTAAACTGTATCCAGAACTGAAAATAAACATTTCTAAATGACATTCCCAATCCAACAGTTTTGGAGTATATATACCAATAGTGAAAAACTATATTAGCAAAAGAAAGCAAAGTAAAATTATTACTGTGGCTCAGTTCATAAAGCTGACATGCCAGGGTATGTGTACAAATTTTTTTTGTACAAGTGACAGTTATTTGCAGCTGTCAAATGAAAACTAAAATTTACAGTCACATGGCTAAAAAAAAGTTCCATTATCTTTGTGCGTGCGATTTCTGAGGCTTAAATATTCTCATTCTTCCGTTACACCCAACTCAGTTCCTCCTTTCTAAAATGTCCCAATGCTCCCCTCCTTACTGCGAAACGCCATTTAAGAGCACATGTAAATCTTTGGGAGACTCAGTGGGCCAGATTTTAATTTTGTTCTCCACACTCCCAACCCCCTCTTCTAAATCACTCTATATGAAAGCTTGGGAAAGGGACCTTGAAAAAACCTAAGAGTTGGGGGAGTGGATGGAGATTGCTCACAACATTTCCAAGGTTTCACTTTATGTAAATTTGGTTGAAATTATTATAAGGTTATGTTAAGTTGGTATTTGGCCCCAACTAATGTGGCTAAATGCTTCCCTAGTTTCTCTCCCCCTTTGTTTTAGATGTTGTGGTTGACTCGGTGATATGGAACATTTATGGTGGTCTTACTTGTTGCCGCAGGAATTGTTGTAGAGGGTGTTTCACCTCCTCACCATTATTCAGACCCCTCTTACTTTTAGCCCAGAATGTGCCCTGCTGAGCAAAATTGATTTTCCATCGCCCAAATTCACCAAAAAAATCTGTAACTACATGCTTCTGGTGGGAAGAATTACTCTGGTGTCTGCTGGCATGGAAGGCTCCTTCCATACCGATGACTCCCCTTTTGGTTGAACACTCAAAGACACCCCTCATGTGTTTGAGCTTACCTTGGATCTTTGGATCGCTCACAATTCTTAGTCCCCGATTCCTACTTGAAGTGGACACCCCTCCCCTACTCCCCTACTCCCCCACTTCCTGCCCTCCCCCTTTGATAACCCCTACCTCTTGAATACTTTTTTTGCTTTAATGGTCAACACCTTGTAACAGAGTCTATTTTCCTTGCTTATTTTATGTTCTTGTATAGTTGCTTTAATTTTTATACTCTGTATTATTGTTATGTTTATTTCAGCTTAATCTTTATGTATACCTGCTACTCTGTTTTTTTTATTAGTTTATTTACTTTTTGTTTATGCAAACATTTTGAATTAAAATCTATTTAAATAAATATTCTCATTCAAAAGTATTGTGTCACTTAAGATTCAAGTATTATAAAACAGACTGAATGAATGTAGAATAGAATGTTGACATTACTGAGCATTCAGTGGTGGAGATTCAAGTGTTTTATGCCTGAACTCTGGACATAATTTTTGAAAGGGTTAGGCCTTCTGTTAATTTACAATAACAATGCAATACTGAGTTAAATTGCAACTAAACTCACTGGTGAGTGGTGAGCTTCTACCACAATCAGCAAGTATGATTATGGCACATACTTAGTTGTGTGCAGTGATAGCAGGTCCAAGAGCTGTTGTCTCTGCATCCTAGGAAGGCACCATCTTCACCATTGGCTCCACCAAGACTGTGATCCTCTTCAATCATTACATGATCTAACTCCTGCATGTGTTTCTGCCATGCACAGTACCGTTTACAGCTTAAACAAAAAGCCACCTGGAGCCAGGTAGTTAGTACTAAGTCCTGGTGGTTTTTTGTTTTTTGACTTGAGGAACGCTTTAAGCTACACACAAACACTAGATAATTGTAGCCCGAGTCGAATAGTGATGATTGTCTCAGGCAACAAACTAGTATGGGTACAGTGGTTCCGCCAATGTCGTTTTGTGACTGCTGTCACTTCCTATTGGAGAGAATGCAGCGGGTTGCCTCCTGTTTGTCCTGGCTCTACATAGAACTCCACAGTGATGTGTATACAACACTGTCACTGCAAATGATCATGAAAAAACATTACCAGTGACATAAATCTAGCATGTGTGTTAGCTTTAGACTCTGGAAAAACTTGTCACTTCATCTAAAAAGTGTAAAAATTAGGCATAAATACTTAGGGATATATTCTCTTTAAAAGCTTATTTGGCTAATGGGTTTTTCCAAACACCCCCCAACCTCACTGCATTTAATTGCATGTGCACACTTCAATGATATACAGCTTGTTTTATCTCTCTGAGAAATATGCTTTTTTCATTGACCCAAACAAAGTGATGAATAGGATTATGACCTCAGTGAGTTGAAAGATCATTCCTATCAGTAGGGGTTAATGGATACAATGCTACAGCCAGTGGAGAAGTCATGGTATCATTAACCTCTACAATTCACAATGTATACATTTTCTGTCTAACAGATAGTTGTTTGCATTTTTTATCTGCTCCTTGGAGATGGCAGAGTAGAAAGAACTAGAACGATTTGATTAATTTTCATCAGAGTGTGTTACCAAGCAGGAAAAGCCTTCAAGTGTTGAGACCTCATAGCAAATTTACAGCCTCTCGGCTTTTTAACTTCCATATTCTGGCTGATCACTGTCACATATCATTTGGCCGAAATTCAATTACCTTACATTGGGATCCCACATGGCATTATTGCATTTTATAGCTGAGCTGTCATACTGATACACTCATTACTAGTGTAGCTAGTCCCTGGTATTTCTATGTCCAAGTTTTCAGATTAGTGCTGGGGTCCTTTAGGGTAATTTCAGACCTACCGTTGACCAACCACTGTCAACCCTCACTCAACCATTGCCCTGCTCAACTAAATAGACGTAGTTGGGAACCACTTTCTACACACTTTTGCAGGTTGTTGTGGTGGATTGCAGAGGTTGTTGCTCAATGCAACATGGTACTTCTGGTCACTCTTGAGCAGCCAGTCAGTTCCATTGACTTGAACGCACCCGCCTACAACCACAGCTTGCAGCAGCTGGAAAGTGGTTGTATTTGCCCATGGAGAACTAAGAAAGATCCATCAACTTCCTGAAAACATTGAACCACAACCTCAACCACATTACACAGAGGTTGAGTGTGGTTGGGCTGTTGAACAACAACTGCAGCGTAAACCACACAGTATTGAATATAAAAGGCTGGAAGAGGCTAACAGCAGCATGGAAAGGGCCTTAGGGCTGAAACTGACATATGCTAATTTATTTATTGGATTTTTCTTGGGTCTGTGTATTTTTCTACTTTTGACTGGTAAATTGTATTCACCAAGAAGTGCCAACACTATAAGATGTTGGCTGTGTATGGTAGTGGGGGAATGGGCTGTGACTGAGACAGGTAGGTAAAATTAGCGAATATGAAATCTTCCTGTGGAAGTGTGGACATATTTAGTAATAGAATGATTTAAAATGGTGACTTAAGGATGAATCGGGATTTTGAGAACTGAGAGTCAGAAAGTCAAAATCAGAAATTAGGTTGCTTACTTTTTAAATATTTTTTTTTATTAGTAGAGGTTCATTCCCTAAAAATGATGCATGCTGTTCAATTTGGTAAGGGAATTATCCTCTACAAAATACCTGTTCATCAGTCAGATATGATTGCACACTACACCAAAGCTATTTTCTCTCATCTCTGAATTCACCAAGTTTGCAGGTCAGTCAGGGGGTACCACATGACACCCGAGGAACAAAGAAAAATAAAAGCCAAAATTAATTTCCCAACATCCCTGGATGACAGTGGAAAGCATGTATTTATATGAGGAGGTAGGAATAAGTCATGGTAAGTAGGTGATGATTGTAAAATATCAGTCTGGTATTAGGAGACTAGAGGCACAAGAAGATTAAGTCTGTATGTTTAGTTTCACAGCTACAGGCAAGCACATCAACATATTTGAATTTGGAAATTCCAAAATAATTGTTATAATTTACTCTTATCAACATGATTGCTTTGATAGTTTGGTATACTCAGTTTTAGCTTTTATTGGGCTTTAACCAAATGCCCCTTTTTACCTTCCAGAATGGGAAGCAGATGGACTATGAACATACACCAACATTGCTGCAGGCTCTAACAACAGCTGAGGCCAATATGCCACTGTTGTGTAAATAGCATACAGGTAAGGAAGATCTCATTTGGAAACCTGTAATCCAATAAACAGGGAATAATTGCTAATGTGCACTGATAGTCCTATCATTTTAAAAGTACTCAGTTTTTTAAATATATGTATGTATATGTATGTATGTAAAGAACGATTGTTTTCTATATCATTTAGATCTATCTATGATCATTTTCTATATTAACTCCTCGGTATTACACTACACTGCAGAATTCTGTATATAGGTAATACTTTCAGGTTGCCATGTTGCTATGAAGTAACGTGTTAGTTTTGAGGCAGCTTCATGTTTTAGCTATACAATATTGTGATAAGAGTCCTCTGAAACAGGCAGTGATTTCATTTTTGTGGAAGGATCACAATTAATAGGAGGAACATTAAGTCACTATTTTGCTAATGTTTTTTTTTTTTTACCCTGCTAAGCTGGTGCCAACCTCTTCCTTTTTTGTTTCCCCTCTTTATTCACTCGGCTGACTGTAAGTTTATGGAATTTGTTTCAACACTGCATAGAGCGATTGCCCTAATGGAGGTCAGGCAATGGGTGCACAGCCACCCTTTTAAGTCTAGGGAAGCTTTAACCTGCGGTGCTGATGGACTTGTGATTTAGAAATAACTGACAAACTAAAAGGGTAAATACATTCCTGGGTTATCTAACCCTTAGGTTCACATTCACTCAAATATATCAGGGTAATGTTGGCTTAAATTTAAACCATATGTAAACCATATCTAGATCATTTTATGTTTCCTAAAGCATTGTGCACAAAAAGACATTTTCCTTTTACTTTTTTTCCCATCCTTATTCAGCCCTTCCAGTCTAAATTTTGTACTGCAGCAAAGGTCGCTCATCTTAGCTAAGGACAGAATCCTCAGAGTGACTTGAGTGGACCTGCACCTTGGGCCTGGTTTATATACCCTTTCCAAAACCGGAGAAAATCGACTATCATGGGAACCTGGGTGATCCAGCAAACCTAGAATGAACTTATTAAAAATGATTTGCTATTAGTCAAATGTGTCTGATCCTAGACCAGATCCATTCTAGGTTTTCTGGATCACCCAGGTTCTCCCATGATATTCTATTGTCTCCAGTCTTGGAGCTTGTTAATAAATCAGGCCCATTGTTTCTTGGCCCAGCCACATAAAGGATCCACCATCAGAAGGATAGTTGTCGTCCTGTACCAAGGATTGGGTGACAAGAAATTTAACAGAAATATTATATTAATAATTCCTCTAGGACCAGTTTTCTTGGACTAGAATTGGATTACTCCTGTGCCATGGTGTATTTTGGTTTGCATATTAAAAAATCATGTAATGGTAGAATGTTTGCAGATGTGAAGATATTACAGGGACTTATTTCACCTTTTTTGAATAAGAGACTAGAAAGTTTAGTTATGTCTCCCCTTTCTGTCTTCGCACATTATTGGCGACATGGGGTCATTTGTCTCATATTACTGAGTATACCAAATGGGCATATCTTAGTTTGGTTATTACTAATAGCGGGAATCCAGAGTATTATTCCTTCTGAAACACCATACTTGTAAAAAAGAGAGTGACAAAAACACCCTTTAATAAAGTGAAATCTTTTAAATGAAACAAAACTAGCCTTTGCCTTACTGGCAGGTGACACATATTTAATTAATTTGTAAGATTTAAATAACTTACTATGTAAGTTTTACAAATGTAAGCAAAATAAGGCCCAGGCCTGTCACATCCAACTCACATGACTGACATTTTGTTTTTGTTGGATGTAAAAAGAACTGCATGTAGAAAGTTCAGCTGCTCTGGGGGATATGCAAACCTGAGGCCACAAACGTTAAGCTGCCCTCACTACCAAAGGGCCTGGTCTGCTGGTTATCACATCTGGAAATTATACAGTTTCTTAAAAATGTTTAGAATCTGAAAATGGAAAGTCAACGGATGAATAATAATGCCCTAAAATATATAAAGAAGCAACTGTTCTTAGTGGTCCATATTTCCCTCAGATTACCATTCATAATAGTTTACAAGAGATTTGCAGAACAGTGTGCAGAAAAGTTATGTCATTGTTTCTGGACTCTAGAGTAATACATGAGGAATCCAGGGATGTGATAATGTCCAGATAATCCAACCAACTCCCGTCTTTTTTTTTTTGCTCAGTATTTTGTTTGCAGACCTGCCAACTGTTCCCATTATTTGTGGCCAGTCATAAGGTTCAAGTACACCTGACCATCCTTGTAGTATTTTGAGCTACCTTAGGATGTCCATAAACAAGATGCTTCCCCTGGAATAACATGCCAAGGGAAATTATCTATCATTAAAAACTGTACGAAAACTTATAGTTTGCTGCTCATCCAATATTGCCTATAAGAAATTACAAGAATTGTCTCCATCATAAGCCTGCGTGTGATGTTTCTAAAAGTTACAGAGAGTCTGTGTTTTCCTCATCTAAAGGTTGCGTATAGCAGTAAATCAGGGTTGGTTTAGTTATTTAGGGCCACCTTCACATTATTGACATTTTTAATATGCACTATAAAATTTGCTATAAAGTTACTGTGTATGAGTGGGATCACAAGTAGTGACAATTTCAAGCAATGAAATCCCAATCCTATTTGAAGATGTTGTTTTACATAAAGAAAAGTCCCTGCTACTTTCCACCTGGTGGTTCTCTTTTCTCTATAGTGCAGGGATCCTTTTACTTGGTATACCTTAATAAAAATATCACCAAAATATTTAGAATAATATAATACAGGAAGCTTTGGTACAAAAACAGCTATCAAGATTAATTCAGGATCTTCCCTTGTATGCCCCAAAAGGATGTACTGTATAGTAACTTAAAAGATAACAGTCAAACCAGGTATTTTAAAACAGCATATATAACAACAGATTTCAAGTTACAATATAAAATGTCAGCAAACGTTAATAAACAGTATTTTAAAACCATTTTAACAACCATCTAATTGGTAATCTATTTAGAAAAGGTCTCAAATATTTCTAAACTCAGTACATTTCATGGACTTTAGTGTCCTCTTCCTCAAGAGTTGATTAGAGACCTATTGATCAAATGACAGCAAAAAACAGATAGTGGTGATAAATAAAACTCTTTAAAAAAACTATTTCTAAAGCAAAATACTATCATAATGATAGCAATAATATTTCAGTGTGTAATAAATAATATTTTGTGATAATGTTTTATCTAACAGAGAGGTATGGATAATATATAATATATATGGTATGGATTAATCCGTGCCTCCTTTAATCCAGCTAACCCTGCCAGGCCCGGGACCTATTTTTTTTTTTTTAAAGGATAGAAGCAGCAGCAAACCAGTTCTGTGCAATGCAATTTCAACCTGATTGTCTGAGATTGTTAGCACTCCTTCTTCAAATCATACTGCATTGCAGTTTAATATGCAGAATGGATGTAAAGGGATATTCTAGCACAGTGGTTCCCAACCTTTTGCAGGTCATGGACCACTAAATGTCCGAGTCCGGACCACGCATGCTCGGGGAGCTGTGTGTCGCTCAAAGGGGAAAAAACTTCCCCCTAGAGTGACTTCATGATGCCAGAACCTGCCCACTCTCCCATTGCTGGTCTGGACCTGAGATGGGAGAGTGGGCGGGTTGTGTCCGGAGAGTCCTTCTCCTGACCCTGCTGGAGTGGGCCGGGGACCAGGGGTTGGGGACCTTTGTTATGGCATACATATACAGTAGTCTAATTAGTGTAATAACCCAATTTGAAATTCATTTAAATTTTTTTATTGAGTGAATAACTGGAGTGAATAGTGGTTTTCTATCTGCATCGAGTTTAACTTTAATTCAATTTTATTTGAGTAATAAATGTAGCCAATGCAGCACTGAACTACTGTTAGCTAAAAGAAAAATGTAACCTAAAATAGTAAATATTATTGGTTTGGTATAAACTTGGTATTTGGTATTATTTTGGTATAAACAAATCCTGATGACTTCTTTAGTAAGTTGACTGCTCAGCTTCTCTAAAATTGGATATCAGTTGTACTGCATACATTTAGGGATCTGTTGTTAAGAATGTAAAATTAATACCATTTTATTGTAAGTATAACAGATTTTTTGACAAATGGTGTTTTTATTCCAACAAATTTTGTTGGAAATAGCACAATGGTTGCCCCTGTTCTTGTAAACCCACGTTACCTTGAGCATTCATTTACTATCAACATAAGTAAACAGACCAACACAGCCACATTGTTTTTGTAACCTCTCCATCATTTTAATGTGTCATAAAGGACAACTAATGGTGGGGTCTGAACGAAAGAAAACAGCAAAAGAACAGTGATATCACCCATATGTGTGAAATGTTCAAGAATGACCAACACAGATCAGAAGCATTTATTTATAAATGATCTTACGGTCATTTATATTTTTCTTAAAATATGGCCTATTGTTCAAGACT
>NC_092858.1:35503627-35505006 GCF_032062135.1 Pyxicephalus adspersus
TCTACTTGACTTAGTATTATCCAATGGTTTAACCATTCCCTTATACATATTTCATAGAATTATGTTGTAGACATCTGGGAGTGATTAATTTAGCACACTGGGTAGCACTGACAACATTCACTCTACAAAGAAAGCTGTGTGTTGTCAGCCCACATCAAGCTGTGTGCTTTTCTGAGAGATCAAGATATATTTGTCTGTACTTACATAGTATTAAAGGGATACAGCACAACACAATATGCAACATGTATTACAGAGTTTTTTAAATTTATATTTTAGGCAACTGAAGAAAAGACCCTTATATTTAAATATATAGGAAAAAATACTTTGAGGAGCAAAAAACCATACTTAAGCACTCCCGTCCTATCCATTCCGCATGTTACAATCAGGGTATTTCCTTTTAAATAATCACTGTGAGTTGTAACACTGACAGGAAAAGTGTGGTTAGCTGATTTTCTGGAACTGACTTCTATGTTCAGGAAGATGATGCAAAAAAAAAAAAAAAATGAAACACAGTGTTAGTCTTCATGTCAAAGAATTCCCAGACTGTAGCAATGCCCACTTTTTGTCTTCCAGATGTACACTATAGCATATAGTATGGGATCTGCACAGGAAGCTTATAGAGTCCAACCAGTTGAAGAGAATGCCATTCCTGATCATTTTATTTTTAAGTTTTTTTACACACACTAAATTATTGTCACCTATGATGATTGTGATGATTTCTGATGAAAATCTAGTATGTGTATAGCGGTCCCCCAATGGAGTTTAGTAATCTGCTATGGCGGATTACCAAACAACTGACCAGGAATGAACACTGTCATAGCCAATTCAGGAGGATGCAGTAGGGGTGCCAGCTTGTCCTCCCCTTTCCCCTCTCCATAGAACCTCTTTGCGCTGTACAGCACATGCTTATTCTCCTGTCATTGAAAACAGGCAAGAAACAACACTGGATGAATTGCATTTGGAAACCTTTTGTTATATCTCTTTGAAAACCCGTTGATCTCAGAAATCCTGTATTGTCAGGCTGCAGGACCTATAGCAGAATTAAAGTTAAGCACCATCTCTAGTCTTCTTCCGTGTTTGAAATCTTTGGCCCTCTTGATTGACCAGGCCAAAATAACAGTCTGGGTGAAAGTTGGGATACTCAGCATATTACACTGAGATGTGCATGTGTACATTCTAAAAAGGATGGCGAACAGACAGGTAAGTATGTTTAATTGCGTACCACATGTCCCTTCTACAATAACAATAAAAAACCTACCTGCTCAACATTTTTTAGTTTTGAACTATTGTTTCAAATCTAAAGGTTTTATTTTTGTACCAGATCATTTTTTAGCTGAATAACAGATATTTTTCCTGTACCTGCAAATTCAACAAAAATC
>NC_092858.1:35506376-35572999 GCF_032062135.1 Pyxicephalus adspersus
GTTACCCCTGCAGCTGTTGCAAATCTGTGAAGTTAGTACACATATTAGGGAAATCAGTGAAAACTGCAATCTGTATTGATGAAAATGAGCAATTATATGTAAATCATGTAAATGACCATGTGTATATTATATCATTATTGGTATTAATATATGATAAGGGATAGTATTAGGCACCTTGCTTAAAAGTTCTTTTTTATTCTTTTGCCTGCAGTAAAAAACCAAAATGTGCTCATTTTCTTTATAACTAACTGCTGTTAACTACTGACATTAACACCAAGAAAAAACAGACATGTGCATAAATCTTCCCCCTGATTTCAAATATATTTACACAATTTCCATATTCCTTTTATATTCAGTACACACAATATCAGAAAAAAAGGCAGTGAGGTGGCTAATATTAAATGAATAGAGATAAAGAAATACCAAAACATTTGGACTATAGGGAGGTTTATGCAAAACATTTCTACAGCTTATGATTGTTTTAGGTCATTTTATTAATTTCCTTTTAAATTACTTTTTACAAGCGAAGAATTAATAGTACAGTCACACAGGCTGTATTTAGTTAAGGGTGACTATTGTTCTAAAAATGTCCCCATTGTTTTTATAATATAAATGTATTGTTTTTGGAGCTAAGTAGTGCTGAGGAGGTAGCAGCCGGTCATACAAGGACAGGAGTCATATTCATACATACCCCAGCTGGTAATATGGCACAGAATCAGCAACGTTATACACTCAGTGATACATTTGTTCACTTGAGCCGCTGTGTAAAAGTTGGACAAGATGGGTGGTGCTGATGTTTCTTTCTCTTCTAATGTATGATCAAAGACGCAGCAAGTATTAATGTCTGGAATTTGTAATCCAAATGTATACAGGAGT
Organism: Pyxicephalus adspersus; assembly: GCF_032062135.1. Classification (NCBI taxonomy): domain Eukaryota; kingdom Metazoa; phylum Chordata; class Amphibia; order Anura; family Pyxicephalidae; genus Pyxicephalus; species Pyxicephalus adspersus. The sequence continues at coordinate 35,507,253 of NC_092858.1, forward strand.
AATGCTTCCAACATCTCAGAAGAAACACCAGACAGACAATGGATTGCTCAGACGCTTCTGACAGATCATTTAATAAAACTTCAGAAACCTAGGACAAAGCAAACGCTTGAGTAGAACATACAGTAGTGATTTAACACATAAACAATTCATTCCTCACTGATCCGCCACTCTTAGCTCCTGGTTCATTGAAGGATATCATGACCTTAAAGGGAAAGCAAACTTCAGATTTAAACAGGGTTTATGTCCTCATAAATGCCCACTAAAACAAAGCGCCCGTAGCGGACACGTTAATGATAACATTCCATATTTGGAAACAAGTTTTTTTCTTTTACTAATGATACTAGGGAAGTTTCACCTTTATACAGGATGGGTGTACTGTTTTTAAAGCCTTTACTGCCTTTTGACTTATGTTACAGTAGCTATTTATAAGTAATATAAAGATAATCTACACCCACAAAGGAAGCCAAAAAAAATGTACCTTCCTCAAAACGAAAAGCACTATAGGTGGTATGAATATAGAATGGTAGCAGTTTTTAAAAAGGTGATCATAAACTTATTGATGGGTGCACAACCAGGTAAAAAATTGATATCTCCCTGATATTGATTGTTTATTTGGCATACCTGCCTTGCAACCATCACCCAGCCAAATCTTTTACTGTTCCACTGACCCCTCCGTTTGCTTTAATGGATTCATACAGTGGCTGATGTAGCCCACAGTGCCCCTCCGACTAATGGGGCCCTGTGCAGAACTGATACATCTGATACATACATCTGATACATCTTTTATAAAACACAAAAATATGAAAGATGTATGTTACTGTATATTGAAATGTTTGTTTATTTGTATGATTGTATCAATACGTGTGTATAAAACAATTACAATCATACTTACTTTACCTTTTGCCTGCAGTGCCTGGGCAAGGATGACATGTCTCCCCTATCGTGTGCAGTCCTTTGGAATGCAGAATAGGCAAAACCTTGCAAGATAACGCCATTACAATACTTTGGAGTGTCTTCTTGCAACGAAGTCTGCTCTGCATTACAAAGCTCTCAACACATAATTGTAACTAAATCCTTTCTAGGTACACTTTTGACTTACACATAGTAGGTGAGTTGGGGAGGGGGAAGGGTCAGCCAATGTAAGGGGACCTTCCATTTTAGCGCCCGCTGGATATACTAAGCCCTTGTGTTGACATATGTAAAGCAGTGATCGCCATGCAGCCTGTCCTATTCCTGCTCCAGACAGACACATAAACCTTACTCAAAATAACAGCTGTTAAAACAAATTCAAGTAATAAAGTAAAAAGTGATAGATTGGAACATTTTAACAGTTATATGCCCATGCTGATTCAATTAGAAGAAAAAAATGGTCATAAAAATAATGACCATTCCACAAATGTCATTTGTGCTGATGCTGGGCAGTCTTACTGGATACAGAACTGCAGTATATACCCTACGTGTTATAGGTTAATTATTCAAAAAATGGCAGGATGAAGACAACGCTAATATGTCTAAAATGCCTTACTGGAGGGGAAAAAAAGGAAGAGAAATAAATAGTTCTGGAAAAGTGTTGACACAGAACCTTCCTATTACAGTCAGTGTGCAGAGTGTTAGGAATTTTGTAAAGGTGACAGAGTTAGCACTGTACTGGTGGTCCATAGTAAATGTCTACAAACCCTCATCCATCCTCCTTTTAGTATTTTGTTTTTCTAAAAAATAGTACCAGTTAGTATAAAGGTCACCACAAAATACCATTGTGTTCACATTTTACATCACCTTTCTGACAATTTCTGCACAATGTAGGAAATGGTTCATAAAACAACTTCATGACTAAGGGTAACTTTCCTATTGTTGAGAGGAAGAAGTCATTGCTGAACGGAACTGCATTGTGGCAATAGGCTGCCATGGGGTGTTTGGAAGAGAGATATAAACATTAATGAAATATTAGGAACAAATACAAACATGCAGCCCCTGTCTTTTTCTGCACACAAACTTTAATGGGTAAATGGTGCAAGGACACTCTTTTTTTACCTACTCCTTGGTACTTCTAAATCTACGTACACACTTCCAATGGTTCTCGCCAGAGCCAATATCAGACGAGAATCTAAAGTGTGTACAGCGCCTGTCGTTCATCGTCCGAATGACCGTCAGATTGGCGGACGATGAACAGCGAACAGTCGTAATGCAAGTGAAGGGCGAGAGCGCACAGTGGGGTGCCACTCCGTCGCTCTCCCCCTCCCCTCTGCATAGAGCAGAATGGTGCTGTATGTACAGCATTGTTCATGCATCGTGGAGTGCTTAGTTGTTGGAAAGGATTGTGAAATTGCAAGTGTCTATGTGGCTTAAGTCTGGGGAAATGTGGTAATTTCTCAGCTTTACATAATATAATGCTGGGTCACTGTCAAGCAGGAGCTAGGTTAAGCCTTTTGTAGGTTTTGTCTTTTACTTTTGGCAACAGAGCAAGGCATCCAATGTGTGATAAAGGTAAGTATAGCCAGCTTAAAGGGCCAACATGTTATTTGCCTAGTATGTACATGGTACTAGTTTGCAATAAAACTTATCCCGACCCAAAAACATGAAGCTAAACTCCAGGTAGATATAAATGACAAAATAACTTCAACTGACCTTGTATTAGTCTGTGAAAAGAAAAAAACAACCCAAAGGCCAATTAGTTCATGTGCTGGCATGAAGTATACTGATAGGAAGAAAAAGCAAAGTATTAGAGAGAAATCCCCTTGGGTAGTGTGAAGGACATAGAAACGAGTGATGGCAAAAAAAGACCAATTGGTCCATTAGGTCTGCCCAATTGAGATAGGACATTTATAAAAGCACATTTGAATTTCTTGGTGCCATATAAATAAATAAAATCAGTCACCAAGTTCAGTTAAAACTGAAAATATAATTCATTATTTCTAGTAGAGTCAAACCAAACACTGCCAGCTGAATGTGCAGTGTACCGCCTATTGCTATTTCAAATTGTTTTGATTTAAAATGAGTGCCTGGTTGGCAATACTCATGAAATATAAGCAGCTGACATCACGCTGTGCCTAAAGCTTATATAGCACATATTACCGGCAGACATATAAACATCGGACAAGCTTCTGTACTGTATCAATGTGTAGAACAATTCCATTCTTCCAGACACATTTCTTAAATATGTATAACATGGCCACTGGTATATATTGGTGTCTCATGGTGGGCCTAAAGAAATAGGGCTAAGCTGTGCTGCTTCGGCAATAAAGAATTATCAACCACATATCACGGTAAAGAAGTGGTAGATCAAGCGAGAAATGTTGTTTTGCTGGGCTGTAAAGAATGTTATATTTTTACCAATAGTTCTAGGTTTATTATCATTGTTATACAGTATCTATATAGCGCCAACATATTACGCAGCATTGTACATTAAATAAGGGGTTGCAAATGACAGACAGATACAGACAGTGACACAGGAGGAAGGGAGGACCCTGCCCAGAAGAGCTTACAATCTAGTATATTTCTTTCCAGGACCATTGCTGTTTAAGACTCAGAACCACTACTTATCTCACAGTATCTATGTACATAAATGTCATCTATTGCCATGTTTTAATAACAGGTTTGTTGGGTCTGCAATGTGTGATATCATCACAACTTTCCAAGTATATACATCAAAAGACATGACTTCTTTTAACTCAATATTTCTCACTTAGGTGACTCACAATCAATATCTAATTACAAAGGACAGAACATCTACACTATAATGGGTAAAGCTGTAAAAATTCTGTTTTGAGTACAAGTTTAAACAAAAGGGCAGACAATTTACTGTAAAGACCATTTACTACTCTTCAGTAACATAAGGGGACATTTGAAGACACTGGTGGGCCTTACAAGAACATTGTATACACAAAGGGTAACATTCAGCTGTGCAGCGATCTGATGTAAACTACATTTTATAAGTTTCTAGAGCAGGACAGTACAACATATATGCCTTATAGAGGGCCTTGTTCCTTGCTCTTGTGTTTCCCTGTTATAGAATAATGTATAATGTGTCACTGAACCTGTAAATAAAGGGTTGTGACGGCTTCTGTTTCTCCCAAATTCCATACTCCAGCATATCTACACCATCCTCATCAAAAAGCAGATCCTGCTTCCTTTAGCAAGCCCACCATTGACATGCATGCATGTATAGTGTCGTATGGGGAATATAAAGGCATGTCTGCTCAGAGATAATTGTACACAGGCTCATATTCCAGAGTCCTGTTGCATTCCAACAATTTACTGTATAACTCTATAGATAAACATAGTCATCTATAGCTGCAATTCTGTATTCAGCTACCAATCAATGAAAATCAGAAGATAGACCTACAGCTCCTACAAAGTTGCTATTGTGATACGGACCTTTAGACAACTGAAATCTATGCTTTTTGTAGAAATTAAAAAGTCAATAAGGTATGGAAACAAAATTAATTAGGTAATTAGAATTGACCCCAATGTGTATTTGCATACCTTCTCTTGATGGATAGTACAGAAGGGGTCATGGGGTTTTAGGGTCTGACCTGATTTATCAAAGCTCTCCAAGACTGGAGAAGATAGGCTGTCATGAGTGAATCTGGGTTATTCAGCAAACCTAGAATGGAATTTTTAAAAATTGTTTGCTATTATTTGACAAAAGTTTTCAACCCTGGAACAGATCCAGGTTTCCAGGATCACCCGTGTACACCCATGATAATCTATTTTCTCCAGTCTTGCAGAGCTTTGATAAATCAAACCCTATATGTTGTAGGTTTGGCATTGTGCTATAAGAGAGGACTGCTGGTCATTGGACAAAGAGTACATCTTAACTAAAGGCTTTAAAGATGGAAGTATGAAAAACTGAATGTGTCCATACAAGACTTGGAGAAAATTTAGAAACCACTTTTACTAATATTCAGGTTTCATTTTTTGCTCATTGTACCACATACTGTATAGTGGGAACAAGGCCTTGGAGAGATTTGTACTCATTTCCTGTCTTGCCAAAAGTTTTACCTGTACCTTTACAGATCATTTCTCACTGCCTATCTGGTAAAATCAGTAAGACAGGTAGTGAGGATAAATCTCTGTAGAACCTAATTTCTAAAATGTGCGGTGCAGTGCTGTTCACTCTATTTCACATGGTGTGTAAAGAGAGCAATGTCTGACGTTACCACCTATGTATAGTGCTGTTGGGTTTGTTAGTGCACTGCTGCACATATTTCTGTTCATTTTTGTGTGCTATAATAGATGGGATCAGCAACACAACCACGTGTGTTACCATGCATTGATTATAATGCAAGCAACACAACTTCTTTTAGTGGTAATGAATCTTAGGGGTGAATGCCTAGAGTTCCTCTACTTTCCCACTCCAGTGAAAACTAAAAAAAAGTTTTTGGCTAAAATATACTTTAAACCAAGGGATAGGGAAGAAGTAAGGAGACCTTGACTGAACCCAAAAAAACAATTCATTTAATACAAACCTCAGGAGCCGCCTGTCTTTGCCGGTCACTGAGGAGGTGAATTTAGAAATGAAATGATAATGATAAGCATATTGCTATTCCGTCATACTTGCATTGGTAACAGGTTTGCTTTAGACACACTGACACCTGAAAAACATTAAAAACAACTGTAATAAAAAATAGAAATATATAAAATAGAAATATAAAAACACAGAAGCATATATATATATATATATATATATATATATATTATATATACAAGAAAACATGATGTGTATGATTTCCTGATGCTCAGTTAGTTCACCCTCTATAGCTAAGAAGGAGAGCAATTTTTTCCTTTGTTCTGATTCTAGCAGTAACGTTGATAGATATTTAATGTGTCACGTCTGCATTTAGCCTAGAGAACAGCTCAGTATTCCCCTGGTGAGGAAGGAATCTCAGACTGCACATTTCCACATGTGTCTGGGCAGATGCTGACTAACTCCTCATCCTCTGCAAGTTTTCTCACTCCCCCATAATGGCTGATTTACCCAGAGAGGTCATGGAGGAGGTGGTGGCAGTGCTGAGGGGAGAGGGGACAGGACATTTGCTATCATGTTCTTTTGTCCTAGACCACACAAGTTTCCAACCAAGGAACATATCATAAAGCTAGGGGCTGATAAGGGACTATCTGAGAATGTTGTACTGCTGTCCACACCTATCCCAGGAAGGGGAGAGCTTCTAGGAAATGTGTGCACACACTGAAACAATCCGTTTAGCATAACACTGGCCATACACATAGTATATTTCAGACAAACATTCACAGCCAGTGTTTGACTACTAATACAAGGTAATTCAAAGAATGGTAGCAACCCATTTTTAGGAAATTGGAACAACCAGCAAACATTCACTAAGTTTTAATAATTGAAAAAAAAAGTACCTGTACCTGAACTCAGTGTTAGTTTTTTCAACTAAAATGCATGTGTGCGTGTTGTCTTCTGTAGCAGGATTATATAATATTACACAGTATTTGTATAGCGCCGACAGCAGTGTTTTTACAAAGTCCATGGTCACCTCACTAGCTGTTCCTCAAAGGGGCTCAAAATCTAATGTCCCTACTATACTCACGTTAATGTCTTTATGTATGTTAATCTTTAATACAATCTTAGGTGAATTTTTAGGGGAAGCCAATTAGCCTAACCGCATGTTTTTGGAATGTGGGAGGAAATGGGAGTATCCAGAGCAAACACAGGAAAAACCTGCAAACTCCATGCAGATAGTGTCCTGGCTGAGATTTGAACCTGGGACCTAGCACTGCAACAACCAGAGTACTAACCACTGAGCCACCATGCTGCTTTCTTATATACAAACTTTTCACAGTCAGTATTCCTATTCAGTAACTGTTCTCACCTGCTTTTCGATGCTGTTCCAGTTGTATGCAAGCAATTATTCCTTTTTACTATGTACATGGAGGAGGGAGAGGAACAGAAATATAGAAGAAATCTTCCAATGTAGACACTTTTTTCCGTTGACAACTGTCCAAGAGGGGAATTCCTCTCTTTATATAGAGATTTCCAATAACTACCTTATGCATCTCTAAAATGGGAATTACAGGATTTTCTCTGTAGCGGACATAGACAGCAAAACATAAACCTTCCTACTCTAGGGCTAGACAGACATTTTAGTTCATTAAATGAATAACTGCAATCAAATACAAATAGATTGAAAACAGGAATCCAGGAACCGTAATAGGTACTCTAATGCAAAGTCATTAAATGTTCCACTGAGTTTACAATAAATATACCAGATGATACATGCAATTACTTTTTGTTTTGAATATTTCTTTGCATCAAAACTGTGTTGGAACAATGGGATCCACATGTATGGCAAGGTAAAGATCTCCATTGTCTTCTTATTGCTTATAGCTTTTCGTCGATTTAAAATTCTTTCCTTGTCACATCACAAATTTGATGTGTTTTTTACTTGTGGTATATGTTTTGATAAGCAAATATGTGTAAGGAAATCTAGAGAATACATTGTACAAGCCAGTAAATTTATTAACACATGCACAACATCAATAATGGAGGAAATGTTCAGATGTATTGTATTGTATAATATATTAAGAGACAGTTGGCTTTTCAATGCTCTTTAATTGAACTTTTCTATCAGGAAATGTAATTTCCTTTGCCCAATTACTAATTTATGTAACATCTTGGAGGAATTCAATATCTGGAAAAAAAACAGATATAAAATCATTGACTGTGTGCCTATAAGTGGAGGAATTCTAACATGTTATAATCCAGTACTTACGGTTCTTTGTCCCTCATACCATGTTGGCTTGTTGATATCTAGAAAAGTTACAGACATAATAAGGCTCATGTATGAAGCATCTGATTATAGATGTTTCCCTTCTTACAACCAATCATATTTTGCCTTTTCATTTACAAAAACAGATAAGAACATGTAAGACAAGAATTGATTGGACACAGACTGTTCCTCTGTTCCTTTTATTAAGGAGTCTTTTATTGCTTGAGCCCACAAATTGTTCACTTTGTGTCAGAGATAGGTATAAGTTTCTAAAATGTTGACGTAATAGAAGAGTACATCTAATTCTGTCCTGGTTACTCCACGCACGGGTGGGTTAATGGAATCCCTAATAAGAAAGCAATCTAAAAACAGCCCCCTTGCATTATTAGGATGTAAAGTAATGCAATGACATCATAACATTCCAGTTCTGTGACACCACTGGCAGGAGGGAGAGGGGTCTCCCGTGAAATTAGGGGAGGGATCTCCTTCCTTGGGATTATTGCCAATTCTTACAGGAACGTCTGGATTCTGTCCACTCTTCTATTGCCAAAACCATGTGCAGCTCAAAAATAGCTAGTTTAGGACACAGTGAACTAAAGATTATAAAAGGACGCTGACAGGAAGAATTGTTGTTCTTTCGTCATATTTAATTAATGCCAGATTTGGATCTACTGTGCTTCAGTGCACACTGACTAACAGAAAATACAGTGCAGCCCCTTCCCCCATCTCCCATCAATGTGATGTCATACAATAATAAACACTCAGGATCAGAGCAGACATGTAACTAATTACAGGGTTACAAACTGACACATTTAGCTCATGAAATCCACAAATGGTGTGAAGCGGGTGTGATTAGCTGGCAATTTACCACATTTATTAGGTGACCTTTTTAAGGGCAGGCTCTGTGAAACTCAACCAGTGTTGAATGAAGTTTCATTTGGTGCATTGTGCCCCATCATTAGTTCCATGGTCGAGATTCTACTCCAGGACAACCATACAACAGTTTCTATCTCTGTCCCTCTACTTTCCCAAAGAAAGACCTGGACTGCATGACACTGGATAAAAAATTGGCCACAAAAGCCATTTATCAATTAAAAAAACTTTATATAAATAAAGGTAATCAATAATGAAACAAAACCGCCACCAATTCAAGGACAGTTTGAATTGGGTGTATCCTGACTTCCATCAATCCAAGTAGTCCAAGTACTCTTCCAGGGTTAACTTAATTCTGTTGCAGATGTGAAAATTTGCCTTGTTCAGCTTTGGCATTATGTAGGTAGCCGTAAAGTAGGGTCACATAGAGTGGGTAAATTATTTGCCCAGCTATGACAATGTTATTCATTTTGATGTAATTGTATACAATGTATACAATTACATCAAACCATTGTTAGGTAGCCGCTTTCCTGCGACAGCTCTATTGCAAATGAATTGGGGTAGTAGTGAATCCAACTAGTATAGGGGTCTCACTGCTGCCAACTGTCTTTAAGAACCAGAGCAGCTGTGCAAGTGTTCACGTGGCTGGCAAGGTGCCAGTTGCAGAAAGCTGTGCCACTCAGATGCAGGTCTGAACCTGTCTGTAAGGGCAGAATTGGAATAGGGATTGAAAACCAGAGCCTGTGTAGCCCAGCGAGGCTGTAGGTAGGTGCAATTCCTGTAGACTTCCTGTTCTGAATGTACATTATTATTTGGCAATATCATTTTTATTGTTTTCTACCAACCAAAGTGGACAAACTGTGCAGAGACAACAACACACAGATAATCCCTTATTTTTTATTGGAAACAAAAGGAGCTCTTCTGAAAATGACATCATAACCATGTAGTTCATCTAGGACAGTGTTTCTCAACCAGGATTCTGTGGAACCTTAGGCTTCGTCCACAGGTTGCTAGGGGTTCCTTAAAGTGGAACTAAACTGAAAATAAAAAAAAATACACTTTAATTTCATAGATCCCTCAATCCTGCCAGAGAAGTCCTCGATTGGGTTCCGTGCCGTCTTGAAATCCTCCTTAGCCTGGTGCAGAAGCATCGGGAGCCTCCATCTTTGTCCATCCTGTTGCCTGTTCTAGCTACGTCACCCAATTGGCCTTTATCGGTATAAGGTCCAAACTGTAATAGCTGTCTCTGTTTTGAAAACCAGTCCTTGTATATTTGTTTTTTGTCTTATGTATACAGCTCTATAAACATGTACTATATAACTACTAAAATTGTTTTGCATTATATTCTTCATACTATTTCCTAAATATGACATTGGGTATGAAAGTTGGAAGGTGTGTTTGGTTGTACAGAAATCTTAAGGCACTTGCACAAGACTTTTGAAAGTATGACTACAATGTGCACATTGTGGAGAGGTCAGGGCCAAGGGTTTGGCAGAAAAGCCAGCCCTGTCTGCTTCAGCAGAAGAGAGGGCAAAGAGGACAAGACCCATGTTGCTGAAGAAGTTCAGCACATATGGATAGGCCAAATTTGACCTTTTCCCTTGATTACTGAAAGAACTTGTCCCAGCACTGGGATAAGTCTTCATAATGTTCTGCACTAGACCACACTGATGCCTCCAGCTACTTTATTTATTTGCAAGTTAGCATTGTTCTACATGGCCCTGAAAACACTTGAGGAAATATATATAGTAAAAACCAACCAGCGCCCACGGACTGGGGAATCACTTCTTGATCATTGTGCTAGTCAGTATATGCAAACTAAAGCTTTCCTGGGTTTTAAGTTTCTGGGCATTTGTCAAGCAAATATGCTACCATATAGCATGGACGAGATAGCTTGCTGCCCCATCAGAGACTACAGGTACACTTTAGGACCTCAGAGAGGAAGTATAGGCTGCATAAGGAGCACATCTTTACTTAGTGATCATCATCATATAACACTGACTTTGTTAATACAGACAGGCTGGGTGTTTTCCCCTCCCTCCATGACCAGCTGAAACACTTAGGGATATTTTGAGGTTTGTTTTACGTGGGAAACTTCAATAAGTGAGACAGCTGCAACTCTTCTATTGCACAAACGTCCTGTAGTGAGGTGGATCCAATTCCTGAGTTCCTAATCAAGATCTTTGCGATGGCTGCTGGTAAAGTGGCTGCTGATATGTGGTTATTGTAACTGACACTTGTGTATATTTGGCACAGTAGCAGAGGCACATGCACATAAGCTTTTTTGGAACAAGAACAACATCCATTATCCTGAGTCTTTGTTGACGCATTGTTTAAAAAAAGATTTAAAATGATCAACTAACAAACTTTTTAACATATATTGTTTTACGTATGTTTTTTTTTGGACAATGTTATTCCATTTATCTGTATTTTATATGTTTTACTAGTTCAGCACATTGCTGTAAAGATGGCCATAAAATTATTATGTTATGAATCAAAACAGCTGTGTAAGAAGGCATTTACCTAAAGCATAACTACATTCAAGAACTAAATTGTAATATATTGTAGGTTACTAGTCCTTACTATATTAATTTCTTTTTTCAGTCTATTTTCTTTTTTTGCAGCAAGTACAGAATTTTGAGTTTACCAATAGTGCAATGCCCTTAAAATGAAAGGTGCATAGGACAAAAAAGTGAAATATTTGGGATGAATGTAAATATGTCGTGTCTACCGGACAAGAAGGGAAGGAAAGGTTTATGAATTCGGTACAGAGGGCAAAGAAAAACTAATTGGAATTACCTTCCTAACCATTCTATTTTTTAACTTTGTTTTAAAAACACTGATGTGACCACTGTGTGCTGTCTCATTATAAGATAGCCTATCTATGAATTACCTAAAAACTTTCTGGTTGGGTTACCCTAAGCTTGAAGAGGATAGGAATATAAACCAATACAGGTATACATATACTAGACCATGAAACTTACCATCTAAAACAGTTTTTAGGTTGTACATAAGGCATCACTGACTAACAGCCCTACATGCCAGTTCACACATCTACCCTTTCTGGGACAAATGCGCTAAGGGAGTTGCTTATTGTACCACCAATAGGGGGGGTTAAACCCTGCATACCTGACATCCTGTCTTTCCCCTAAAAAATAAAGCTCCTACATTCCTCCTCCATAGGCAGATAGGTGCAGGGAAATGTGGTGTAATCACCTTAGCCTGCCTGTTCCAGCACCAGCAGAATTATCAGTTAAGTCTGACCCCGGAGCTTATAATGTGATGTCATTTTATTTATTATTAATATTATTATTAATAATAATAATAATAAATAGGATTTATATAGCGCCAACATATTACGCAGCGCTGTACATTAAATAAGGGAAAAAGTTGACAAGTTGAAAGTTGATGTCATTGTTTGCAAGTGTTGGGATTAGTCTTCACAGGTGAATCTGTGGGTTCTAGAACAGTCATATTAGGGCTTCCTCACCTTCTATCTCTGTGTACACCACATATGGGAATAAGAAAGGGGAGCAGTGGCCTTAGTAGTTGGAGAAGCTGAAGAGGCACATGGACCAGTTTGAGAGGCAATTAGAACACACCAAATTACTACAAAAATGGCCCTTTACCCTCGAGTAGTCATTATGTAAGCTTTTTCCTCTATCATATCTCACCATCATGGAACAAAGGTGAAGCAGATAGGCAACCCAACAGCCACATAAAGTAGCTCACATGGCAGGCTGACAAGTGGCCCAGTGTTCTCAACTTGCAACCAGAAGTCTTGTTACTGGCAGAACCTCCAGGTATCTGGGCAAGAAATGTTGCAATAAGTTTACAAAAAAAGTATTGCAGATTGGAGAACTGGATATAAGGTATAATTCCAACCATACCAAAATACATACTTCAGGTTTACATACAATTTGAAACCTAACAAGGATTGTAACCCTTCCCTCACATTTTCATGTCTGCATTCCTACTGTAATACTCATATTCATATATACACCATGCCATTTTTTAGTTACAGTTAAAGGCATTTAGGAAGAGTTTTGGAGCCTAAATGAAACTACCTCTGCAAAGCAGCAATATAAGCCACATGCTTTAAAGGCAATCCGCCACCTCATTAGAAACAAATATAAAGAAAACACAGCAGAGCCTGACGCTTTAATTAAAATAAAATGCCAGTGATGAGATGGCATAAATGTCTGAGATATTTTCCCAGGCTTTCTATATAAAGGAATAGAAAACAAAGCTTTATGAGAAGATTTCATGTGTTGATAGTTATTGAATGTTATATAACATCTGGAACAAACACACTGATGTTAAATGAAAGCTGCCTGCTCATTAACTCCATATGTGTCTTCACTAGTGATTGTTACTAAACCTTCTAAGACAAAACAATACAATGTTTTCTATATCTGTTAAGTGATATCTAAGAGCAGACTCTCCAATTCTCCATGTCAGTTCAATCATCTAAGACAGCCAGGAATGGGGGGGGGGGGGGTTCTAATAAATTTAATAATACACCATTTTCATCTTGCTTATAGTTTTGTTGCAAATGCATAGATTGTTAAAATATGCTACATGCTGACTTTTTTTTCAAAGAATAAAAACCCAAACTTTAGAAAAGTTATAAAGTGTTTTAATTTTGTCCCCCATTAAACCAGTAGCTAGCTAGTAAAAACACATTATAGGTGTGATAACTTGTAATGTCTAAAGCCTTGTAAAGACACCTAATAATTGTCACCAGGTAACATGCCAGGAATGATCACTGATTGCAGTAGACAAGCAGTCTGTTTTGTTCTATGGAGAGGGAAGATTGTAAATTACATTATTGGACCATTGTTCTGACTTTGTATTGTCATCCCAGATGATCAGGAAGAATTTTCTATCACTGACCTTGACATTGAGGTCTGTTTGCACCCTGTTTGCACTGATATGTACGTTTTGCCTGTTACAATTGCCTTTTTCGCTGGGTCCACTTGCTCTTCAGTCCCATTCCACTTGTAGGAAGTTCTCTGATGCAGCAGGAGCTCTGACAAAATTACATCAGCACCATTTTCTGCATCAATATGGAGGGTACCTTCATATAGAAGGCCTATCGTGCCCTGCATTAATAGTATGTTCTTAGTTGTTGGGATGAATGATGCTTGGTATCGTTTAACCCAAAAGAATGAAGTCATCTTATGAAGAAAGGATAGAATCAAATTACAGCAAAAACTGCAATACACTTTAAATATTGGTCCATTTTTGTCTGCTAAACATATACATATTTTTTTTTATCTCAAGTATTTATCATATATATCAATTCTTTAATGTAGTTATATATATGTGTCGATCTTGTCAGTATCTTCCTAAAAACTGATGACTGCTTAGGTTATTAATGCTGTAATGGTGTTGTTAATCTACCATTATTACACACGGTATTTAGCGTCAACATATTACGCAGCGATGTACAAAGTCCATAGTCATGTCACTAGCTGTCCCTCAAAGGAGCTCATAATCTAATGTCCCTCTCATAGTCATATGTCTTTAACACAGTCTAAGGTCAATTTTTTGGAGGGAAGCCAATCAACCTAACTGCATGTTTTCGAAATGTGGCCATAGGGATAATCTGCAAACTCCATGCAGATAGAGTCCTGGCCGAGATTTAAACCTGCAATCTAGCGCTGCAAAGGCTGGAGTGCTGACTTCTGAGCCACCGTGCTGCCCATGCTACCATGTGTGCGTCTCTATTGGGACCACAGGAAACCTTGTCAATGCACAACATATCTAAAAGTCCTGTTGGCAGCCTGATTTGAAGTGTCTTTATTCGTCCTTAAGCCAACAGCAATGTGACTAGCAGTGTACAAAAACTGAAAGTTTCACTTTACCCACATCCTTTGTGCACATAGGAAAAGTAGATTATATTAATAATGGGAGTGATAAAAATGTTATGGTTTTAGGACATTGATCAGCTACTGTTTAAAAAAGAAGATAGCCCCCTTCTAGGTTTGGTATCTTTGGCCATCTTGATTTGCCAGCCAGTGATAATGGTATTTCTTTGTATGCACACTGGAGGTAATTTATCCTGACTTTAACCAAAACAGGCCAAGACTAAATAAAGTTCTTCTTTTTGTGCTGCAGTCCAAGCCACATAAAACTACCAGATTCACATATACTTTAAAAAATCTCCATTATTTATTGCTGAAAAGGACAACAGTAGGTATGTGGCATACATGTGAGAGAAAGGTTGTCTCCACCATTAGAACCCAGCTCAATAAATTTGTGCGAGCAGGTGGCATGTATGACCTGGTAATGAAGTGTACTGGCATCGTGCAACAGGGGTTGGTGATGTATATTATATTGTCTGAAGTAGTTGATGTTTTTACTTCAATAATATTTAGAAATAGCCTGACACATGTGGAAAATCATCCCAGTACTTCAACACTACTACTACTTTAATAATATCAACATTCTCTCTCTAAAAGCTCAACCTCTCTCTAGTGTGACATTTAAAAACAACTAAATTAAAACTAATCTGCTAGTAAAAGTTTCATCACAAGGTTAAATACAAGACTGTTCATTTGCCAAGGACATTGTATCTTTTTTTTTTGTGATTTTAGTCATTCTGCCTTGTTAAAGATCAAGTCTGGCATTAGGTTCCACAATGCTTTGATTCGGTAAAAGTCAGGTGTGCCTAGTTCTGAGATAACCAAGCTAGAGATGACAAAGAATGGTCACGCAGATTAGTCTGTTGGAGGAAGAATTGATCTGAAAGGTTAGGTAATCTATTCCACTTAGTATTGTCCCCTCCGGGAATAAAGCTGCGTACACACTTGCAATAATTATCATTGTAAATGACTGACTAAAAACCGATCGTCCGATAATCGTTAACAAAAAAAGTGCAAAATGACTGACCAACGACACCAGCGAACAAGGATTGTGGAAACGAACGACCGTCTCAGTGGATCTGATTTGGCGATGATCGTTCACTATCTATTGTGTGTATGGTCATTTAGTGATCGTGGATAGTTCTGCAGTACACTTTCTCCTTTACATGTCACTTCCCGCATCGTTCAAACAACCTTATCTAGCGTGTGTACACTATTGGTGGATTATATTTGAATGATCGTATTGTTACAACATCAGCTGATCTGCAATGTCTGTTAACCCAGTGGCCAGAAGGAAATCTTACTATGTGCAGACAATCTAATGCCCTCAGATGTTACTTTAAAGCTATGTGCACATACTAGAATATTGTCTTGATCTTTCATCTCAGGCAAAAATCTAGTATTTTTTTTTGTATTTTTTTTGTATTTTTTTTAGTGTTTGTATAGCAGTCACCCGAAAATATTCAGTCAATAGGTCCTGGTGGATCTTTGAAAGACAAAGAATGGGCAATTGCTGTACTTTCCTATGAAGGAGAGCACAGAGCATTTAAATATCATTCCCCTCCCCTTTCCATGGAACACAACAGCAGCGTATGCAGTGCTTGAAAGAGGTAGAAAGATTGTTTCTGGTAATAGAAATCTAGCAAGTGTATCGGGTTTAAGAGTTAATCCACTGGGATTTCAATTGTTGTGCCTAACCCCAAAACCAGTGCTATGGGGGCCTTCTTTGTACATAAACATGGCTGTTTAGAACCGTCCAGGAGCCGGTGTAGTAGCGGCTGGGGCCTTTTTGGGGTGAGCAGGAGTATCCAGGTAAATTGGTAGTATGAGCTGTACTGTCTTGGACCTGCAAAAATACTGGTTAGAACTTCGTGTGATAATGTTGTGGTCTTTTTGTTAATGTTTGTGTTTTTTAAATAAAAGAAAAGTTAAATAAAGGGCTGCTATGGCCAGTTTTACCCAAGGACAGGTCTCTGTGTGGTCATTTTCGTAGGGGTGAAGGAAGAGTGATGGTACGGGGGTAAATGGGATATCAGAGGTAAGAAGGACTACCTCCCCTTTTACAAATGGCATGTTTCTCCATATCTTCTAGTTGCTATTTCATGTGTTTAAATCACTTTATATTTCAGTGTTGTTGATTTCTACTGACTCAGCTCAATTTCTTTACATTTAATAAGTCACATTTAACAATTGTAAAACCAACATTAATCTACAAATGGTAACTAGCTCTCGTTCTATGTGACCTTTTTACCCTTGTCTGGGAGGAAATTCGTGATGTGTGACTACAGTGACAATTATGTTCCACTATGAGTTTATTTCCTCATCCCTTTTTATTTTGCTATCTAAGCATCTTAATTTTTGTTGGCCTAACTGCCTTATTAAGTTGGCTCATTGCTAAAATCATGAAATCAAATGAAAGAGACTTCCAAAGCCTGATAGAGCTTACTGTTTATTTGCAAGCCTTCCAAATCATTCAAGATAAAAGGAGAGTGATGAAGTAAGGTCTTATCAGTTGTACAAGCTGATTATCCTGTTGCTTGATGAGTCTGCTCCAGCAGTGTGATTACAGATGTGAAATACGCCTGTCATTAATCAGCTGTCTTTAGGCGACAAGTAGTCTCTGTATAGCAATGTGTATGTCTCTGCCCTCCACTGCCCATTGTTCTGTAGTCTGTAGATTCCTAATTTGGAAAGATTTTGATAATTGCTGCAGACTTTTTGTAACTTGGACAGTTATTCTAAACTTCTGTTCCCCAGCTATATACTCTAGAGACGTGATTCATCCTGTTTACTTTTACTTACATTTTATATGAATGTTATATATATTGTTATTATGCATTGTGTATATATACTTTATTCTGGGCTGTACTCGGGTGTCTTATGACAGCCTAAGACTTCCCTTAGCGTGATTCTCTGCCACACAGGGCTGCTGAACAAAACATTGCTTGTTGTAGTAACCAAGCAATCAACATTGCTATTAGGCATCACTGTAGCAAAGATTTCTTGGTAAAACTTTACCCTCCCTTTAGTTGGAAAGGGCTAAATGTCTTTTTGTATTTGCTTCCCCAAGTCATTAAAACCACACCCCAGTCAAATGTTATTTTTTTTATTATTTCATGGAGAATGGGGAAGTTATATAACCTCTGTCAGGGTTGTATTCCGGTTTGTGCCCCCACTGGAGTTTTACTCCTTGTACTGATGACCAAACAGGAGGTGAGGAAGTCTGCCCAGTGCACCCAATGCAATAAAAACCTGGCAGGTAGAAATTATTCTGTTATTGTCCCACATGGTGGGAATCTTCCAAGTCCACGTTTTTTAATTGCAGTAATTAATTCCCATTAGGGAATGTCGAGGGAAATGTCAGATTCTCTGTTTAGATATAGAGCCCCTAACGTGTTAATACAATTTTATAAGCAATATTCAATATTTTGAAATTTTCCAATTTTTTAAAAAAAATATATATTTTTAGAAAGCATTGGTATTAAAGAGTACAAAAACAGTATGAGTGTTAAATAATGTGGGTTAAATATCCAACTTTTATTATGTTACCTTCTGATCCTACAACAAAGGTCCTACTTTACCCGCATCATGGTATGAGGTTCCAGTTGCTTTCTCTGTGTAATCACCCTGCCAGATGTGTTCCTTATTGAAGGACAAACAGTAATTGAAGTTTTAATTCCAGCACACATTAAGGTCGTCCACCATTGTCACTGTTAGGAAACCATCACAGAACAGGCAACCGATATAGGTGAGTACATGTGGACAGGTAAAATTTACAGGGGGAGATAGAGCAAAAAGAATGGAAAAAGGTGAAAATTATATTTTATGAAATAAAAAAATACAACTGTTCATGATTTACAATAATTAGAACAAACTAAATGTCTTCAAGACTATAATAATAGCTCATAATATGTGCTGGCTTAAAAAACATGATACTTTCTCTTTAGGACATGTGGTAACAATTGAATGAGAAACTTAGATAGGAGCTCTAAAACAAGAACAGGTTGTGTTTGGGAAGAACTCTGCTGAGGAGTGCCCTGAATGACAATGGTTGTGTGTGTACAGGATCCAGTAATGGAAATGCTGCCTTACATACTTCAGTTTCTAATACAAAGTGCAAGTTAGGGCTCAGTTATCTCAGATGGAGTATGTAACTGCTATGGGGCAAATAAGCACAAGGAGCTCAAAACTGCAAGACCACATAGTAAAATATGCTGCAAGAAATGGTAAATGACAGCTATATTCAAAAAGATCGTCAAATACATTTTTTTACAGACCTCATTGCTTTAAAAACTATCAATATTTTGTATCACTATCGCTAGTGCTTGCTGTACCGGATGGGAATTGTTCCCAATTTTTTTTACCTATCAAGGCACTGCACAAAACATCTCAAGGAGTTCTGCAGTATCTGGAAACAAGACATAGGCAGCAGATCTTATAAGCCCCCTAGTACCTTAAGTTTCCCAGCAATTGGTGATCTCATAGCTCCAATATGGAAAGGGGGTAAATGGGCAAGCTTTCACACATGTACAATAATGAGTTATGGGCACTTGCCAACTGGTGTCTGTCCCTGGACCACCTTTGGTTGGCATTACCACTACATATTGAGAACACACCAAAGACCTGCTGTAGATGCTCTGACCCAGTCATCTAGCCATCACATGTTGTCTCTTATCAAAGTTTATCTGATCCTTATGCTTGCCTATTGTTTCCATTTCCAACACATCACTTTCAAGAACTTGCTACCTAATATTTTCCACCCATTGAGAGGTCCCATTGTAATAAGATAACTAATCTTATACATTTCACCTGGTTGTAATGTTTTGGCTGATCAGTAAATAATAAATAGACATATAAGCAAAAATGTTATGAACAGGGACACAGACAGCCCTCTTGGCCAAACGACACTGCCTAACACCTTTGATAGAATAAACAGCACAAAGTTTTGTGCACTCATTAAATTACTACTTTATGTGTTTGGCTTGTAAAAGACTCATCCTTATTTACTTTCTTTCTTCCAAAATAAAGGGCTGGCTGCAGTGAATTACAAGGAACTCAGAATAAGGTACATTGAGCAAACTTTCAGTTTTTAGCACATTTGTTAATATTGCAGTTCTTTGATATTTGTTCTTGTTTTCTTGAATTTCTCTTTACGTGGGAATTATTTAATTTGAATTAACTTTAAAGTCTTGGCTCACCTCTTACCCCTTAGAGTCCCTTACAGCATTGAGTACTTTAGGTTTTTTGTAAACTTGGCTTTTCTGATGTCTTATTGCTGGTCAATTGAATGAGAACATGCTGGACCTTTCTCCT
This sequence comes from Pyxicephalus adspersus, assembly GCF_032062135.1. NCBI lineage: Eukaryota > Metazoa > Chordata > Amphibia > Anura > Pyxicephalidae > Pyxicephalus > Pyxicephalus adspersus. The sequence goes on from NC_092858.1 coordinate 35,527,042, forward strand.
CCTTGCCTTTGGTATACCTCCTATGGTGGGGGTCCTTTATGAGCTCTATGCATTAATACATTATAAGTGCAGGGTAGAATGTTCAGAGGGAACCTTCCCCTTCTGGGTTAAATATGGATCGCATCAGTCAATTTAAGAAGACTGAAAACATCTTGTGGAAGAGCTACTTTGAGGGACAGCTCCTGGTTTAAAGTGAGTATTGCAAATGCTTAAAAAAAAAAAGAACTTGCTCTCCCAAAGTCAGGCAAATACAGAATATCCTAAAACTGTCTTTTTTTTGAGTTTTGTACTCAATAAGGCCATAAGTAAGTGAAAAAGAGTATATTCGGTCATGTTATGAGAAAAAAGCCCTCTATTCATATATAACAGGAATGTATTGACAAACAGAATCTATTTAAATGTCATCACTTTCATCACAAATACAAAATATGCCTTTATTACTCATTTTAGAGGAGTGTGTGAGCCAAATAAATCATTCCTTCATACTTCAGTACATCCAAATCCGATGGGGCCAAGATATGAGTGTCCTTGATCACAGAGCAGAAATAATAAATGTGAGTTTACATATTCATGGTAGACCATCACCTCCTCCCTAAACAAGTAGTTAAGGTCTGATGATAATCTCTAAACGACTCTTATGGCTGGTATGAACACACTGGTGGAGTAATCATAAAAGAGCCTGCTAGTCACCCATTGCACAAGTCTAATCTATAATCAAATGGAAAGGTACAGACAGCTATTGGGGATCTACCAGTGACGCTCCATGGTCATCAGTCACATAGAAGAATTGATTGCATTGAAAATAATAGGACATTTGAATAATAGGAAATAATAGGAAATTGTTAGCATGCAATTAGAGGACAGTTTTCAGACATTTAAAAATGGATATACACTAACTTTTTTAGTGTTAAGTATTTTACAGCCTCCCAACCCCTAATATAAAATTGAACATGTGTTACAAATAAAAAGAAAGACCCTGACATCTAGCTCCCTTGTCTAGACAACAGTCACTGGGATGTCTGATGGGATCATAAGAAAGCTAAGGATCCAAAATCCTGCAAAAATGTGCTCATGTCCTGATGTGAAGAAAACATTGTAGGTCCTAGGTAAGTGAATGAACCCAAATCAGTGAAGACTGAAGGAAGCATAAAAATATGGGAACTTCCATTTCTTTATCCATGCCTCATTACTAGGGGATTCACCAATCTAAAACAAGCTTAGGAACTTCAGAAGTCCTGATACTAGACTTGCATATGCTTGTTCCAAATCAGTGACCCGTCAGTAGTGTTGGTGTTCGAATTTGGGTTGTCCCTATATTCGACCTGAATATGGCTGTTCGAATTCGGATAGAACTGACCCGAAAAACATGGGATTGGAAGGCGCAAATTCATGTGTTAAAAAAAAAATTAATAGTAAAGTAATTTATTGAATGTGTGTGAATTGTTTTACTAACTTTTATTGTTTTACAGGTTATCCCACAGTGACACATTGCTCTTGCAGTTCTTCACAGTCCCTAAAAATAATCCGAATTCTCCCACTATTGACTTTGGTGTTCGAATTCGGCATTCAATCACTCAAACAATATCTCCCTATTTGATCGAATAGCTGTCGAATAAAAGTAGTGAGATATTTGACCAACACTACCCATCAGGTAGCAAATTTTGATAATAAATGCATCCCTAGGCTTATGCAAAAATAAGTCAGTGATGGCAATTGCTAAATTGTTTTTTAAGATGCCTAAAACATAAGATGATTGTTGTCTGACCTGAAGAACAGCCAGCCAACAGGTTAGGAACCCTTATTTTAATCACTGTGTGATTCTTCTTTACCATGAACATAAACATAAATACATGTTTCTGCTCACAGTACCCGGGCATTTGAGGGCAATTAGATTGTGACTTTATATCATCGGCTCCTTATCTCTTTGTCAATTGGTTAATGCAGAAAGTGATACAAAAGAACCAGTTGTGTAACTTACAGAAAACTAAACATACCATTTCAATGCACAACACATGCCGTAGTTCTATAGTTGTATCTTTTATATCACCATTTCTCTGGATGCCAATTTAGGCAGTGTACCTCTCATTTAGGACACACTGATGAAAGTTGTCTTTTCTTTTCATTATTTTGACTAGCTTTTGCTATTCTTTCTAATACAAGATGTAATTTTATAGCAGGGGGTCAGCTCCAGTCCTCTAGAGCTATGATCCACAAGCATTCTTAGAATTTCTCTAATTAACAGCAGCATTTGTAGCAAGGTCTCATTCAGTTAATAAAACATGTCTGTTCATCCCCAAATCCTGAACTGTATCTGGTCTTAAAGGGTAAAGCGGGACTTTCATAGTTTGTAGCAATAAGACAGGCAAAGTTAACCCGAAAGCTCAAATAATATGGAAGCTGCCATTACTTAACAGTGGAGACATATGAGCTGTTATGGTAGTCCTTACCTTTACTACCTGCAGAGTCACTGATCTGGAAGAACTACAATTCTTGTGAAGTTTGAACTCCCATTCTGTGGGCTCATTTCAGGTTGGTCTATACCTATGAAGTAATTTTGTAGCTAGATTAGGGATGTTAAAACATTTCCAAATTTTAACAAGCGGTTAATATACTTTAGCCCTTACCTACCCCTATAGCTACAAGCACTGTGGGGCAATTCATCTACAGAGCTCACATCAATAGCAAGAAAGTCCTTCAAGTCATTCTCTCAGCAGCCCAACTCATACTGCTCCTCAAAAAATGGTTTAGAACCTAGCACTTTGTCCAGGGAACAATTTGCTTTACTGATCAATTCATTTCTAGCCTTTCTGGCAAGTGCTGGGGTGGAATTATCTTATAAATTCTGGGCTGACCTATTTCTTAAAAATATTTAGAGATCCTTTAGTGTCTACCAGACGCATTTTACTCATATGTGCATACATCATTTGTACACTGCACAGTGACTGCCAGACATTGTATAACAATAAGTATATATATATCAGAATGTATTATAAACTGAGATGAAGGTGCAAAGGAGGTCAGCAGCAGCAGGAGGTAGGCTTTAAAAGCTTTAACCCTTTAATATTTTCTGTGAAGGGGATGGATAGCCGTGGTTGATATCCAGTCATTTCCTTGTATTCTATTTCAAGCCCTAATACATTTCTTACCACAGTTCATCTAAGGTAAAATTTGTCCTAAAATGCCTTCACTATATTTAATTACTGTCAATTACAAAAAAATGTCTGGTTGATGCTGGAATGATCCAATTTCCTATTTTACTTTCTAATGCACATGGATTTCAACTGTGCATTGACTGGATTGCAGGGTAGAAATTATGGTCATTGCTGTATGTTTATATATAGAATGGCTGCATTCAAACATTCCTTTTCTAATCCCTTTTTCACAACAACAGTGGGCTAATTGTGCCATATATAAAAATGTATATTTTCTGCACCGAAAACATTGCCAGTAAGAGGCAGTTAGTTAAGTTTTTTCATGGAATCTAAAAAAAAAAATTCTAATTTTACCCGGGTGAACCTTCATTCAAACTTTTTTAAAAATAGGTATACTTATCCTTGTGTGTTAAGCTGGGTACACACGTCAAATGGTTCTCGCCTGATAATCGGCTCAGGGCCAATATCGGATGAGAATCTGGCGAGTGTACAGCGCCCGTCATCCATCGTCTGAATGACCGTCCTGGCAGATCCACGGACGATGGGCGACAAACGATCATAATGCAAAGGAAGGGGGCAACGCGCAGCAGGGTGCAGAACGGTGCTGTATGTACAGAGCTCGTTCATGCATCGTGCAGTGCTTAGTCGTTGGAAAGGATCGCAAAAAAACCTTTCCAACGGCTATTATTGCACGTGTGTATGTAGCTTTAGCTTTGTGAACTGAGCGTATTGTGGTGTTGTAATAATGATCTCCTCTTTATTTGTCATGCATGGCAAAATCTGATCCTCTCCAGTTGTGAAACCTAAAGCTGGCTTTTATGTTTGCCTTTTAGAAAGAACGAGAGGAAATCTTCCAATGAGGACACCTGTTCTGGTGACGACCATTAAAGCGGGGCTCCCCTCACTTTGGAGATTTTTTTTCTAGCATCCTGTTATGTCTACACAATATACAATTAAAAAACAATCCAGACTCGTCAGAAGAATAACAAAGCAATGTTTGTCTGAAGCCAAACTTATATACATCTTATTGTTATATACTGCACAAGGTATTTAAAAGATATTTTTGAAGTTATCTTAGCGAACAAAACACTAATGCAGGCATCACATCCAAGGACTGGTGATTTGCAAATTATAAAATTTGTGTTCTTGCGCTTAGATTCTCCTAATTAATATTACTTTTATTATTATTATTATTATTAATAATTTTAATAAACAGGATTTATATAGTGCCAACATATAATGCAGCGCTGTACATTAAATAGGGGTAGGAAATGACCGACAGATACAGACAGTGACACAGGAGGAGGAGAGGACCCTGCCCCAAAGAGCTTACAATCTAGGAGGATGGAGGCAGTAGCATACAATTGGAGGGGAGATATGTAGTGGTGGGAAGTAGTGAGGGTTTTAAGAGACAGAAGAAGACAGAGAAGTTTTAAAAAACGGGTTATGAGTGCTAAGCCGAATAGGACGAGGAAGACCATTCCAGAGAGTTGGGTCGGCTCTAGAAAAGTCTTGCAGCTGTGCATGTGCATGTGATGAAGTTATGAGTGAGGAAGTCATTAGTAGGTCATTGGAGGACTGAAGAGAGCGGCTGGTGGAGTATTTTTCTACCAGGTCAGAAAGGTGGGTTGAACAAGAGCTGTGTAGGCTCTTGAAGGCAAAGCACAGGAGCTTGAATTTGATTTTAAGGTAAAATGGAAGCCAATGGAGAGAACTACAAAGAAAGGCAGTAGAAGAGGAGTGGTGGGAAGAATGGATGAGTCTAAGAGAAAGGTAATAATAAGGCCTTTCTAATAATATCACTTTCTAAATGTACAGCCCCTTTCCACTGCAGCCTAGGTTGGCATGGATCTGTTTACTTCTAAAATGTGACAAAGGATTCCCAAAGTAGTATGGGTTAGTGTCGGGTCACCTGGAGGCAGGTGGTCATGCTAATTGTATGGGCAGGTGGCTCATTCTTCAAACACAGTTACCACTAGCAGCTTTCATAAACCTGGCTTCCCCCTTAATAAAAAAGCAACCTCTCTTATCTGTAAGAGGCCTTCTTTCTCTGGCTACAGCTTATGTACTGAGTCATGTGAAATAAAAAAAATGAGGACTGACTGTTTTAGTATATCCCAGTAAGCATAGCTCATTGAAAGCCTTTGGTTGTTGCTTTCAGCTGATATTTCAAAAGATATTTTAGTTTTAAGTAATTGTTTGCAGTTTAAATCTCAGATTGGCGTCATGTATTTCTTGGGGGTTCCCTGATCCACCCAAATACTATTGCCAAATGATGTTTTCACTTGTCCCCAATGGATTCTACATAATGAGCAATAACAGCATTACTGTGGTCATTACTGTGCTTGGCAAACAACTAAAGGAACGTTTTGCCGTTGCTGGTGGGAGACTCAGTCCATCAATGTTTGAAATTGCAGCTCGGAGTTGGCCTGTAAGCTGAATGAACTATTCTTTGATAGAAGAATTATATTACATTAGTCATACCTAAATTAGTCATTAATTGCCTGCAGTGTATGGAGTAAAGGGCAACAAAGTGTACTTGTTCCTTCTTGACCCAAAGGTATTCTAGTACAAAAAAAATAAATATTATTAATCTTTTTAACATTATGACTTAATGTGTTCTTAAAGTGAACCAATTTTCTAAGTATTCATATTGCTCAGACTTTTTCCTTTATTTTCACTTAGTGATCTTGCACATTATTCACTTCTTGTCCTCTTTTGACAACACTTTGTCACTAAATTGTATACCTGGAGGTGCAGCATTGTCTACCTAGGACAGAAAATGTCTTAGGACTACTACCCATCTCCTAATCTCTTTACTGTACCATTAGGCAGTTTTCTGTAGTTCACAGAGGTGAACTTGGCAGAGATGTTAATACTGTTTGGGATTTAAATGCAGAGCTGGAAAAAGAGGATCTTTACCTAAAAACTGAAAAAATGTGACCAGGCAGGTCCTTAATAAAATACCCTTACCTGCCTGATCACAATTTTTAAACTGTCCTTGCTTTGGCACAGCCAGCACCATTTTCACCCAAACTACTTCTTGAAGTTGGGTGTTTGGCCGGGCCAGGATGAAGTTACATGCACATAAGTGGGAGCTCATTCCTATCTGCTAGCCCCAGGAGAAGCTGGGATACTCATCCCGAGTAGCATTTTTTCTTAAAAGAACACAGTAAGCATGCAAGTAAGTATACTTTATTGCAGAAGGGACATCACCAAAAGCTTTGTGCAATAAAGGCCTGTGTGTTCAAAGCAGAACTATATTTCCAGCAATTATACTAAGCCAAAAAAGTTCTGTGCTCAACTTGTGCTTGTTGGGGGATAGATGAGAAAAAAATACTCAATCCTGTGATAAAACAGGACAAGACAGGACAGCTATACCTGAAATATTAAAAATATGGAAAAATAAGTCCATATGTAACTTACAAAAAGGGAGGCAGAAAATAAACTTATTTTTCTTCTATGTCAGATTTAAATGATGCACTATACCAAAAGTCATACATTGTTACCATTGGCATAAAAACGTATCATTGGTATACCAAACTTTTGCTGGTGTGTATATCATCTCATCTAGTGCATTGAAAACAGTGAAAAGAAAAGCACAAGAGGTGATCTAGCCAATTATACATGGAGCATGGCTTCAAAGTCTGCTTTAAATTCCTACAATTTAATTATCAACTAATCACCATCTCATACACAAAGGCATTCCAAGTTTCAGCATCCCTACTGAGACTTAATCAACCAGAATAAAGCCCAGGGGTACCAAGCTAATCATTAAATGGACAACATGTATTCCACAATAGTGACAGACTCTGTAGTCATATGTAAGCTGATGTTCTGTACATAAATGCATTGTGACAAAATCTTTATTATAGGTAATTATAGAATCCAGTTTATGAGTCACCCCTGATGAGTACGTAGTGTCTTTGGGGGCACAGACTGATAAAGAATTCAGGTTTTATGGAAACCATTGCTATTGCTGCTGCTGCAAATATCCGATGGCATGCGATTTTTAACAGCCTACCCAAATTTAACACAAAATTATTTTAGTTTTTTAGAACTTATTCAAACAACAGAGATTAATCATTTGAAATAAACCCCCAAAGATTTTTTTTTAAATATGCGGTATGATCCTTATACTGTACTGTAACATTTACTGCTAAATTTCAGTCCTCCTAGAATTCCAACAGTAGTAAGAGCAATTGGCAATTTTTGTAAATGTTTTATTTATTTGTATCTGTTTATTTATTATAATTAGAACTAAAACAACATCTAAAAAAATGTTTTAATTTTTCTTGGCAAAGGTAAAATATTGCTCAAGGATATTTCATACATATTCTGTGCAGGCACATGTATATCTAAGCTTTTTTTCAGATTGCTTTACTAAGTTTCCTTTTGCGCACATGAGAAATAGAACAACCGCTGTCTTGGGAACCCTGAACATGCAGGATTTTAATGATTGTCTCAGTTTTCAAATATGATTTCATTGGGAGCATTACAATATTAAATTAGGGTGCCATTTATGAAAATCAAGAAAAATGTGGGAGACAAAAATTTCAAGAGTGCAGTATTTACAGTATATATAATGGCAAATATATGAGGGGTAAAATCTTTTGTCAGCTGTTTCTGCTGCCTGTGGAGTTTTACTCACATTGGAAAGATATTTTCTCACTTTCCATTGAGACTACAGGATAGGAAGGAAAAGGAAATCTCCCTAACTGGCAAAAAAAATGACAGCAGTTTTAGCTTTTCCCTAATTCAAAATGAATACATTTAGTTTTGGTTTGGATATACTTAAACATGAAATATGGAACTATAGAAATCTGAGGTCTCTGGGAACACCTATTTTTCATTTGGGGTCCTTTTTTATTATTGCTTTCCTATTTTTTAAGTCAATGGAAAACCCATGCCATCCTCATTACAATGTTTGTTGGGCTAAAAACAGATGCTTATTCAGCTCATCCTTATAAAACAAGCTCAAATCTTCACAATTCCAGGAATTAAATGTGCTGTGTGTACATAAAAATAAAACCTGTTGATCTTCTAGAAATCCACCGGGCTCCTAACTTCCTATCAGGAGAGTGCCTGTGCTGCACTACTAAGAACCCCTTCCCCTACACTTATCACAACATAAGGAGGAGGTTTTCTACAGTATAAGAGAGAATAACAACACAACATTGGTTTTCAGTGCAGCCCAGGGAGTTAGGAACTCTTTGCACAGGGATAAAACAAGGGGTGATGTGAACGTATTGCAGATATGTGTTGCACATTTTATTAATTTTTCCCACACAAAAAACTTACAGAACATTGCAGTCAGGAAGATGTCCCCATATCAGGTTTCTATTGTAATAACACAGAATGAAGGATCAAAGAATCATTTTGCTAATATCACCATCACGGCAGGTCATGGCACTACAGGGACACATGGTAATCGCTCTCTATGATAAAACCTTGTATAGACGTCCAATGAACGTCTGATGAACCTCAGAAGACTGTTACTGGATAGGATCTTCTGTCATTGTTTCTAGGGACAGATGAACAAATGAGCCCTTGCTAAATAGAGAGGGGAGGATGGGCAAGTAGTACCCTGTTGTGCTCTCCTCCTTAGGAGGGAACAGCGGTTGTCCCTGCTCTGCTGTGGTGGATTGATGAATGATATCAATAGACTGCTCTACACATTTCACTATTCACATTTCATCTGACGTGTGTACATACCTTTAATTTGTCAGTCTATGGGCAGCATTAAGTTTTGTATACATGCACAATTTAATCAATCGATTGTTTGCAATACTTTTAAAGGAAAACTTTACCAATCAGTGTACAGACAGGCTGCCAAGCAGCAGGAAAGGTGCCCAGCTGCATCATACTCTATTAGTTAAACAATAGGTTGATGGCAGCCGGTCATTTAAGCTGCATACACACGTGCAATTATTTTTGTTGGAAAGGATATTTCACGATCCTTTCAAACGACTAATCACTGCACAATGCATGAACGAGTTCTGTACATACAGCACCATTCTGCTCTATGGAGAGGGAAGGGGGAGAACAACGGAGCAGCACCCCGCTGCGCGCTCTCCCCCTTTCCTTGCATCGCTCGTCATCCACCGTCCGTGGATCCGCCAGGACGGTCGCTTGGACGATTAACGATGGGCACTGTACACACGACAGATTCTCATCCGATATCGGCCCTGAGCCGACTATCGAGTGGGAACCATTGGACTTGTGTACCCAGCTTTAGTAAAGCAGCACAGTAGTATACATAGTGCAACATAGCTCATCATTTGCAGTTGACATAGAGGACACGAAATGAAAAGTGAAAGTTCATCTTTTTTTTTCTGCCTCCTTTTTTTGTCCAAAATTGTCTCCATTAATGAAAATGTTGCATCTGTATGCAGCTTTAGGCAATCTGAGTAAGGATATACTTCTGCACATTTATGGCACATGGAGGCAATGAGAAAGAATGTGATGAACCTCTTAACAATGAGAAAATGTATATCTTTGAACTAATCACCTTCTGTCCCTTCCACATGGTTACTGCAGTTCACCTGATCACCACCCTACCCTGGATGAACGTTAGAACAAATGCAAGAACTGAGGACTTCTAAGGACACGGCCTAGGCTGATGTATTGGTAAGTAGCAGTTGTTTATTTTCCTAGTCTGGTTTTTCTTTTCTCCATTTTCTCCTTAGGGAATAGTCTGTATCAGCCAAGTGGTTAAAGGTTATATTTCCTTTTAATGAGTAGCATAAAAACATAATTATTGTGGAAGAAATACAAGAGCATATTGTGATTTGAATAGCCTCTGTCACATTGATCCAGACGAAAATGTCAGTGCCACCACATCAGTGCACTTTGGGCTTTTCGGATCACCTATTAACAAGCTGTATGGCGCAGTTGTGTAGAGTGTGAAGTGGGTGGCGCATGGTGGATGACTCTATAACCACACTTCACTTGACATGTGCCCAATATAAACAAAGGGATTGAGAAATAATCTCACACATGTCATTTACCACAACAAAGAAGCTGCTCTGATGTCAGGGGCTCGTGCGTATTAACATCCATTAGGAACTTTCATGTTGCTCCAATGATATATGTCCTAACTTGGAAATAATAAGCCTTGCTACAATAATAAGCAATGGCTGCAGTGTGGATGACACAGTGAGTACTGAACAGTCATAGAAGTGTGATAGTGTTAACAGATCCTGAAAAGGCCTACGGTTATCACAAATCTAAAAATGTACAAAGGGATTTTCCTTGGTTCCTGTGGGAGGCTTATCCACCCAGTAACAGCCACATAGGAAGCATTCTGTAGATAATTCCTATTGAATGCTGTATACGGGATGTTGATTTATCACTGGAGATAATGAGGAAGAACCTATGGAAGGAAATACATTGGCATTTCATTATTCTTCCAGCTAGCTAGCTATATTTCATATAGTTTTGCTGTAGCAGTATGTTACAGGTATACATTTTTGCACTTACTAAAGGGACAAGCTTTTTATTGGCACCAAGTCTGTTCCATGTCTCTTCTACCATGGATCTTATACACATTGGGCCTGATTTAATAAAGTCTATGGACTATTATGGATGAACCTAGATGATCCACCAAACCTGAAACGGATCTGGTCTAGGACTGAAAACATTTTCAAACTAAAAGAAAAATATTTTTAAGAAATCTATTCCACGTTTTCAGGATCATCAAGGTTTTTCTATGATTGTTTATCATCTGCAGTCTTGGAGAGCTTAAGTAAATCAGGTCCATTGTGTCGGGAGCTACATCATCCCTACAATGGAGCAAAAGGGATATCGCAGCAGTCACAGCACTGGAGGGGGCCACTTCGGCAAGTCGGTCTACCATAATGTACATATACAGTATGTTCAGCATATTTGTGCATGGTAAAACACAAGTAAAGGCAGCAGAGTTAACAGCCACTTTAAATAGGATTTCTGATTCCACATCATGCCACGTAAATGTAATATAAATTTAATTTGCTACATTTTCTTAGGACACGTTTAATACATGAATTGTGCCACTGCTTAGAGTAGGGAGATAAACGTGACTGTTTACTGGGGACCAGGAAATCTTACAATGGGGACACTTGTGGAGACTATCAAAGTGGGATTTTCCATACTTTGAGCAGATTTTCGGCTGTCTCTCTGGGGCCAGAAAGTAGAAGAAAATAGATTCTATATGAACAAAGACAGCAAAAACAAATTTACAAAGATTCCAGATCTTTCCACTCATTTAAAGTTAAAAATGTAATTTGGAGTTTAATTTTAAGGCCTATTTTCTTTTAATGCACAAAGAGAGAAACTGTTGTCTTCAACATGCCATCAATTTCTATAGTAGATGTTCGTTTTCTGTTGGTGGTTAAAAATGTTCGTGCAACACCATGATTTTTACTTTCTGAAAAAAAAGCTTGATATATACTATACTATATTTGGTTAACATATATATAAAATCCTGTAATATGTATCACTATCAGACTTGGTATGTTATTATATCAGACATTGATATGTTATTTAAGAATCAGTTACACATGTCAGAATTCATAAGTCTACAAATATTCTTGCACAAGCAGAATTTACAATTTACAGCATCTAAGATGAGAATAGAGTACAGGAAGGAGACTGCCAAGCCCATATATTTAAAACAATTCTAAATTACTGGGACATTAGGCCAAAGGATGAAAGACGATTTAAAAGTTTCCATAAAGAAACTGTATTTTTATGAAAAAAGGGTCCACAGGACAGACTCTGCGGAAGTTGTACAGCTACAAGTGAGTATAGTTTAAGCTCAGCTGGCCTTAAAGAAACCTTCATTTATACTGTTTCATTTTAAATGCACAATAACAGCGTGAAAAAAAATTACTGTTAAAATCTTCAAAATTCGTTACATAAATTTGTTGTGTTATAGGGCAGTGCATGTTGCTTTCTGCATCTGTATTGTGTTTCTGTAATTAAAATGTAGTTAAAATGTTATATTATAGTTATTAGTAGGTGGATTTTGACTACAAATGCCTCCATTAAAGGCATACTACGTCAATGTCATCCCAATGCAATCCTAAATTTGTAAAAAAAATAAAATGATTAAAAAAAAAAAGTTTGAAAGTGCATTTATTTTTTAAATAAAAATAAATATATATGTTTTACAAAAATTACATATACTTACAATAAACTAAATAATTCAGCAAACGTGTCTTCTTAGGCCAAAACAAAGGAAAGTAAGGGGATTTTTTTTTGCAGAACAGTCAATTAGATCCCATCTGTTAATGTTTTTTTTTTACTAGTCAGAACAATAAAATTTTCTTCTGATTTATTGATGCCTTAACTCCACTGCCTGTTAAAAAATGAAAGAGTTAAAACCTGAAACACATCCTAAATGGAGTTCTGCTTTTCTCTCCAGGGGAGTCATGTTCTGTTTTAAAGTCTTGTAGTTAGCAATAGTTTCCAGACACAGTCATAGGGTGGGGAACCAGCTCAACCCCTAACACGCACACCCCTTCCCTCAGCTCCCAAATGTTCCTTCTGTGACCTCTTGTTTTAGTCCTACCAAACACTGATTCAGTTAACCCTTGTGTCACTGTGACTCACATCCAGGGCAACTGACAGTGACACGCTGTAGTTTGGGGGGATATAAAACAATGGCTTATGTCAAGGAAGACCCTGTGTCGACTCCTGAGCAATGTTACTATAAAACCTGAGCTCTGATTTATAACTCCTCATATAGGTTTACATTTAATGCAAGAATCCTGAAAAATCCTGACACGCAACCAATGAATCATACTTGGGAACTTCTTGCCTGGAGCATTGTTCAAACCCTGGTCATTTAGTGGAAGGGATTACCTTCACAGCAAATTAGTGAGGAGGTGTGATGGTTTCACAGATATTCCATTTCGTTGAAGACTACCACCCCCTGCTATCTACATAGCTAAAATAACCTTTGCTATTAGGGATATTTTCCAAAAAGGTGTGTAAGTAATTTCCGTCTGGTTTGTAATGGTTACGCTTTTTTGCTCCCTGTATTTAACGTATTATTATCCAGCATTTTTATAGCACTCACATGTTACGCAGCACTTTACAAAGTCCCTAGTCATGTCACTAGTTGTCCCTCAAAGGAGCTCATAATCTAATGTCCCTACCATAGTCATATGTCATTACCGTAGTCTAAAGATAATTTTGGGGGGAACCAGGTAACCTCACTGCATGTTTTTGGGATGTGGGGGGAAGAACCTGTAAACTCCATGCAGATAGTGTCCTGGCCAAGATTAGAACCTAGCGCTGTAAAGGCCAGAGTGCTACCTCTGAGCCACTGTGCTGCTCAAAGTATTATGACAAATGTTATATTCATTTCACTATTTATTTCCCCTTTTTTTGGTTTGTAGAAAAGAATGCATTAAATCATTGTCAAGTTTTCAATACAGCTGTTGATAAAAAAAGAAAATTTATAAAGAGAAAGATAATTGTAGATAATATAATGTAACACTCATATGCAATATATCTTCAATAGTGATAAACAAATCTACTCTCATGTTCCAGAATTTGGTTGGAAATTCAAATTTGGCAGGGTAATCCCATTGTAATCTATGGTTAGTGAATCCCGCTGTTTTTTTGGGGCTAATAACTATTGTCAAATAAGGGCATGGACAGCTTGGCACTGCTGTGGGAGGCACTTACCAAAGAAAACAGTTTTTAACGTGGAACTTAAGTCCCACTCTGAAGATTCAGACAGATAGCTCTCCCATCCTATTGTGTGTGAAATTCCCTCACCTACTAGATTGTAAGCTCTTCGGGGTAGGATCCTCTCCTCCTGTATCACTGTCTGTATTAGTCTGTCATTTGCAATCCCTATTTATTGTACAGCGCTGCGTAATATGTTGGCGCTATATAAATCCTGTTTATTAATAATAATAATATTAATAATAATAGCTATTGCAGAAAAGTAGAGGTGATGTCCCTTCTACATATATTATTCTTACCTTCCTGATTGCTGCCCAGCTGTCAAAGTTCACTGAGCTGCGCATGTTCAGCTTAGTGTTTGTTACCTGGCAATCCCGGCTTGGACAATCATCCTGGCCAAAGATTGGGATACGGAATAAAAAAAGGTGAAGATGGCGGTGCACACGGAGGAACAGGCGATGGGTTTAGTTCCACTACATAGTGGAAAGTGGGTTCCTTATTGTAAACTCTAGGGCGATTTAAAAAGTCCTTTAAATTACATGTTTGGAAAATGTCCTTAAGCTGTAAGTGGTGTTGAAGAATAGCACAATTCTCATGGACTGCGTATACTAGCATTTAGGATGTGTAGTTAATTTTTTTTACTTTTACATTTAGCACAACTGAAATACAGCAGCTGCTGCAGCACCCCAATCTAATTAATTTCAAATTATTTAAAATTTGAAACAAAATACTTCTTGTTACATTTGGCTGAGATAAACATCTTTTATAAAGAAGTATTAACCTTGAATTGTGGCTTACACTTATATCAACAGATATGTGGAACTAACAATCTTTGGTTTATTGGAGTTGTTATCGTTATTCGCTGGCTTCATGTAAGTTTTAAGCCCAGGGTGTTTTTTTTTTTTTTTTGCTGGTTCATTTTAATTAAAGTGAGCTAGTTTCGTAAGAAAATAGTTAGGACTCTCACAAACAGCACACTGGCTGCAAGGCAAGCTGGAAAATTTAACACACATTGTGCAGTCTCAGGCTGGTGGTCAAGCCCAAAAACTAAATAATTCAAAGAGTCTTCATTCCTGATAGTGTCGGCATTTTTCTAGGACACAATGTAGTCATCAATCATGTGGTTGTTCAAGGTCCTTGTGCAGGCCTTTTAGCATAAAAGACCCCATTTTCCACAAAGTGCCTGGAGCAGATATCTTCAGGTCTTCACTGTTACTGAGGACAACACTGCTCTTAATAAACTCATCCCACCCATGTACAATGCCTGAGTTTTGTGAGGGGTGAAACAACCTTCTTTGAAGCCTCCCCTATTTTCTTCTTTGTGTCACAAGCACACTAACATTCCTTGTTATCCTTCTGCGTCTTTCCCACAGGAATGGACGCAGTGAGCAAAAGTTGCTGGTGGCCCTGAGACAACGGCCAAGACCAACTTTTCCTCTTGTTGCTGTGCCCGGTCTAAAAGGCCACACATTGTAAGATCTAAGAGTTTACCTCTTCAAAAGGTGCCTAAATGCTGCACACACCATCAATGATGAGTCATTGGTGCAGTATAAAAAACCTGAGCTCCCTGGAGCTCCCTCATATCATAATTAATAATATTATTATTATCATTATTAAACAGGATTTATATAGCGCCAACATACTACGCAGCACTGTACATTAAAAAGGGTTTGCAAATGACAGGTTTGCGAATACAGACAGTGACACAGGAGGAGAGGACTCTGCCCCAAAGAGCTTACAATCTAGGAATTACACACACAATAGGAGGGGGATATGTAGTGGTGGGAAGTAGTGACAAAAGAAGATGGGTAGACAAGTTGAAAAAATGGGTTTTGAATTCCCCATTTAAAGGAACAGAAATTAGGAACAAGCTGAATAGGATGAGGAAGACCATCATAATTCCAAAGGTACCGCTGAAACCTGGTCAACATTGAGTTGCATCATGTGGAGGTGTTATAGATGAGGCATGCAGATGTTGGTGTATTCACGCCTAGGAAGCAGGTAGAGCCATCTAAAGTAAGGCTATGTACACGTTCGATTTTTGTTGTTGGAAATTATCTTTCACAATCCTTTCCAATGACAAAGGACTGAAAGATGTATGAACAAGCAGTGTACATACAGCGCCATTCTGCTCTATAGAGAGGGGAGGGAGGAGAACGAGCGAGCGGCACCCTGCTACGCTCTATCCCCTTCACTTGCATTGCGGTCATTCATCATTCGTGTATCCACCAGGACAGATCCATGAACGAACGTCGGACAGCCGCTGTACACACAATACAATACTTGCCCTAAAACGATAATCGAACAAGAATCATCTGACATCTGTACATAGCCTAACTTCATCATGTGCTTCTGACATGACAAAGGGCCTCTTAAAAGCCAAAGTACTTCATGGTGAACAGAAATACATGCCCATTTTTCCAAACCAAGGAGTGGTCAGCAGGGTAGTGCCATTATCAAATAGCTTGGCTAAATACCGGGTCAGCCACTTCTCGGTTTGGGCCTAGAAAACTACCAGCAGCTAAGGTACAGTTTGTTCCCCCATACTTTTCCTCATTTTACAAAGAGACAGGATGTTAGGAAAAATCTTTATTATCCACATTATCTAAAAGGTAAAAAATATTGAATTTATCAGTTCCAGAGGGAAATATGAGCAGTTCTATATACTAGTAAATTTTGGTCCAAAACCTTTAGGCGTCTGCTGGAATGCTGAAGATGAAGAGGAATTTCACCCTTCAACATGGCAATGACCCCAAACATTCATCCAAATCAACTAAAAAATGGCTGCACCAGAAGAAAATTAAAGTTTAGGAATGGCCCGTCCAGAGCTCAGACCTAAATCCAAAGGAAAATCTGTGAAGAGGGCTGAGTACAGGAGATGTCCGCGTAATTTGACACATTTGGAGTGCTTTTGCAAGGAAGAGTAAGCAAATATTGCCAAGTCAAGATGTACCATGCTGATAGACTACTATCTAAGAACACTCAATGCTGTAATTCAATCAAAATATGCTTCAACGGGGGAGGGGGGCGTGGCTGATTGATGGCAGAGTAGAAAGCACATTGCTGTAGCTCCTGCACCCACCCGGGGAAAACTTAATCCATCCTGCATCTGGGAGCTGATATACCATCAATCTCCATGGGGCCTAAGTCACAGAAAGAGGGACCCGGAAAAGAAAGTGGCAGCATCTGGGAAGATTCCCAGCCCTTTTTCCTCCTTCAGCTGAGTAGGCCGTGACCAGGCCGCAAAGCCTGGTCCTCATTCTCTTCCAGCACAGCAGCCACCAGTCTCTCCCATTGCTGGTCCCTGCATCCCATTCATGTTAGCTGAATCTTTCAGCTTCAGTGCCATGTCTCTCCCAGGGGAGGATGCATGGAAGTGGAAAGCTCACCTCCGGGCCCTTCTTACTAGAAAGGACCCGGAACATAGCATGGGCTGTTTGGAAGGTAATTGTAAAATGGAGTTCCAGGCTATGCAGCGATCCCTGCAACAAGTCACTAATACCATCACCACTTTGCAACAAACCTGCTAAAGCTTTCCTCACAGGTATCCTCTCATGAGGAGATAATTACCCGTCATGAAGCACAGATCAATGCCTTCTTCCTACTTCATGATGACGCAGAGAAACACAACCGTAGGAATAATATCCGCATACAGGGGCTACCTGAAACAGTTCCCACTGCGGAACTCCCCACTGCAGCCTTCTCCATCTTTGCTAAATTACTGGGTATATCATTTGATGTTGACATAGAAATCGACCGGGTACATAGAACCCCGGGCCAAGCAGAGGATTCGAGGTGGCCTAGAAATGTTATTTGAGATGGATACATTTATATCATACTAAGGAAGGTATAATGCGCAAAGCCCGTGACGCACATTCCATTGAGTATGTTGTAGCGCAACTACAACTGTTACCTGATCTGTCTAAGCATACACTTGATATGCGTACAGCCCTCAAATCTCTACTCTTTGTGCTGCATGAACAGAACATCACATACAGATGGGGATTCCCTTTTCATTTATTTGCTCGCCAAGGTGGCAAGAACCATGTCTTTCATGACCCCACAAACCTGCCACAGCTCCTGATGGATCTTACCATTCCAGATGTTCTGCTTCCAGATTGGCTGACTGCAGCTTCCCTCATGAATAAGGGCCCCATCGCAGCCACTCACCGCTTCAGAATTCTACGAATTCTACGTCTCCTACCACAGCACCTGATCGCTCGATGACATCTTCTATGACACTTCCAGTTCTCTCTCCTGAAGATCACTGAAGCAAGATAGGTTTCCATTCCACTTCCACCGCTGTTCTTCTGGATGTCTACCTTCCTCATTGTATCTCTCCTGCTTCAACCGTAAAAGTTGAAAGCATTCAGCTTTGTCCGAATTTTTATTTTTTCCTTTGGCTCCACGTTGGCACCTTTTCATCGACGACAATGCATGGAAAGTTGTTTGAATCCAGCGTACACTCCGTACATTTCCTCCAATCCAGCGTTGTCTCTGTAGAGGTCCATATAGATGGTCATCCACTGATGCAGCCTTCTCAGGTCATATTATTATACCTTTTCTATTGTATATACTTTAGTATTTTTAGATTAATGCTTTATCCTTATTGTATATTTATGACATGTTCGTTGGGGCTCCCATCTGAGGGTTTTGATGTTAGTGGGAGATGGAGGGTGTGTCTGCCTTAATTTAAATGGGCATTGCATATCTTTTTGTCCTTATACGTTTTAAATGTATTTTTCCAGATAAATTTTTGGACCAGCATCGCTATAAAAATACCCAATGTGTTAAACAGGCTCCTTGCCTGGGCACTATAACATTCAGCAGTGATTGGTTGCAAACACATTTATGTATAGCGTGGCTCTGCTGGTTTAAGCATCTATATGACAGTGTCACCTAAATTTTAAGCTAAGCTTGTAGTTGTCCCTTGCAATTGTGCACAGTATGTTATTGTACCATTTTCCTGGATTGTATATTAGTCAGCCTTAGTTTGAATGGGCATTGTAGATTTTTATTTTTATATGTATTAAATGTACTCATTCCAGTTAATTCTTGGACCAACATCGCTGTATAAGTACACAATAGGTTAAGTGGGTCCCTTGAATGGGCATTATAACATCTAGAAGTGATTTTTTTGCTAACATTCTTGTACAACACAGCTCTGCTGGTTCAAGCTTCTATTTGGCAGTATTACATAAATCATAAGATAAACTTGTGGTTACCTTCTGCAATTAGGCACAATACGTTATTGCACTATTTTTCTAGATTTTGTACTAGTTTGCCTTAGTTTAAATGTGCATTGCAGATTTTTGTTCTTAAACATCTTAAATGTATTCCTCCCAGTGGATTCCTGGATAAGCATCGCTATATAAGTACACAATTTGTTAAGCAGGTCCTCTGAGTGAGGATTTTAACATTCAGAAGTGATCATTTGCCATCTCATTCACATACACTGCAGCTCTGCTGGTTTAGGCTTCCATATGGCAGTATTACTTAAATTATAGAATAAGCTCGTGGTTGCATTTTGCAATTATGCACAAAAAGTTATTGCACTATTTTCCTAGATTTTGTACTAGTTTGCCTTAGTTTTCTTGCTCCTATACGTTTTAAATCTAGCCCTTCCAGTGAATTCTTGGACCAGCATCACTATATCAGTATACAATAGGTAATGCGGATCCTTTGAATAGGCGCTATAGCATCCAGAAGTGATTTGTTGCAAATACATTCTGGCTTCATGCAGCTCTTCTGGTTTAAGCATCTATATGGAAGTGTCACTAAAAATGTAAGATAAGTTCGTAGTTTTCTTTTGCAATTTTGCACAATATGTTATTGCACTATTTTTCTACATTTTGTACTAGTTTTTTTCCTGGGCAGGAACGCTCGAGTCCTGCCTTGAGTTGTCACCTTACCCACATAGGTAAACCGCCTAACTATGCAGCTTTTCAAGGTTTCTACATTCCCCTTAGTCTGCTCATCGACGGTTGGGACAATCCCATCGAGCTTTGTCCTTGTGTGTGAACCCTTCCCCCATTCCCAACCCTCCATAATACTCCCTAATCTCCACCAACTCCCAACATTACACAATTAGGTACATCCTTTCTCTAAGTTTGTTACATCCGATCTTCCCATCTCCCTCCCAACACTAATTTCATAGTACCATGGTGCAAGCGTCGAAGCAACCCCAATCTTTGAAAATCCACTCTCTCAACGCCAAGGGGCTGAATAATCCTTCTAAATGTTCGCAAATTTTACAGCCAAGAAATCAGCATATGGAACTGTTTATAGCTGAGGATGAAGATCAATATGAAAATTATATTGCTTGCATCATTTACCTTGCCCTTTCTCTCTTCCCCTACATTACCCCATAACCACTACCCCCTTCCCCTTTTTTATTCCCCCAGGGCTTTGTACTTGTCTGTTTGTCCTCTTGTCCCCCCCCCCCCTTCTAGTTCTGGTTTAATAACATCGATACGTGAATGGCTTGTTGTAAATACTATCTGGTATTCCACTAACACGACTCTCTCCTCTACAATCTATTATGAATGCTGCAGCCAGACTCATCCATCCTTCCCTCCGCTCCTTCTCCCCTGCATCTCTTTGTAGTTCTCTCCATTGGCTTCCATCTAATTTGTTTACATCACAAAAACCTGGCATTTTAACAGGGGTGTATACACTTTATATCCACTGTATTTTACTACTAAGTGGGCTTCTTCCACAGCTGAGACTTCGATTTCAGATGTATCATTGGAAAAAATGCTTCATTTTCTAAACTTACTTGCTTTGATTGTCTTGTACTCCGAAGTCAATCTGTGAAATACGTATTTATAGGGTAAACATGCTGCCGAGAACTGTATGAGATAAGTGATACATTATTTCCAAGAATGGATGTCTCTGATTTTTTATGACATTGCTTTGGGTTTCACAAGGAGTATACTACTAATCTCTGTCTTGGGATAAACAGTACAGTTCAGTAACATGACTCTATTTTATGTAGTGTAAAAGGGATGTAGAAACATATCAACAAAAGCTACTAACAGTCTGTTTATCTACCGAGTTTACCCAGTACAGTTTGTTACCATTACATATTTGCAATATTAGCCAGAAACATCTGCAACATAGCAAGTCATCTGACTAATCTCTGTTTAGTAAACTCAGGAGCCGCAGCTCAGAATAACGGAAGCTCTCAGTGATGTGAAGATGTTGCATACTTTCAACTGACGTTAACATTTGTCCCAGGAAGACTTAATCATGATACAAAAGGCTGATCTGAGAGGGTTCTAATAAAAGTAGCTTTTGGACAAGTAATGTGCCAAAAAGGTTTAGTTTCTCTGCTCCATAGCATGGAGACTTTTTTACAGTTTTGTTTTGTGCCAGAAGAAAGTCCTTTCCATGGTCAGTGTTCACCATACAATGGTAATTGTAGAAATATTTAAACTGAATTTATAAAGAATAAGATTGATATAGTGGGGCCACATGCTGGCTAAGTGGTAATCGATCTCACTTTGCAGCAATTGGGACCCAAGTTTTAATCTCAGCTAAGACACATTATGAATAGAGTTTGTTTTCCCGGCATAGCGGGAATAATTAGCTTCTGACAATTAACCTTAGACTAAATTTGGAAAAGACTATGACTATGGTAGGGATGTTAGATTATGAACTCCTCCGGGGGGTCAGTATATGACATGGCTATGTGCATGCTCTTCAACGTTTTATCAGCATTGCCCCTTCAAGTATGACCTGTGCCTCCTGCCTCTTCATGTGCCTCCTGTGTTTCCTTGAGTCTTCGGTGACCCCCGTATAACCAGAGTCTTTTTCTTGGATTTCTGGTACTTGACCCATGGCTTTGTTTCTAACCTTGCTTGTATCCTGCCTGCCTCAGCCCCGGCCCTGCCTTAACCATTCTTTAGCTTGCTAATTTAGTACCGCACATTGTTCTGCCCACCCTGATGTGCCCAAAACTGCAAATAGGCGTGACTCCCTTTAACATATTTTACCAATGGATTTGCATTATGGGGAGCTCCATACCAATATGTCAAATAAAAATTAGTGGAGTTACAAGTCTAGAGTGAAAATAAACCAAACATCCGATCTTCAGTCTGACATGGGATTTCATTAGGTACTAATCCGCAAAACAAATCTATGTTAGCCTTTATTCTTATTCCCGGTGTATGAGTTATTACTGTTTTAAATCAGTAACTAGCACAGCTATTTCTACATGACTATGGACTCTATAAAGCAGTGTGTAAGATGTCAGTACTATATAATTTCATTGCAAATGACTCCAGAGGTGGGTGGCAGGTACAATGCTCCCAGTTTTAGGTTATGTACTATGGAAAGCGTCCAGGACTCTGGGATGTGGGGAAAAATGTAGATGGGTCTATCCCACCAGCTGCCTAAACCAGAAAAATACTAAACTGAAAAATAAAAAAATCACACTTACCTTTATTTCTGCAGATCCCTCGATTGGGTCCCATGCTGCCCTGGGATTCTCCTTCGTCCCAGCGTAAAGGAAGAGCCGGGTGCCCCCATCTTTAGCCTTCTTCTTTTTTTTTCTGGCTACGTCAACCGATCTCACACTGCGCAGGCCCATTCAGAATGCAGGGCTTCACCCTCATCAAAAAAATTTATATATAAAAGGGTTGTCTACCCTTTTATGTAAAGTAAAAATTTTAGTTTAAGTTCGCTTTAAGTTGAGATACGATTGTTTTCCTTCTAAAAAAATGGAAAAAACCTGAAGTAAGCATTTCCATGTGTTTTCCTTTGCTTTGCCAAAAGTAAGCTGTTTGATTTAGTTTGAGACTAAATAATTGGACTACTATAGAACTTCTCAAGTGTCTGGCATAAATTGGTGGTTCCAGATCCCCTTCACAGCACATATAGAAAGTACATTTGTATTGTTAGACTGAAGAGGAAAAAGACTTAAAATAAGATAGGATTATAGGAAATTGCACTCAGCACAACTTAAGTTTACTTTGTCATTCAGTGTGTACATGTGTAATAATTGTGTTTCCCTGTCAACCAAGACATTTTCTTTTTGGTGAAAATTCTCTTGACATCATAATTTCCATGACACAAATGACGAAGCATTGAAACTACATTTCCCTGTATAATGAGGTCGGATAAAAAACTCATTGCACAGACAAGCCTATAATAGCAACAATATATGTAAAGCTAAGCGGCACCAGAGATGTTCCCAAAGTTTAAAATTCTAAGTAATTGGTGTTTTGGTATGGTTTATGCTAACCGATTTGTTTCTAATTTAATCCTTGGTCCTCTTTGGGAATGTCGGCAAAAATAATAGTTTTTTGCTGCATCATCTGGAAGAAGATGAATTCCTAGTAATAGCTTCTATGAGCTCTTGCCTCAGCTGGTTTGAGGCTGCAAATAACCACAGAGGAGAAAAAGTTAAAAAAATAAAAGAATAGACATATCAGTGACCTTTACTTCTTGACTCAGTCTTGACGAAGCAAAACCAAGGCTATACATTTACTGGTAAATATGAATAGGATAATTAATATTATCAGTAAATGTTCCTAACATTAACAATATGTAAACTTTTCCAGAAATTTCGTAAAAATCATAATAAGCTGGTGATCAGTAATTACCAGCGTTGTATGTTCTCAAGGATAAAAGAAAAAAACAACCCACAAACATTGTCTATTGCATTCTTATGGTCTAACTTTGAAGCAATGCTTACACTAAATACATTTATCTTACACAAGGTTTCCAGTTTTTAAAATCCATAGCTTGGGTGGTACAGTTAATGATAAGCTACTAAATTGGTTCAAATGTTTCCTTAGCGGGAGTGATCTGTGGCGGTTATATATTGACATGGCAAACTCATGGGCTAATGAACAGGTAAAGGTATCTAATGGTCCATATAGGGACATTTATACCATGGTAAGCTTCATTCATATACACCAGGATTCTGCACCTTGTCCTGTATGGAATGCAAAAACTGTCTAAAGCACACAAATGCCTATTGACATTGTTAGGGCTTTAAGTTGAGTTAAAATGAGAATTGAACAAACCCAATAAGTGAATTAGTCCAAATGGAAAACCTGAAAAAGTTACTGAAGTTATTGACAAGCTTCCCCTTATATATTCATTGCAACGCGTGATTTCTTTTTTTGAATAAATTCTCATTCTAAAAATATTTTGGCGTACATTTCCTTTGCATTTGTCTAAACACATTATGGCCCTCTGCAGCATATCATAATCCTGCAGCATTTCACTTGGACGTCCTGGACATTAATATGAGTAAACTGATATTGTATGGCTATGTCTGCAAGCATTGGCTAATCAGGTTCTTATTTCAACTGCCGTCTACAACAGCTCCTGATTGTGGTCGTGCCTAAGGATAGCCATACATTATTGGATTTGTGGACAACTAGGTGAATGATTACCATCTTACTGATATTGATCATTTTCCTGGATTACATGCAAGATTTGATACTGACCGGTTTTTAGCAGATTTCCTGAAAACCAGCAGCCAACAGAAGTGTTTGTAAGCCCTAAATCTATTTCTTAGCATGTTTGGCATCATTTCTGCATACAATTTTTTTGCAGACTTTCCCATGCAGAGATTGAACCAGTCATACACTATTGACCACACTAATCCACTAATTTGCAATTGGTATCAGCAGTGTTGTCATGTTGCATTTAGTTAGCCATTGGGCTTCATATCAGTTTGGAAACCTAATGATGGCCAACCCATAGGTACAGGCTGGGAATGCAAGTAGGAAAAAAAAAACTTTGAAAAGAGAATACTAAAATTGATCTGCTAAGTAGAACTGTGTACAATATGAAATGATGCAAAATGCAACAAAAATTAGATTGGATTTACATCAGCAGCATATGAGTATCTTCTTTTCATTTAACTGCTGCTTATTTAGGCTATTGGAGCAAAAAGAGAAAGCGCTGTGTAAAAACCAGAATATGAGCTGAAACCAGGCTGAGGATGTTACCCATTTTTATGTTAGTATTTTTTTGTATTATCTGTATGTATTTTTTAAAAGAATGATATTTTGTGTGCCCCTTTGCACATTTAAACATGCGTAACTGTACAACACATATATGAATGTTTTCCATTTTGTTTTGCAATTTTCATTTTTTTGGAAGATACAATTGCTAGAAACAAACATAAACACAAGATTAGTCTTTTTGAAAATCACTACAATAGGAGTGTCAATGAGCAAATGTAACTTGCTTTGAGAAGCCTTCAGATTCTTTTAGAGACCAGATTTTGAGATTATTTATAGTTTTTTCACATAGCCTTGCAAATGATCCCATTCTGACCTGCATTTGACCTCCTAATGTACTTCAAGCTGCTTTTACATTCCGATTGATTTGTATTGGAAGAGAATTAGAAAAGCCAACTATCACATAAAATACGGGAAGCACGGTGGCTCAATGGTTACTCTGGCCTTTGCAGTGCTAGGTCCCAGATTCAAATCTCGGCCAGGACACTATCTGCATGGAGTTTGAAGGTTCTTCATGTGTTTGTGTGGGTTTCCTCCCACATGCAGTTAGGTTAATTGGCTTCCCCCACAAAAACAACTGACCTTAGACTGTAATAATGACATATGACTATGGTAGGGCCATTAGATTGTGAGCCCCTTTGAGTAACAGTGACATTGACTATGGACTTTGTACAGTGCTGCCTAATATGTCCGCGCTAATTCTGTTACTGTATAATAATATTAAATAAAACTGGGTGACATCACTCAACACATGACATGAACTATTTTCTAATCTGGAGACTTAATGAACTATGAATACCTGGATTAAAGCACTTTGTGATTCACATTTCTACTAAGGATGATACATAAATCCCGGCAATTCAGAATAACTACCACTGATCATTTTTCCCCATATGTAAGTCAGCTCATTTAGGAGCAAATATTTGAAAGATTTGGTAAGGTAGTGCCGTCATAACGAAACAATTCACAGAAAGGAAACGTACATAAATCTGTTGCTGCATTTAAAAAAAAAAATAATGTATGTGCAGAGGAAAAACCTTTGTCACGGCTCAACATCCGTGGCAAAAGTCAGATCAGTGAGGTCATTGTCTCACAGCAGATAGACATTGGCCTCCTGACAAAATCATGTATCCTTCCTCTCTGCATCCATTTGGTAGGAAAGAAGCGTATGTTGGGGCCAGCAGCTGGATGCATCCCACACAGCTGGAGTGTGGGAGATTTCCCCAGCACACCCTAAGGACTGTGGCCACATTACTAACCCTTTAAAGTTAGGAAAGATTTATTTCATGGAATCCAGGTTTTCTTTTTTATTAGTTGTGCATATTCCTAACAAGTGCACGTGTATGTACTGATAAACTATAAAGATATGAGAAATACATTTATAATAAAATATATACCCTAAACCACAATCCAATATACCATGTTAGGCAGGAGCTGCCTTATGTTATGACCAACCCTTACAGGACAGTAAGGAAATGTTCCATCACACATACTAGGAAGGGAAGCGCCAGCACTGTCGTTCCTTAGCATCCGTTTGTTTGTAGAACACACTCGGTACTGTGACCAAAGCAAATAGTCAGCAAAGAATGTTTGCCTTAGTGTACTGTATATTCTTCATCACTTGTTCTTTCAACTTCTGAAGAACAGCATGTCATGTAGTAATAAAGATAGAAAAGAAATAGATAAAAGATGAACAAACATAAGATGTAATGTTCAGCCTAACATAAATGTCATGACTAAGCACTGCTGTACTATTTAAATTTTTCTTAAATATAAAAAAATAAAACAATCATAAAATTGTTGGAAGACAGGATGACGCAGGGTGAAAGTGGACAAAATAATATTGAATTCAGGAGTTTCAAATTTCCAGGGAACGTGAAAGATTAGAACCAGGTCCAGCAGTAGTTCAGCCTGGACGTCAGTCCCAAATCTAACATTGCACTCTTTGCCTATAATAAGCCTCTGGAGGCTAGATGTGCCATCCCAGCACAAAGTAGGGCTATGAGCAGAAAGGCTATTAGGTCCCTGCAGCCAATGGCAGGTCAGGATGAAGCCAAGGACTAATTTGTTCCTAAAATCCCCTTGAGTTGTGAACAGCCTACAGACATTAGAAATGAAGCCATACTGGGTCTCTGAGAGGTATTATTGAATTCCAAGTTTGCTTCTGTAGGTGACAAAATATTAAGCCTGACAGTTGGTTTAGCCTTTTAAAGCTAAAAGTCTTCTCTTGGAATGGGCTGCATAAGGTTTGTTAGCCTAAATGCCTCTTCTACAAACCTCTCAGTTTGTTATTATGGGCTGGACTTCCCTGACTTGGTGGCCAAGCTTCAATCTCATCATTCACAGAAAGTGACCTTAATGCCCAGAAAGGACAGTGGGTAGGTTTAGCATACATCAAGTGATGTGGCATAGCCCTAAAATCACAGTTGTTTTGGTAAGCATGTAACAAAAGATGCATCAAACATATAATTGTAAAAAAGTTGCAGTTGTTTTGTACATATTTTCTTTCCTCATTAAGATCAGGACTAAAAAAATGAAAACTATAACATTTTCCTTTAAGTCCTTCTGGACCTTTGGCTGATAATTTGATTTTGAGAGTCAGGGGGTCAGGGCCAATAGCTTTGACACAAGGCAGCGTCTTTTCTGGGCACAGCGTTACAGTGATAAGGACAATTAGAGCTTCTGAGTCCATAACAGAACTGTTCTTTAAAGAGTTCAGAAACTTACAGAGAGGTTTACCAACCAAGCAAAGCATTTTTATAACTTGACCCTTATAGGGTATCTTGATCTGGACTTCAGCCTGAAGACATTTCTTAAGAGCCTTGTTGTTTCATATCCAGTTCATCAACATAAAAGCATGGCACCCACGTCTTTCTGTCCACAACTTACTTGCTTCTGAATTTGGGATATTCTTTGAATTTGTGTTATTCTAAATAAGCGGTTTTAAAAGCCTTTTCTGTTTTAGTAAAATGAAGAATTCTCTAACAGAAGTCAGTTTAGATGTTAACTATAGATTATTTTAGTGAGAGCCTAATACAATATTATTGTAACATTTACCTTTTTTATGTGACTTTCTCATTTTAATGTTCTTAGAGTTTTTTGTATATTTTTATTGAATTATTAAAAAAAGTAAAATCTCCTTAGTAGTGGTATATGAGCTAATAAGAAAAGCCTTGCTGTTTATTACCGGTTATGATAAGCTCAAATGATCCTGTTTAACATTGGGTCTGACCTGATCCACATGCTTGTAATGAAAGAAGCATTCAGGCCTAGTCATAATGCACCACTACTACATATGGAATAAAAAAATATTGCTGTCACAGAAACTAAACTATTATGACTAACACACAATGAAAATATGTGATTGTTCCTATCAACAATCAACCCAAAACTAGAATTTCAGAATAAACACCCATTGATTGATCTTTTCTATCAGAAAATTATATTGGTCAGAAATATTTCATGGAGTTCTTATATACTGTATATACAAAGAATCTAACAGGGATCCTAAATATGCTTGATTGGGTGTACACAGCCAAAACCCCAGGGTTGGGAAATAAAACACAGAGCCCTCGCTGATTCAGCATCCAAAAACCAACAGAGTACATTTGGAAATAAATCATCACATTGGAGGGAAAAGATCCTTTAAACTGACACACCAACATCAACTGTATATCTTTGCTTACATTCCTGTCTGAAAAAAACAATTTTCTGGTTATTTGTTCTTCTTTGGTTCTCCTTTGATTGCACTATTATGTGGCTTCCTGTTATCACCTCTGTGGTGTCATTAGTAAAATTGTGGTTGAAATTACCTATTTTACTATTTATTGATCGGAGAACACATCGTCGATATTGATTTAAATGTCATTCCACTGATTTATTTTTATAGAAAAGAAGGTTAAAGCATGATTTGGGGTCAGAAATCAGGGTCAGATCTTCATAAAAGTAAAGTATATGAACACCTTAAGAGTGCGCTGTCTGCAATCATATCTGCAGCATCTGCTATGTACACTTCAGCCTTTTTGCAGCATATGTAAGGGTATTGATGTCTAATTGGTTGGTCTTTATTGTTCCTTGGGTATAAACTGCATTAAATGTATATTATAAAAAAAAAAATCAATAATTCTGTGCTGATTAACACAGGAGATCCCCCAATGGACCTACACTACAGTCTGGGACTCACTTCAAATCCTTGCTGAGCTATTTGGCCAAGCCAACCTTGGTCACTAGTCTTGGACATAGCTTGCCAAGTGTCCCACAAAGTGGAGAAACTGGACCTGCCATTTTTATCTCCATCCTAAAATGTGTTTTTTGTGTGCATAAAATACCATGATGTCTGATTACCACTAACATTAATTGTGACATTAAGACTTCCACAAAGGCATACCCTCAGAAGTGAAGATCGGCCACTTGTGATTATTAGACATTGTATGGTCTTCTTAAGTGAAATCTCCTTGTATATCGAAAAGGACAAGTAAAGGGTGATGGTCCAACATTTTTGAGTTCTGTAATTCTGGAATTTTAAAGGATATAAGGCTAGTGACAATTGTAGCCAAGACAACAGCAGGGATCCAACACAAGACTCCAATCCTATCCCACTGCACATTAAATGTTGTAATATCTTTGGATGGGTTTGTATTCTAGTATTGTTTTTTACCACCTTGAATATTGAGTACTCTGTCTTTTTTAGGCATTTTTAGCAAGTTCTAGTTGTTAAGCCAGTTACATATCTCAAAGAACACTAAGCAGTCATTCAGAAACCATTTTAGCTTAGTTTTTTTTGGAACTAGCCATAGACACATGTTCTTTGATGCCGATAAAATATCTTCATAGTAGCACTTAAACAGAAGGCTTGGTCCATGCCACTGCCAAGCAGCTGATATAATGTGAAGAATCAATTTGCCACAAATCTGCAGTGTTGAAGTCATGTTGAGTGCTTCCCAATGTGTCCTTCTTTTATGTTCATTTTAAATGCTGTTCAGCTTTGAAACATTTATAATGCCAAGCTAAAAACTGGATGGCATGGTGATTTTAAAAGGAATTTTTCATTGCAACCCCAAAAAGAGGGTGTTTTTGACCCTGGCTACTTTTGTCTTATTATTATCCAATACCATTTGTACCAGTAATAAGTTTTATTATTATCTGCAAGCGGCATCTCATATCGTAATCCCTGAATCTACTCTGTAATGAAACTTGGAAGGGGAAATGCTATGAAATGTCCTATTTATGTAACTTATAAGCATAAGGCATAAGTTCATCCTGAAAAAAACAAGACACCTTGAAGAGAAATGACATGTTCTATTAACACGCAGTTATTATTTCGTGAACATGGTTAAGTAGCTAGAATAGAAAAAAACATGCTGACTTATCAGGTGGTTGGTAGGTTGGTGTGAGGAAAAGAAAAAGAAGAAGATGGAAGTGCTCACAACAAAATGGGGACAGGTGAGTATAAATAGAGTTTAGACCTGCTTTACATCTAAAACAGTAAAGCCCCCTACCCCCACTGGTATAAATAAAAAATGCTTAACATCCTTTCCATGCTCTCTATAGTCCAGGGTCCAGGATCATTTAATCTACTTCTTTCTGTGAGTCCAGGGCTTTAGGCACATGCTGGGATGGTGATGGTCTAAATATATAGTGCTATTATGTATAGAATTCAGGACCTATGATGTCATGTGACTGGGCTAAAGTAGTGCGCAGCCTGCAGTTGGGCTTTACCTTCTGTATTTGTGAACTGTACATGAGCACTACAACTACCTAGCACAGCCTACCTAATGAACTGTTCTAAATAATCCCTTTTATATACCATCATATAAGGTCTCCGCCAGTGATAAACAAGGGTGCAAAGTGTGGACCGCTCTAAGCCAACAAGGGCCCTCACAGGGGCTCGAAGTCAGTTCTAGGAAGGAGGGGGGTGCAAGTCATGTCTGCACAGGGGGCCACAGTTAGCTATGTCTTCCACTGCTCCCTGTCCTATCCCAGGGAAAAATAGAAACTCTTTTCTTTTATGCTCTCTCTCTCTCTCTGAAACCTAAAGCAACCCCATTAAGTTAAACACTCACTATCAACAACAATTTGACAGATTTTCTAATTATTGATCAATTTCAGTGCTTCCTGGACAGCACTTCTACATTAGTACATTGAGTTTTAATTTTATTTTATTTTATTTTTCTAAGGTGCTTCTTCTTTTAAGCCATTCCAATAGGCGGAGTTCTTCCCACATTAGTTTGTGTCTGTGCCGCTGCCTGCAGGGGAATGCCCTTGGAAATATTTTTAGTATGACATCCTTATCAAGCATACTAACCCAACCTTTATCATCTTGCCACACTTCATTTTGGAAAAAGCAACATATCATGTTGTCATGACCGGAAGAGAGATATTTATGCTGCACAGTTTGTTCTAGAATATTCAAATTTCCCATACTAAAAAGAATGCAGCCTGATCATGCCATGATTACAGCGCCTGTCTCAGATTGGCTGTACCAGGTCCAGGCATTATTTCAGAATGAGATTTCAGTAATTTATTCTTCCTCGAATGTTCTAACCTTCCAAATATAAACAAGTTTATGCAGTTAATAATGTTCAACTTCACCCCCTATTTGGCTATAATCTTTAAAAGAGAAACACGCTACAAGGGCAAGGGTTGAGAGAGAGAAAGTGTGGCAAGGCAGCAGACAGCTGACGAAGTGACTCACGCCAGTCCTTGTTTAACTCTTTTACAGATGACAAAGAATAGCTGTGCAGTGATGTAGAAGGAAATGGCTTAGTCATTAGTATTTAGTCTGTATGCTGTGTCTGTTATAGAACCTGGAGAGAATGTTTTAAGTCATATATATATAGACTGTAATGTCTGTACCTTTTAACTCAAAATTAGATGCAGACACTAGTAGTCATATGTCTTGTAGGTTAGATGAAGGCTATTATGTTACTCTGTGATTCACCAGTATGAATATTTCCAGGCTACCTTTATTATTTTTAAAACATGGCTAGATAGATAATAATTAGGTAAACAACAATTCTAACAAGTTTAGAAATCTAGTTTAGATACTGTAGGGCTGTATTTAATCAATGACCCCTAACTGAAAAAAAATCTAACAGCAGCCTGTGTATAAATATGGATATTACCTACGTGTTTCACTACCAATGTGCGTACAATGATTCCACCTACCTGTCTGCTGGACACAGTGGCATCTAAAAAGCATGAAAGTGTTGGGTACTTGCAGTTGTAGTTTGGCTAGCAATAACTAGCCAAAATCCTCTTTTTTAATTTTCCTTGCACAAAATTGGATATAACATTCAGCTTATTTGCAGCTTTGCACCATTTTAAACATATCAGTGCTAATGTAGGCGATTTGTTATAGATGGATTTAAGTCCTCATTACACATTAAAGGCTTATTTTATACTGTTTCCCCAAAGTTAATGCACTGCACCTAAAAGTCTATGTTGATATTTCCATTTGTTTGCCACTGTGCCAATGTGCCACTACATACTGTTTTACAGATTTGGGAGTTTTGGGGAGGAGAACCCAAGCTTTAGCATCTGGTGACTAACCATAAACTCTTCTACTTTTATCTTTAATATGTTTTGTAATAAGGCAGCTCACAATACCACACAAATCAGGTTTTAACAGATCTGTAATGTTTTTGTAACAAAGTGCACAACAGAGGACAGAATTGTGCAAGTGTGCCATTAGGTAAGGTATATATACATTGAAGTGCCATTCTCAATATTTGGCAATGCAATGTACCATGGTACTATGGTGGTCAGTGGGAATAGGAATGCCCCATTGGTGGTCAGTGTTTGAGGGGGTATGCTTACATTGATGGTCAGTAGGAGGAAGAATATCAGCTTCCACTATTAGTTATTGGGAATATGTTACCTTTCCTTTGCATGATTGGTCCATGGGACTAATATTATTCCTAATTGCATTTGTAGTTAGTAGGACAAAGAAGGTCCCCCTACATTGATGATCAGTGAAAATAGGTTTGTACCTTACATTAGTGATCATTGGGGCAAATAATGTGTACTTGGTGTATGTGTACTATTGGTTGTCATTAGGATGAAGAATGTCCCCCCACCTCAGAAGATAGAAGGAATACAATATGCTAGTGGCATTGTTCTTACCAACAAGTATCTGCTATAAAATAGGCTTAAATATGGAAATAATAAATACTCTGTGGTTTGGTTCCTGCGTAAAATGGCTATGTGTGTGGAAATTGGGGTGTCTTAGGATGTAAGATGTATATTTTTCCCGCAGAGAGATGGAATTCAGTTGCCTTTGGTGAATATGCTCTGTGTGTCCTATGACTGAAATATCTCAAGGAAAGGCATATCTTCTGCAAACAACAGCCAATCAGTTCCCCTAATTGTTGTATAATTATGCAGTATGGAAAAAATGAAGAATTTGGCATTATTTGCAGTAAGTAACATGATTACCACTGTCAACATGAGGCTCATGGTACAAAGCTTTTTAAGGCCACCATTCCCAGGGAAAAGTATTAAAACTACAAGGGGAACAGAATACAGGAAAAGGAAGTGGGGCCTGAGGTCTAAAGTGAGAAAAAAAAAACCTAAGGTGGTTTCACCAGACCATAAACATAATAATGACGCACAGGGCACAGGAAAGTAAAACAGAACATCTAGAAGGGTAAACAAGTCATTTTAGAAGTATCTTTATTTGCACACACATAGTCATGGTTAGGTCATAAGGTACTGATCACTCTTTGATCATTATGTTGAGACTACACCTAGAGACTTGGTAATAAACTACTGTATATTGATCCCAGAGAACAAATAAAAAAAATGTCTCTTTTACAAATATACTTAAAAACCTGAAATATAGTTGGATCATAGAAAGGCTAACCCTAAATATTATCCCAGTTTTCTCCATATAAATAAAACAAATTAAGCACCACATCCTCTATAGTTTCAAGTGTACATATAGGAAAATTCTTCAGACTTTAATGGTACTAAACAGTAGATACAAGTTCTAACTTTTATAAAAATATTATTTTATTTACCCAAAAACAAGGATTAAAGACATATTTTTGAAAATGTACATATATTCACTTTATATTTTGCATAAACATTTGCATCAACAACCTCCAAGCTTGCAGATAAAAGAATGCATATCCTATAATTCTCAACATGTTTTACAATAGCTTCTTCAGGAAATAAAAGCTCAATATTCTACCATCACAAATGCACTTCAAATTCGTTATAAACAAAAAGAGAAAAAACAAAAATAATTGAATAACAACTTATACTGCCATGCATGTATTCACAGGGCTCACCTCAGAAGATCACAAAATGGAGGTAAGTAGACATGGTAAGGGTTTTGCGACCTTTCTAACACTCTTAAAATAACAAGGGAACCCTCTTCTACAATTACTATATTCACAATTTTCATTAGTGTGGTAGTCAGTAGGAAGAATGCCTCACGATGCTTTACATTGCGATCGGTCCGGAGGTGTCTTCTATCGAGTCCCGAGTTGTCTCAGTACCCGACACCAAGCCGACGTGCCAGACGCAGCCGGCTTCACCTCTTTTTCCAGGTTCTTTTTCCTATGTCACCCAATGCGGGGACGAGAATGGGTGTCTGGGATCGGCAATTTTCTTCACTTTTCACAAAAAGGCTCCTTCTGTGCATGCCTGAGATGCACGGGCATGCCGGGAAGGAGCACCCATTAACCTCCTGGGATACGTGACATAGGTATCCTGGGAGGCTTTGCACTCCCATTTATTCTCAATCACCTTGGTTGTCTACCCTTTTATGTAAAGTGAAATGTCTGAGTTTAAGTACACTTTAAAGGAACCCCAAGCAACCCCTGGAAGAACCCTGGTTGGGAAACACTGATCCACACACTGAATCCAGGAAACAATCAGTAAAGAACCAAGCTGCAGGTGGACCCCCACCATGGATGTCCAAATGAAGCTAGGGGAGTCAAGGCAGGTTGTCCCTGAGGCCCCAGAGCCTGGCTAGGCTGGGTCTGGATAACAGATCACTGTCAGGATGAACCTGGTGGAAGGAGACTTAGCTTCAATGGTGGAAGCCAAGGGTGAAAGGACCCACAGAATAAGTACTTCAGGACAGGATCCCGTATGTGCTTAATTCGGGAAACCTACTACAGGGGAGGGATGCTTCACTTACTGATCAGCATGGAAGATAAGTTCAGCGCTGTGCTGACTGTAAATTTACTGCTTTAGGATTTGAACTGCCTATACCTGACATTCTGCTGCCCTAGTCCTTTCTCTTATATGTTCAAATTACAATAAATTACCCCTAGGCTAAAGATGTGAACTAAAGCTGAATCCTAGTCAAAAACATAGCAACTATAAAAATGATTAATGTCACTTGCTCTGATGATTATATGGATGTAATAAAAGACATACTGCAAACCTCTTCAACACATGATGAAGAATGGATGTTTGTGTTGTGACTTTTTGGATGGTTTGTACCTTTCAGTGTGTCAGCGAGAGCAATATTTGTGGAGAATAAAACTAAAACAACAAACTGAATGGTTTGCTTTCTCCTTGGATAGAAACAAGTTACAATGTGGCTTTTAGTACATAGAGTTGGGGTTTGCGTACATGTTTTTTTCTGCTTCTGATTTGTTTCTGATTAAATCAGGAAATATTTGGAAAGTAAATTTTAATTGTGTATCAGATATTATAGAGCAATAGTAGTCCCAGTCTACCAAAGCTTGTAGATGATACAGAGCTGCCTATTATACACTTCAATAGATCATTTCCAGTGAAAATGTTCTCTTCATTTTGACATATGAAATAGAGTGCCACAGTTTAGGCCAGTGTTTCTCAACCAGGATTCCTCGAGAGTTTGCTAGGGGTTCCTTGAGCAATGAGCAATTTGGACCTTTCGCCTCAGTTACCAATGATCTTTTTGACAATCTGTAACATTGGCATTCTTACCAATGGCCAGCAATATAATAATCTCACCAACCACTATGCTAATATACTGTAAACTGAGGATATAGTCATTATTTCCTATAATCTAAAAGTTTTGTGAGGTTCTACACAAAAGCCCCATGTAACAATAACAAACAGATTACTTTGTCTGTATGTAATTTTAGGCACACGTAATACAAATAAAATGTTTCACTATGATTCATTCTACTAACTGATAGCTAGTAGTCATCAGTCACAGAAGACATGGACAAAATAGGAACTGTATACTTATAATTTAGCAATCTTTTATTCATAGAATTATATAAAAATTTGCAAAGTATTTAGTCACATTTCTCCTGTATGTCTCAATCATCTGTTCTGTTCTTTTAGGGAAATTTTAATGTTGATTTTTTTTCCATTCAAATCAAATGTAATAAACTAAAAATGGGTCATTTACAAAAGGTCAGAAGTAAGTTACTTAATTTATATTGCCCTATTACAAAGTCACTAGTGCCTTTAACATCACTCATTATGAAATATAAGCCATTGATTTTCTGTCTTTATTTCTTAGACAGAACCTGAGGGCAATTTCCTCAATGGTATTACGAACAAATAAAACAGAGCAGAATAAAAGTTCTAACTTTTCAACACTGTATTTAAAACTAAAAACTAATTTTGGCTGGAACTGGACTTTAAAAAATGGTGCTTTGTGTGAGCATGGCAAATCTTCACACTTGTTTATTGTTCAGATTTCCAGTCACTCTGTTAAGCTATTAGCTATACTCCATTACATTACAAAAAGCATTTTAATGATATATGTTAACATTTACCACAAGCATTGTTTTACATCTGGCAACAAAGCATTTCTCCTCCTTTTAATTTTTATTATGCACTTCGT
Source organism: Pyxicephalus adspersus (assembly GCF_032062135.1). Classification (NCBI taxonomy): domain Eukaryota; kingdom Metazoa; phylum Chordata; class Amphibia; order Anura; family Pyxicephalidae; genus Pyxicephalus; species Pyxicephalus adspersus. The sequence continues at coordinate 35,563,662 of NC_092858.1, forward strand.
CCAGAGATCAACTTTAAAGAGTATCTAAACTTAGAAAGCAGCACAAAATTTCTGAATTAGCATGCCTCAGAAGTGGCTATTATAGTAGATGAAGGGCTTTGCTTCCTCATGTTGGAGCCTCCAGCAAGGAGAACAGTCATCAGCACAGTAGTAAAATCACTTAGTATTGCTCTAGATCTCTTGATTGTAGCAGTCACATGCAGCAGATACCTTAAAATCACTCTGAAGCTCTACAGCTATGTGGTGGTAATTACACGAGTGCCTAGGAACCATTGTAAACCATAAACTTTTATTACATTAAATAGGCAGTACTGCAACTAAGAAGAAATTCAAGTATTTTGTTAAAGTATCACCTAGCCTTCACATTTCCAAAGGTTTCCTAAAACATAACAAATCTTCACTTCAGGTTACAGTTAAATAACTTCATACATTTTTCTTGGGTAACAGCTACACAGTATTGTTCCTGCTCTAAAGAGGTATATTAGGTTCTAGCACAGTGCAGGCAGTACCAAAAATAAAAAAACTTTGGCTTTTCTTTGCATATCAGCAAAAAAAAATGAGTTGAAAGTTACCATGCAATTTTTAATACTATAAGTTATCATACAAATTCAATTACCTAACAGTTTCAGGAACATTTTGTAATGGTTTTGTAGTAGGAAAATTGATTACTCCCTAATATTCCCTAAAGAACATTTCTAGTGGGTTCATATGTTCAATTAAAAAATGAAAGTTACCCTAAAGCTATTTGTTGAGTAGTGTTGATAGTGAGAAATGTGGGGCTGAATTTGAAAGTGATTTCAAGGTGTTTTCCTCCATTTGACCCGGATAGCGGCTGAATAAGGCTCTCAGTAATTGTGGTGCTGCAGAATTGCAGTGCTTTATTTGGGAATCAGGCCCGGAGGGTCTTAGAAGGAATGGGTTGGCCAGGCACTCCATCCCTCCTCCAGACTTGCACCTGCCAAATAAAGGAAATGTGTATTTCTGACTAGTGGGGAGTTGGAGCCTGAGGCCAGGGACTCGGGAAGAAAAGCTTGTTGAGGCCTATAAGAAGCAATGCTCTGTGAAGTCTGTGAGCTGGGAGAAGGAGTTCCAAAGTTTAGGTCTGCTGGACCAATAATTAGAAGTGGGTGCCAGAGAGAAACAAAGAGCCTGAAACTTGTGTTATTTTTCTGATGGACAGTGATGACATTGATCCACTGCAAGGGAAAACCATGGATATTATTTTCTGTTTATGTGGTTGAAGTGAATAAAACTGGGCAAAGCGCCTTGAAATTTGAATTGGCCACTGGAATACCTCTATGCAATGAGTGCATTTGATTCTAATCCTTTGCACCCCTAACATGAACTCTATATTTAGCTCATTTATTTCCTTGCCTAATGGTAAACTATCCTAGTTTTTGTGATACAAATTTATATACATTTTACAAAGGTTTAAACTAATGTTTATTAATTTATTTATAAACCAATTGATAAAGCACCCTTAGCGTATTAGGAAAAGTTTAAAAACAGTAAAAACTTTTTCTTTATAGACATCCTGAGTCAGGTTGCTAAATAACGAGTGGGGAATGGCAGAGATGAGATTTTGCTTTGCAGCTACCATAGGCTGGTGGTGAATCCTCAGGATTCACAATGTTTGCTGTGCAGACTTTTGGTTGAAGTGTTTGCTGACAGAAATATATCTCGGTGCATAGCCTTTGCCACTGTCAGCTGTCAGTCTGGAAAGCCAGTATGTATGGGAAAAAATAATCTAGCCCTTTCGCTATAGAAGGGTGGGCTCATAATAATGTGTTGGAAAAATTAGTGAGAGCTGATGGGAGCTTCCTGTTTTTTTTTTTTCTTTTGGTTCTTTTTTTTGGTATATGTACCTGATAGCAGTGCCTTTAATTTGAGAGTAGCTTGCCTATTGGTAAAAAAGAAAGATCTCAATAGATGGGACTTTTAAGGCAGTCTAAACAAAAATAGCAATTCTATAAAAAAGGAACAAAATTTTTCTTATATCGAAATATAAAAATCTTTAAATAGATCAACCTATTCAAAAGGTCTACATCCCTAGAAAAATACTGGTATGTATATTAGCAGACTCTAAATAAACTCAAGTGCCTAATGTGCTGATAAAACCTGGATAGGTATAGTTGGTATGATACTGTAACAATTTTGACAGTCCTTGCCTAGCTTGCTTATTATTATTACAAATGGTCAAACTGTAATACCAAGACCCCAATTCCCAAAATACATCAATAGAGTTTTTGAACTAAATCCAGACAGGTTTGCTCATACATAGAGACTGGGTGTGCAAGATTAAATCAACAAAAGCAAAACATATAAAGTTTGGATGTTATGGTATTTGGACTCTTGTATTATAAAATAAAAGGATTCCCTTTCATAAGGGCACCAGATGTTTGTTCCCGATTTAAACGTAACTGGAATTTGGGCTATACTAAATGCTTCTTAGGATCCCTCCAATTTTGATGTGGAAGTAAACCCCACATTACTCACCTATCCATGTTACCTCACAGGGTGCCGCCATCCTCTTTTTTCACTTATTCTTTGTAATCTTTGGACATTTTCATTGACTGGGCTGGGAGTTCATTCATTCTTAGCACGCTCAGAGGAATTCGGGAAAGCTCAGAATATCTTGACAACCAAATCTAAGATGCTGAACATGGGCAGTGAAGCTTTTTTTGCCAGAAACTTGGAGCGATCAGGCATTATTGCAGAGATTATTGCAGAAGGGACATCGCCTGTCTATTTCTGGAATATCGGCCTGCCTGATTTTGTATTCTTAAAAGTGAAACTTGTGTTCCCCTTTTATAGACCAGTATAGGTCTTGTTCAACAGGTACAAGCCCTGATGAAAGGAGATCCTTGAACTACATGGTGTTTTTATAATAAATATATTTTTATATATATATATATATATATATGTTTGTCTGAACAAAACAAAATCTGGACTTTTGGCTTTATATGTTCTGAATTTAGTGCTTTCCCCCTTGCATACGCAGCCACTACTGGAGAAATGAACCAACTTTTGACCAGTGCCTCATATCTTTCTTCTACCTTGCTGAGTTTATATTGCTGTCTTTGTTCCCATATGAACATTTTACCGTTACTTGCTCATCAGACACTGGGACAAGAAATTAGGAAAAATTCCCCTAACACAGACACCCACACTAATGAAAAACTGGCAGTTCAAACTAAAATATTCATACATATATATGCACATACATACTCACACACACAAGCATGCACACTTGATTGCCAGCTGAAAATAGTTCAAGGCAGAGACCACACATGCGAAAATGGAAATTACAGTGTCTTCATAATTATGAAAATGTGGGTAGTTGCAAGCAATGTATGCCTTATAATCGACTAATTTCCTCAATGATCCTTGATATACCTCTGTAGAACAGGAGCTAGACAGTAGACATATGTGGTAAAGACTGGTCCTGCATTTCTGTCCTATAATTATGGTAGAATATCACAACCATAAAACATTACTTTTATCCTATAATTATCCTTATGTTTGAGCCACCTTTTTGTGATGACCTTTAGTGCTGACTGAGATCAAACATGCTGGCTTTTTAGATGTGGCATTACACTTGTAGAACAGCTAACCGTCACCATGAATCAGAATATAGTGTATATGTTTAATTTATTCTCTGTTTTTATGTAACAAGTACTGATTCTATAAATAACAACCATCAATGATCAATAAAACCAATATTTAATTTCATCCTTCATAAGGTTGGTTAGGATATTTTTGTGTTTGCTCCTATTGGGTGAGCTATGGTTCCATTCCACAGTGATTTACAGATAGGTAAATAATAAAAAGAAGAACATAAAAAATTATGTGCAAAAGTCATTTTATCATATATTGGGTATTATAGTTAGTGAGTAAAACAGATATGTGGAGATAGGTACTGAATAATGATGAAGTATGTATTGTAAAAGTACTGCAGTACTTTTTCAAATATGTACATGGTTTTCAAGAAATATCAGACTCAATTCTCAACTCAATTATGGTTCTAATTGATTTGCTGATTAGCAAAAAATTATATTTGAAAAATTGTAGTGCCTTGTTTTTAGTCAATCACAGGACCTTATGGTACAGGGTACACTCAGTCCCTGGACTGCATTAAAATGTAGCAAGTGTTCATGTGATCCATTTTCCCGTTGAATCAGTATTAAGCTTAACATCACATGCTCACTCCTTTCATTATTTTAGACAAAGCATCAGTCTTATCATCGTTCTCAAAATAACTAACATTATCAGCTATTCTGAGTATCTTGTGATGACAATCTTGCCTCGGCATTATTTAACCCAACAGGCAGCTGTTCATTTGTATCAACAGCATAACAAATTGCTAAAGGAGAAATATTGCATTCCAGTTTGCAAATCTATTTAGGTAGGCACTGCTTAAAGCAACTCTCTAAGCTAAAGCACAATATAGTTGTTAGTAAGTATTGATTGTTTACGTCCTATTGTCGCAAATGGGTTCTCCTTGCCCCCATCTTTGGCTCGTCACCACAGTGTTGTCCTGCACAAATCACAGCAAAATTAAATATATCACTTAATCCTCTATTTTACCATGGGGAAGAATTACTGTAACTCTGTGCTGTGGCTGGATTTAGCTGGCCCTGGGGCATGAGTGGGGGCTACCCCAACAGTTGGGAAGTGGATGGCCAGCATTGCGCAATAATAATACAATAATGTGTAGGTGGTCCAGGATACAGCAAAGTTCTGTGAATGATTAGTGAGAACGTATCAAGGACTGGGTCCTCCCAGGATTTTGAGTTCAGAGAAGAACTGTGGCATCCTGCACCCCAACCCGCTTTTCTGTTTAATGTTCAATAAGGCCTAGATAATAGTTACAAACTGAACCTGTGTGTATTTATTGTCCCTTCAGAAGAAAGAACCAATAGAAAGTCAACCTCTTCTACAGTGAGTGCTCTTTTAAAGAGAGCAGAACTTTTTTGAAGACTTCTGCTCTAATTTTACCTTTTACTTTAAGATGTTTCTAATTAGGCATCTATTATAGTACTTCATAATATGGTCTGTCATAAAATTTAGCCTTACATCTCCAAACATCCCAGATTCCTACAATTGGGAAGCATGTCCCAGTCTAAGGATGTCTGTCAAAACAATTAATGAATCCTTCCTGGATTCAAAATGCACATTCCCTATTCAATGCATGTCACGCAATTTCCTGTTACTGCTATAAATAGGTATTATTTACCTATACAATTCTTAGCTCTTCTGGGCAGGGTCCTCTCCTCCTGTGTCACTGTCTGTATCTGTCTGTCATTTGCAACCCCTATTTAATCTACAGCGCTGTGTAATATGTTGTCGCTATATAAATCCTGTTTATTATTATTATTATTATTATTATTATTATTATTAATAATAATAATATTAATAATAATAGCATAGAGTGTCATGTGCACATTGTATGATAATCACTTACAGGCACATAAAAAGCATGGTGAAGGGCAATGTAAGACTGCAATGGATTATGTTTTACAGTATTCTCCAAAGTCTTTGTACTGAATAAACCGGTAATAGTTTACTTGGTATTATACATATACACAGGCAAACAAAATATATATCACAATCTCAATGCTATATGTGCTTTCTGAAGAAGAATTACACATTTCATGGAACACATTTTTTCACCTGCCAGTGAAGATCAGTGATGATATAAAGGCTCTTGTGGAATTAAATTGTATTACCATGCAGCATCTGATGGCTGCTACACAGATCCTCTTACTCAGATTTCAGGTTCATGCTAGCTGCCCATTCATGTAACTAGCGCTGTGCCACTGCAGTAGTATAAAGCTTTCTGTAGTCACGGGGCATTTAAATTTTAATGTGACAAAACAAGGCAAATACAGAAGGGGACGAATGCTGCTGCAAGGCACAGTATGCATAATTATGTGCATTACATTTATTTTGCATTTTCCCACTTGTATATCTCTCCCTGTAAAGCTCCAACCTGATTTGCCACGTGCACCAACAATCTTGCCAGTACTGTAAGAGCTAGCTGAGCATGACACTCTTATACTAGGATATAAGGGAATACTTGCCCCATTTTGTGGTATAAACAACTGTGTGCTAAAGTAACTGAAACACATATGCAGATGAAAAAAATCTTATTAGATATCTCTTATTTTTTATGAGATATTATCTAATTTTAAATGTTTTAAGTTTATAGTCTTATTTTATAGTCTCAACTAATTTTGTAAATATTTAAAATACTTTTACCATTTAATACAGGGTGTTTTTTTTTTTTTTTTAATGTGTGCATTGCATGCTGGATATCTTTTAAGAAAGCCCAGAACTAGCTCTGCACTTGATGTTGTCTCTCCTCTGAATCACTTAGGTGACGAGTTTTCCCTGTGTGTGTATAACCTGAATTCATGCATTCTCCGCACAGCAGTAATCAAGCTATTTGACACACTGAAGTACAAGAATCACATTTGCTACCTATTAGAAGTAGGGGGTATATAGTAATATACAGCGTTTCCCACTGACCCGACCAAATAAAACCTGAAAAATATTTTGGATATATTTTGTTTTATTCCTGAACATAAAAATGTATATACAAATGTTCATTCTAGAAAAAAGTTTCTAATAACAGGGAATGACCCTGGAATCCACACATGGTGGGTTACTGTTATGTTTTAAACCTAATTCTTGGATTAATCGACCTAGTCATAAGTCCAACGGTTCTTTGAGCTTTTGATTTCAAACACAGATGAAAAAACATTCCTTCTCTCCCTGGGAGATAAACGTAAAATGTTTTAACTCTGTTTTCTCTCTCCAGGCAGCTGGCCAATGCTAACGGTTCGAAAAATCTGTTCGACAGCCTGTAACGTGCCAGCAAATTCTATCACATCCAACACAGTATTGGTATTTTAAACGGTTTGTATTCTTATTATGGTGCATAAAACGTGCTAAAGTGATTCCTCGGCATCATAGGATGGGGCTTGTGGAAGATATAGGCCTTACCTTTTATAGTATTGTCTGGTCTACACTGATGACTGCATGATGCTCACAGGGAGAATCCCGGGGTCTTTGTCATTGGACAAATCACTCTACGTAACACTGTCTAGCATGACTTTCACTAGTTGTTTGAGCAGCAGTGAGTCAAGCCCTACAAAGACATGATTTATTCCAAATCAGCCTGCAAGAGTCATTATCATGACCAATAAAATAGGGCTTGTTTTGTATGATTATTGTTTGAATATCAAAATTATAACAAAAATACTTCAATATACTGGAGAACATTGCATGTGATGTTTGAAACTTTGTTTTTAAAGTGACCCCCATGCGCCTGATTTATTAAAGCTCTCCAGGATACACTTTCACCAGTGAAACTGGAAGATCCAGCAACCCTGGAATGGATAAATCAGGCCCACTGTTCCAACTGCAATACCCTATAAAACAAGGTAGTTTATCCTTACTGCTGCAATGTGTTGTACGCAGAATCAACGCTCCCATGAAGACCTCCAGGCACCATTACAATGGGTTACTAATAGACGCAATGAAAAAGGAGAAAGCAGGAGGAATTATGGTGTCCAGTTGAGGACAAAGCCTTTAATAAATGTACATAGATTTGTCAAACATTAGGGATGGGCAGACTTTAACAAGACGGAGAAAACTCACCACAATGCTTATCTGAAAGGCAAGAATAAACCACCTTTATATACAGGATATTGCCATTGCAACATTCATTCCACTCATCCCCAGGGTAATTTTTAAGAAAAGACACCATGGAATTATATTATTTCTTGTATTAGTACAATGCCTGTATAAAGCTCATACCAGGTCAAATCCATGTAACTACTCTAGTTGCATTTAAAGGATACATTTATTAATGCATGAATGAATGCAGAGCTGCATTAGGGGTCTTTATGTGGCTTTACCATCACTAAATGGCATAACTACTTTATGTAGCAAATGTTATATCACTCTTTTATAACCAGATTTTTTCCTTGAGCGAATTTTACATAATAGATGGTTACTCGGAACAAGGACTGGATAGATAAGTTTGCCAACATAAATATTTTTATGAAGAAAAGCTCAGCAAGGTTTTAACCATGTGTGCGCCACTACACATTGTGGACCAAGATAAGGACAGACGTTTTCTTAGCAAGGCGTCTGCTTGTATTAAAATGTGTGGCCAACCTTAGGCTTTCAATTTTTGTATTTCAGGGGCTGTAAAGTAATTGGACAATTGACTCAAAGGCTATATCATGGGCTGGTGTGGGCAATTCCTTTGTTATGTCATTAATAATTAAGCAGATAAAAGGTTTTAGTAGTCTGTGAATACATAATGTTTAAATTAATTTCTTTAAATTTTGAATAAAATTAAAGACCCATTCACACTTAAAAAAAAACAGTGTAGTAATGCATACACAGTGGGGTAATTGGCCCCAAATAGTTTAACTTCATGAACAAACTAAACTGGTACTTTTTATTTAGAATCATTTAGAATCAATTCTTAAATAAAAGAAAATTCCAACCTTAGAATCCTTTCAGACCTCCAAGAAGCAGAATTTTCCCTTGGACTATATTGTAACCACAACTGAACTAATGCGTTCTATGAATTCTCCAATTGAGCTGGAAGTTATAAATATCCAAAGATTATAGAAGATGATGTGCGTGTTTATAATTCAGTTGGCACCTTTTGTCTGCTGTTCCCATGTCTCTTCTCTCTTTTCTCTCTGTGATATATCTACCTATTAACAACTATGTGTCTCATGTCTTCCATATAGACAATACTGCACGTTACTGTCTGCAAGCATTACAAACAGATGAAACACCGATCATAATTCAACAATCAGAGCATTTATATTAAACAGAACAAACACAAAACTTGCTACTTCATCATTGTGATACATATCTACATAAACATGTATCTGGAGGACACCAAACTGCCAAGATTCCAATTAAGGACACAGTGGCACTTAATATTGAAGCTACTGAATGGGACATACAGCATATTGTACATAATAGGTAATCTCGGTGCACTCAGCACACGATGTTGTTGAGTGAACTGTTTTTTGGCTGTTTATATGTAGCTGTATGTCATACTAAGAGAGTGAGACTAGGAATGAGGCAAGCAAGAAATTGTCATTTAAGGATAAACATGAATAGGCCCATTGAATTACATTATGCTAAAGGGTCAGTCTAAAAAGGATCAATAGATTTATTTAGAATTTAGAAGCAACTCAGTCAAGCATAATTGCTGAGAAGTACCTAGATTGAAAGCTCTTTGGGGCAGGGTCCCCTCATCCTGTGTCACTGTCTGTATCTGTCTGTCATTTGCAACCCCT
>NC_092858.1:35574192-35578110 GCF_032062135.1 Pyxicephalus adspersus
ATACCTATACAAAGGTGAGTGAGTGCTTGCCTTAAATTGCTTTTCTGATTGTTCGGAATAATAGCAGAAATGTTATCCACTGTAGACTTACTTAAACTTTCCTAAAGCTCTACAAAACCATACTTTTGGAGGGCCAAAAAAAAAAAACATTTAGGAAATATGCCTATAAAGAGAAATCTAATGTATTTACATCTTGTATTTCAGTAATAACTATTCATAGGCAGGAAAGGAAGGGATTATGGTCAACAGAAATAAAAAGACATCTGTGCTCAAATCCAAGTAACTTACATGTAACATATATATAAAATACATAAGCACTAAAGGCGTGTAAATAACTGAACATTCTGAATTCACCTTCTGCCCTATTTTTATACAACTTACATATTGTTTGGGAAACTTTTACAATAAATAATCAATACATTATTTGTTAGCATTTATTACAATAGGTGTTAAAGCTGGCCAACTGCATCAAAGAAACCACCCTCTGGCTATTCACTATTTTACTGTGCAAAATGCTAAATATTTACTTGCTTATAGCATACTTTTATGGACATATAGTTCAAATATGGGACATATGGACAGTGTTGGAGGAGAGCTCCAGACCCAGTCTAGACCATATGTATTTTTTAAATGTGAAGTTTGATCAAATATAGAAATCTATAAACCCATTGAAGAACATGGCGGCCCAGATGATTGAATGAGTAGTTGCCTCACACTTGAAGGCTGCCAGAAGGCATAGTGAAACTCATGATATAATGGGGGAGCACTTGCTTGCAGGTGGTCACAGCTTTCATGGAATACCTCAGCTCTGTTAATGTAGTATAACAGATGTCAGTTTGGACACAGCTAAAGAGACCCACAGAGCCAGAACAGATGTAGCTGCGTTTATATACAAGACATGCTGGATAAACAGTGCTGTTCCGGGCTGCTGTCTACAGTAGAAGGCCAACATTTGTTTAAAGGAGCAATGATCTGTAGCATCGTCTAGCATGGAAGTAAACCTAAAGGTAAGCATGATGTTGGAAATAAAAATATTTACGGCACATCCAGCTTATTAGACATATGCAGCACACAAAGAAGCCTTTCTTTTAACTGGTTCCTTGTCTCTGGAACTGCCATGTTCAGGAAATAATTTATCTTGTGAATCATACAATAAAATATTACATATATATACAAGGTTTTCAACACTGTTGGAGCAATAAAAGAGGGCATAATACAACTGATACAAATATCCAGTCAAATGTTTTGTCCCATCCAACTTGACTGGAAAAGAAACCTCAGAAGTGCCAAAGATTCTAAACACCTTTTCACCTCTTTTAATAGTACCGGACGATTGTCAGCTGCTCATTTGTCCCCTTTTATATCTTGATTTACATTGTCTGAATGAATAGTAAGTTATATATCATCCCAGATGCCCCAATGGGGTAAATTTACAAACTCATTCTAAGCCACTTTATAGATCACTTGAAAATTGCTAAAAAAAAAGTGACAAGTTAATGCTTGTCTTCCACATGACACCACAGTTCTTTCAGGAAGATTCCTGGTGGGTGCAGAGTAGGCAAAATCTCACAAGAATAAATGATAGCATTTACATAAACAGAGGCTTAATCAGAGAGGTTGTTAGGTCCCTGGGTGCGGAGGGCCTATTGGTGATGCCTCCATTCGTAGATGTGCAGCCGACTGAATAAAGCTCTCTGATGCAGAAAGAAGCAGTTAAATTTTAACTGCAGTTTTTCCCTTTTTTTCCCTTTTTAAAAAAAAAAAAAGAGTGAAGCACCACCCCCCTAATTCTTAAAACCTAAACCTTGGCACAGAGCTTCCCGGGATACCTATTTCACGCATCCCGGTAGGCTCTTGGTTGCTCCTTCTGCCCACGCTTGAGCATCTCGAGCATGTACAGAAGGAGACCTTTCATCAATAGAAAAATGCATGCGCAGTGAGATCCTGTGCTGAACACTATTGCACTTTATGCTAGTATCTGCTTAGGCTACTTTTTTGGTACTCCTGGCACTCAGTATAAACAACTGCCTGTGCCATATGCCTAAACGTATAGTCCAATCCTTTTGCTTGGCCATGGGAATATTTGCAAAAATTCCTAAGAAAATCTGCAGGTGAAAACATCAGAGGAGAAGGACTGAGTATCTGCAAAGGTGGTTTACTGCTCCTCTGCACTCAATGTCAGCCTTAGGACTGGGTACACACGTGCAATAATTGTGGTTGGAAGGGATCTTTAACAACTGTGCCTCTCTTCCCTTTACTTTCATTGTGATTGTTTGTGGATCTGCCAGGATGGATGACAAGCACTGTACACACCCCAAATTCTCGTCCAATTTCAGCCCCGAGGCAATTATCGGCTGAGAATCATCTGACGTGTGTACTTAGCCCTAGGTGGACTGAAGATTATGAAACACTAAACAAGGGGTAAGAAAAACTATATTACAGAAGAGTGGGAGGAGGCATACATTTGCTTGAGATGGGCGTTAAACATCAGTATAAAAAAAGGTAGTGACGGATTAGGTATGATCCAAGTTCTATGTAATTCTCTGTTTTTCAATCACCCGTGAATGTACATGCACATTTATACTGATCAAGCATTTCTGTTCCAGCTCTGTGTGCACAATGATTAGAGGCTGCCATTGTTAGCCATATCTCAGGAAAGCAATCAGACACTACAGGAAAATCTGGAAGATTGACTAGTTCCCTGTAAACAATCAGCCATAGTGTTGCAATCTATTCACGGACATTGCAGTTTTTAATTTTCAGCCAAACCAGCACAAAATACCATACTTAAGCGGGGCTACAGCTGTATTTTGCCAATAGGTATTTTAGATATTCTGGCTCATATACCAAAGGGTATACATAGACATTAAATTAAAATCTAATTTTGTTTTTTGAACCAAACGTTCCAAGCAACTCTTTTGCTGGGCATTGATTTATCTTTGTCAGTCCAAAGAGATAACCAAACAGATTTATTATGAGTTATGTCTATTTTAATATCATATAATTTACTTTTCCTTGGGTGTGAACCAATTTAAAGAATTAAAATGTAAACATTTGCTGTTTTAAATATAATCTAAGTTAAATTAGGTTAAATTTGTAGTACCCTGAAAGAGTTACCTTTAGAAAAATTATACACTTTTCCGGTATATGAGTATCCCTATATCCTATAGCTATATACTGTGTATCTACTGTGGAAGAGTCAGGTTAATCTCACACAATTTGAGGGCAATATGGTTGCCACTTCTGTGCTTCTCACTATTCTGGAGTGCTTGCTGGAAAGAAAGCCCTGAAAGAACTTGCAGCAAAGGATTCCCCTACCTATTCATGGTGGGAATCTGAACATTCTGAACCTCTCCTGCTGCTACTTGAATATTCCCTCAGCAATCATCAGATCACCAATTATCAGGGCAGCTCTGGTGTCCTGTACCGATATGGTTGCCTCAATATAAAAACATGGAGAGAAACAAAGCATGGCAGGTTATTAATGGGATTAAGATTGGCTGCAGGGAGACCACATTCGAATGAATAGGGTTTGTCCACTCTGCTTGTCTTTGATGGGCACAACGTTCACTTTTTCTTTAATCTAAATTATAGTTTGGGCCAGGGTTTCTCAGCAGGGTTCCTTCAGAGATTGCTAGGGTTTCATTGAGCAATGAGCAATTTGGACCTTTCAGTTTGACTTCTTTTGAGATTCTTTTCACTGCCCAGCAATAAAAGGGGCATTCTTCCCGCTGACCACCACATTAATGTAGTGTGAGCTCTAGATACAGTAATTATCATAGGGGTTCCTCAAGACCTGAAAGTTATTTCAAGGGTTCCCCTATAACTCCATACTAAAGGTGCGTACACACTTCCAATTTTTATCGTTCCAATCGAACGACGAACGATCGATTGGGCAAAAAATCGTTCGTAAAAAAG
>NC_092858.1:35581190-35604436 GCF_032062135.1 Pyxicephalus adspersus
AATGGCCTCATTTTCCAAGCTCTTAACCTTTTAATAGTGTAGTATGAAAAACATAAGCACACTTTCCCAATTTCAGTGGTACACAGAAAGGATTCACGTGCAGGACCACCCTGTGGTAGAATATATCTGTTCTGGATACTATAGCAGTTCCAAGAAAACTGAAGTTAGAGAAAATATAATAAATATATCCACAGACTGAATGTTTCAGCTTTTTTTGGGCTCAAGTGGTCACTAAGGAATAAAAATATGTTACTATTACAGTGTTGCTTGAACTTTTTAACTTACAGGAACCCATTGAAATAACTTTTAGGTCATCAGGGAACCCATTCTATAATTACTATATCCACAACTAACAGTAATTATTGTGTGGTCATTGGGAAGAATGTCTCTTACATCTGTGGTGGACAACCTTTTCGGACCGCCGGACCACTAAATTCACTGGCTCCGGACCACGCATGCGCGAGGAGCCGGGTGTCACTGATAGGGGAAGAGTCTTCCCCTTTAGTGACTTCCAGAGACACAACCCACTCACTTTCCTGAGCTGCAATCCGTACAGGGGACATGGTCCTTTACGGACCACCAAACGTTTCTCCTGGACCATCAGTGGTCTGCGGACCTGCGGTTGGCGACCACTGTCTTACATTACTGGCCATTGGGAAGGCTGCCACCCTTACAGATAGCCAAAAGATTATTGGTATCAGGTAAACTGACCTGAGAGATCCAAACTGTTCATGGCTCAAGAAACCCCCAGCAACCTCTTGAGGAACCCTGGTTGAGAATCACTCTTTTCAGACAGGCATCTGGTGAAAAAATGTGTAGCGACATTCTGCATCAGAGCACTGGTGTAGATGTGTGGTATAGGTACTTAAACATAGTAGGCTTGATTTATTAAAGTTCTCCGAGACAGGAGAATCGGTGAACTTAGGTGATCCAGCAAACCTGGTATTCTTAAAAGTCGTTTGACTTCATTTCACTGATGAAAGTATATCTTCTTCAGCTTTGGAAATTTGACTTGCGATAGAAGCAAAGCCTTCCAATTGGCCTTTTTAAGCTGACCTAAGTTTTAAAGCCCAGCAGCACACTATGGTTTGGTGATTGATAACATAACAGCTAACATTAACTACTACTTAGCTCCATCTATTCTTGTCTACCTTGTCAGGAAACCACCCATAGAAATGAATGGGGCTGTGTTATACAGGCAGTACAGTGGTAAAGGATAAAAACAATTGGTCACTGGATATTCATGAGTGGAGAGGAGGGTGGGTTAGTGTAGGGGAAGAGTAGAATTTGGGCTACTTTATTATAGTATACCTAATCATTAAGGTAAAATGGTAACCATTAGTTTTTTCTAGCAGTCTAAGAGTTAACTAAAATTTAGACAGTATGCCTACCAGGGAATTTTTATTTTATGCACTTGGAAGGAAGTAAACTCTTGCATTCCGGATCAGCATTACAATATACAACGCTCATGACTTTTCAAGGACAGGATGTCTACACTAATTCACTCAATTCAACTTTACGGTCTAATTAAGTAAGCAGAATCCTAAGGAACCTTTTATTTTTAACATATTACAGATTCTGACACAGAAAGTCTTTTGCTGCTCAGCTAGCCAAGTTTCTGTACAACGTTATTTCTAAGTCAGTAATGGTTGGCTGATTACTTAGCTGGAAGATTTGTGTTTTAAAAGCCAAATAAGGTGTTAGGGGCAGCATAGTACATACCTCCTAATATGGGGAGCGGAGCTTTATAAGACAGAAAGCAGTCAACAACATATCAAATAACATAGAACAAAACATTAATAACCACCACAGGCTAACTATTTATTGTCTGTAACTAGAAACCTATGTATTTACCATATATGTATATACCATATCATCTGTTATTCTTGAATGCATCACCCAGATCAGTAGAACTGTACTACAGAAAATATATCAAATATATATTATATCAAATTTGTCTATTTTATTAAACCGTGGAAAAATCAACTTGTAGCTGATGTCTGGTAAATGGAGTGAAATAACTAAAACATAAGCTAGGGAAGCCTGGAAAGAGTTAAATAGAGTTAAAGATTATGGCAGGAGGATATAGGAGGTTGGATTTAGGAAGTAAACTAGAGTTAAAGAAGTGTGAAGTTATAAAGAGACATGGATGTAAAACAGGTTGAAAAGGAGAGGAATTACATGATCAAGCCGTGCAGCAGTATGAAGACAGAAAGAATTTGAAATAGATGAATGTAAATACCATGCAGACCTTAGGAATTGCATAAAAATAAATCAATAAATACCCATCCTGTCCCAGATTCATTTGGAGACTAACACCTACTAGGCCCAAAGGAGCACCCAAAGGAAACCAATGCAGGAACAGGAAAAATATACAACTTCAAGTAAGGTTTGTTTTGTAACTTTACCCAGAAATTCAGAACTACAACAACACTGGTGACATTACATCTGTATGTAAACACATTTGTTTGCTGCAGAGCATATATACAGTATAGTTTAACACTCTGGCCTTTGTAGCAATTGATCCCAGGTTCAAATCTCAGCCAGGACACTATCTGCATGGAGTTTGCAGGTTCTTCCCGTGTCTGCGTGGGTTTCCTCTGGGTACTTTGTATTCCTCCCACATTCCAAAAACATGCAGTTATGTTAAATGACTTTAAGGTGTATTAAAAGACATATGACTAGCATGTGAAAACAATCATTTATATTGTTGTGCTCATTTTTCCTATTTTCTAATATAAATGAC
Organism: Pyxicephalus adspersus; assembly: GCF_032062135.1. Lineage (NCBI taxonomy): Eukaryota > Metazoa > Chordata > Amphibia > Anura > Pyxicephalidae > Pyxicephalus > Pyxicephalus adspersus. The sequence goes on from NC_092858.1 coordinate 35,583,937, forward strand.
CTAAAGTATAAAGATGTCTGTAAATTTAAAGCAGTTAGCTACCTACAGAACAAAAAAAGGGGGACATACCAATGGGATTTAGCAACAGTTATTTTTCATAAAGCTTAAACATTTTATTACAATTTATTAATCACATCCATCCATAAAAAAAACATTGCTTAATTTGTAAAAATATATTATGCTGACATAGTACATATACTGAGATTTGTCCTTTATCCAACATGTTTCGTAGACAGAGTCCACTTCTTCAGGGATACGGTACAACACAACTAAGTATCTCAGCACTACAACACAATGTAAAAAGACTATTACTTCCATGTTTCACAACATATTTACATAAATTTCAAATATCAACATCATAATGTCAAACCCTCATAACCCTCGAAACCTGTTGGATAAAGAACAAATATCAGTATATATACTATGTCAGCATTATATATTTTAACAAATTAAGCAATGTTTTTTTATGGATGGATGTGATTAATAAATTGTAATAAAATGTTTAAGCTTTTATGAAAAATAACTGTTGTTAAAGTCCCATTGGTATGTCCCCCCTTTTGTGTTCTCTATAACTTATAAGTAGGGATGTTGACAGTATGTAAAAAAAATATGGGATCTTATCAGATAAAACAGTTAGCTACCTACAGTATATTTCTTGTTATTTGTAAAATAAAGCATACCCAAACTCTGAATTTTTATTTTACATAGAAGGGTAGATAGCCATTTTATTTAAAGTAAAAGTTTGGTTTGTTTGTTTTTTTTAAGTGCAACACCCTTTTAAAAAACAAAAAAAAAACGGGTGCAGCACCACCCCCCTAATTCTCCATTGCCTAGGCAATCAAGAATGAATGGGAGCACAGAGCTACACATCCCACATGGTTGCTCCTTCTGCGCATACCCGAAGAGCCCTTTCATCAATAGAAAAAGAATTGCCGTTCTCACGCATGCACAGTGAGATCGGCAAGTTTTTTCACAATCTACGGATCCCCCAGATCTGGTGCTTCGCAGTGCAAGATTGAGTGACGCAGGAAGAAAAACACAAAAGAAGAGAGGAGAAGATGTCGGCGCCCGGCATTCCCTCTGCTTTGGGCTGAAAACAGATATCGGGATGAAGCGGGACCCGATGGAAGAAACCTCCCGATGTATAGACTGATCTTTGGAATTGAAGGTAAGTGTAATTTTATTGTTTTGGGATTACTTTTGCTTTAAGCTATGTTTGTAATTTTTTTGTAAATATTGTTTTCACTGTTTAATCTCAATAAAATTTCTGGAGACATATGACTATGGTAGGGACATTAGATTGTGGGGACCTTTGAGGGACAGCTAGTGACATGACTATGGACATAAAGCACTACGTAATTTGTTGGCGCTATATAAATACTGTGTAATATTAGGTGTATGGTTAGTTTTAGTACCATGAAATTAACTACTATTAACTAATTTTTTACCAGCACATTCAAACCAACATTTTGACCGTCAGGTAATTGTCAAGTGCTTAATGCAAGGCAAATAAATATGTCTAGTTGTGCCATGACAGCTCACAATCACCTATGACCTACGGCATTATATTAATCAGTTGTTACAGGATGAATATGTAAGACACCATGTGCTCTTTGTCTATTTTTCTAGTGTGAAAACCTTGACTTGTAAAGCTATAGAAAAGCTGATCTACCGTATGTATGTACAGTTCTCACTGGTATAATAATTCCCTCAAAGTATCTCTGTCTTTGTACTTTCAGAAAATGTGTGCTTTAATGTTTCAGACATGACTACTTTCACCATGATCACCCTCAAAGGAGCAGACCTGCTTAGCCTCACCTATCAACCTTAAATAGCAACAAATATAAAATAAATGTCTGCTAACCCCAGAAAACCCATAATAGACACAAATTGTGGAAGCACTTTGCCTGTTTACATACAGGTTATGATGTAATGTCTTTCTCACTGATCCCACAATGACAGACTCAACTTACTGACCTTAAACAAGAGGCCAGACTTGTGTGCAGATCTAACACAGCACAGACCTCCACTATACACTAAAACCATCAAAGACTATTGGATTCTTTATACAGCTTTCACTGACAGCATACTTGGAACAAATAGATTGCGTCTGTTGCAAATAATACCTTACACATGTAAATAATCCTGCATTAGCTGCAATTTTAGTGTGGCAATTTTAAAAATATTCAGATATCGTATTGTTCAAAATCAATTAAATACAGAAAAAGAAGACTCCTTTTTAATACCATTGGGCATATTTAGAATGGAATTATCATGCAAAATTGAAACATTTCCAGTGGCATCTGTCTGGTAGCATTACATCACTGTAGCTGTAGTAACGTGAACTGTTTTGGCTCTCTGTAACATAGTAACTCGTTGGCTCTATTATGACCCAGCTCTGCCTCTGGTTACATGGCTTTGATATTGTGCAGTGCTACCAAAACAGAACCCATACCCTCACACTGAATATTTTATTTCTACCTTAAATGAATAAGCAGGGCAGAGCTGGATTTAGAAAGCATTGTTCTTTATCCTCTTTGTCATGTCTGACCAATCCCTGCCCCTAAAGTGAACTTTTTTCAAGACCCATACAGAATAAAGTAATAGAACTAGGCAATAGCAAGCATAGAAAAGACCAAAGAGTAAGTTTTTTTTTTTTTGCTCACTCTGGTAACCCTAAAACACAAGATGCAGTGGTATACAAAGCACATATTTTTTTCCAAAACCTCTGGAGTGGTATGCTTGGTCTGCAACTTGATTGAGATTCAGCAAAGATGCAAACAAAGTGTGCCCTGGGCTTTGGACTCCTAAAGTGCACAAGTTCCAATAAAACTTTTAGAACATTTAAGTATATGACCAAGGAACAAGAATAATATATTGCCTACTATTAATGAATGATTTAATTCAATATAACATAATTAGGCTCACGTTGAACTTTTTGGCATTCCCAAATATGTTGGTGTGTATGCTCCCTGATTCCCACAGGCTTTTATACTTTTCACACTGACATCTCTGCATCATTTTTCATTTATTAGCTGGACTATAGGTTGAAACTCACCACCTAAAATTTAAATATATAATTATATGGTTATATGCTATTTATTGTACAGTAACATAATATTGTGTGCTACTAGGATCATCCTGGCTTGGAAGATGACTATTATTTTATAAATAAAGCAGTGAATCTGACATTCCCTGCCATTGATACTCGTGGACCTCCACCAGAGAATGTTTCAGTGAATGATAAATTCACTGCTTTAGCATTAAATCCCTTAGATTTGGTACATTTTTTGTATTTAATTATAAATAATCCAACTCTAGTTTTAATCTCTCAATTGCCCAACTTGACTACTTTCAGACATACCTAGCTTTCTGATGATAATTGTAAACCAAACATATACAAAAACCCAGATACATACCTGCCTGATAAAAATACACTCACCCGCCCCCATTCAGTCACAGGGCATCACCATCTTCTTCCTTCTTCTCTTCCTGGTTTTGGGCCAGGATGACGTTCATTCAATCCAGGCAGTTGCAGGGGAAGCAGTATGTTTTATTTCAGAAAAGGCACTATCTGTCCCTTTCTGCAAAAAAGCCCTGCTTGATTGCAGATTTTAAAAGAGGAACTTTATTTCTGCTTTAAGGTTCAGCAAACAGAGAAAAAGTCCTGAAATTTTAGGATTACATGTATCAGCCCCTGGATTGGTTTGAAACTTGCACAAAAGGAAAGGCAATATATACCACAATACAAAGTGGTAGTAGAAACGAGTTAGTCTGTTTTTTTGCTAGTTTAAAAGTGTACTGGGAGCCTTTATATTGTTTTCTCTATCCAAAACTAAAAAAAGTTTACATACAATTTGAAAATTCAGATTTTGTCAACACTATAAAAATCATACACCGTGTAAAAACATTGTATTGCTGTGAACTGCAAATATAAAAAAAATATCCTGCAGTGATGCTTAGTGTAAGCTCAGATAACAAATCACACAATTTTTTTTCCGAAAACACAATATATTAAAAATGATGGAGCAGGTGGTTTATCAGTCATAGCCAAGAGGGTGAGGAAATGAGGGGTGTCTAGAGAGAATGAAGTCATGTTTTCCAGGCAAATAAAACATGCTATGCAAAAGGTGAGCATGCATGCAACATCTAAACCGAGGGAAAGGAGGTTGGGATGTCAGGTAAAAAGTTCAAAAACATAAACTAAAATAAATTGAAGCCTTCTGTACAGAAAAATCAATCATATTTTACCATATGAGAATTTGCAAATCAGGTACCCAAAAAACCAACGGTACTGGAACTTAAAATGGTAAGTCTCTAAAGCAGTCATAAAATTGTATGTAGAGCTATTTTGAATGAGTTCTGGAAATAAAGGAGAAGGGGTAAAACCCTGTCAATATATGTATTACAGCCTGTGTTCCGTCTCACCTCCTGTCCCAAAAATACAACAGACCGTGAAAAGAAATGTTCCCATTTTCCATTGGAAAAAAATCCCCTCACCTTCTTCATTTTTTATTTTAGTGGCAATGGCTATTTGGCTGTTATAGTGGGATCCCCAGTGGGTCACAATTAGCAATAAAAGAGACGTTTTGCTCACCATACTGTTTTTGTACTTGTATCAAATGCAAACAAGAAAGAGTTCAAAATAAAGATTATAACTTCCAGAAATCCTCCTTGTAGTTATGCCTTTTGCTGCCAGTTCATATTTTCTCACTAATAGGGCCTCACCCACAACACAGATTTTCCAAAAAAATGTTCATGTTTATTGCAATATAAGCCAAAATCTCAGTCGGTGTGAGGGTAAACATAATATTTCCATGGATATTACCATACCATTGGTACTAGGTGTACAGTTCTTCAGAAATATCTTTTTTTCCCTTGTCTCATGTGGAGAGTGAGGTTATGCTAAGGAATAGAGCCTGTGTATTTTTTTTTTTTGAATGCCACTGTCTGAGCAGAACTATTACAAATTGCAATGTATGAAGCCAAATTCTGACAGATATTTCTACAGAAGACTTTAGTACAAAGATTATGGCAGAATGGCTGGAGCAACGTTCAATACATTCACACAGGACTTTGCTTTTTTAATAGGTTGTATCTACTTATCCAGAGTGTCATGTGCTCACTAAGGCAATGTATCTCTGACGTTGTATGGTAACACACTGCAATGTAATATGGTGCACAGCACTGGAAAAAACAAGGTGCTGTTTTACCACAATACATTGGAATTGGCTGAAATTCCAAGTTTTAGTGTTTTACTGGCTAGGTTTGCAGTAACAGATTTGTAAAAACATATCAGACTTCAAATGTTAAGGTAGTATACTCCCACCCTCAAAAATCCCATAACATCTGCAGGCACGTTCTCCATTGTTGTCACCAACAGGAAGCTGTTCCTGAGCAATGAAATGCAGCAGAGGAGATAGGAAGTGCTAAGACACAACGAGAGATGAAAAAAGGTGAATAAGGCAATTATTTATGTTACACAGTGCTTTAGTAATCTGAATGTAATTCTTTAGGGTGCATTGACATTTGACAATAGAGTATTAGCTCTAAGTTAAATCAGGCATTAGTGTAAAATCTATAAAAAAAATTATCTATTAATAAAAATTGGGAATTGACAGAGAAATGAAAACCACAAAGGGAAATGTTTTTTTCACATTTGAATATGTAAACTATATGAGCATCTCAACTTTAGAAAGTACCCAGTATTATATTTCCCCTAATTCTGGCCTTTCATAGAAAGTTTAAACCCTTTGGGAAAATGATCTGTTTGCTGACCACCTTTATAGACTTCTCTAGAGCCGACTTCTGAATGTCTTAGTCGTGAAGAGTCAGCCTCATCAGAAATCCATTGGGTTCACCATTACTCCAAAGAAAAGGAGCTGCAGACTGATGAACCTCTCAATGAGTGGTCCTGGGTAAATTCAATCATTGCATCATGCAATAAGGGTTGGTATAGTCATGCTTGGGGATCAAACAATCCCACGTGGCTCCAGGTGGCTGACACCTTGTTAGACGCTCAGGCACTCACACTGCAGGTTGGTTCTTAAAGAACTTCGGCCTGCACATTTGACAGTCAGCCCACCCCAATAATTCTATTATGGGAGTGCTGCTGGGAGAGGCGACATGTAGCATCTCCCCAGAGGCAGCCATTCCCCAGCATGAGGAATCAATAAACGCACCACAACCTCATGGCCAGTGTGAACACTAACTCATCACACTTTAAAGTCTGATATCCAATGTCTTATAGTTTATACTGTGTACGTTTCATGAACATGTTAGCTTGCTTTCTTTCAAACTTTGGAACAATGACAATAAATAAGGATGGTGACTGAAACCTGAATAACCAGCTAGGATTCAGACAACATTCTTAAACTGTAAACATTAACAAATATGTAATAGTAGCACGATTCCAAATAAAAAAAAAAAATTTTCAACACTTTTTTACTGTCATGGCCTTTTACTCAAGATGGAAATTTAATACTAATACAATATAAAGCATATTTTTCATATACCGCAATAATAAATTGTATGGAGGGTGCAAACAGGATGTAGAGCTGTAGATAGATCATTACATTAGCATTATAAATCAGCAGTTCTGCAGTGAAAAATATGACATGCCATCATATTATGCAGCGCTGTACATAGTCATGTGTCAGTCCATAGTCATGTCACTAACTGTCCCTCAAAGGAGCTCACAATCTAATGTCCCTACTATAGTCATATGTCAATAATGTAGTGTAAGGTCAGTATTTTTAGGGGGAAGCCAATTAACCTAGCTGCATGTTTTTGGAATGTGGGAGGAAACCCACACGGGAGAACCTGCCAAACTTCATGCAGATAGTGTCCTGGCTAGGATTCAAACCTAGGACCTGTTATTATTATTATACAGTATTTATATAGCGCCATCATATTACACAGCGCTGTACAGAGTCCATAGTTGCGTCACTAACTGTCCCTCAAAGGAGCTCACAATCACAATGTCCCTACTATAGTCATATGTCATTAATGTAGTCTAGGTCAATTTAGGGGGAAGCCAATGAACCTAACTGCATGTTTTTGGGATGTGGGAGGAAACCGGAGTACCCGGAGGAAACCCATGCAGACACGGGGAGAACCTGCAAACTCTATGCAGATAGTGTCCTGGCTGGGATTCAAACCTAGGACCCATCGCTACAAAGGCCAGAGTGCTAACCCCTGAGCCACCGTGCTGACCTAGCGCTGCAAAGGCCACTGTGCCACCCTATTAATTAATTATTATTAATTTACTTTAACTTTATAATTTATAGCTGAGGTTAGTACATTTTTTAAACACAATTTTTGAAGCACAATAGAGCAGCCTTTTCCTAAATCCCATATACATTATATACATTCAGTACTTTTGAGGGGACAACGATCTTTTACTCCTAAAAGCAGTGCATTTGGTCACCAAAAACAAGTGAAAATATTCATAAAATATTCATTTGGTATTTAAGGTTCTTAATGAAAACTAAGAGTAATTTTAGAGCCAGCTTGAACTACTGATTTATGGATAGTGCATGGATTGGATCTATACTATGCACCTTACTTTCTGCCCCTGCCATCCTAATGTTTCTGCAGAAAATGAGATTTGCAAGGCCATTTTTTATTGTCCAATTTAAGTGATCCTATGCCCACTGGCGCTGTGTTTTCTTGTTCTTTGCCACTGGACCCATTATTATCAAAATCACAGATGATATTGTTCACTCGACTGTTGTGAAGAGTAGTTATTTAAGCAATTGTGGACCTTCTGTGAACACGAATCATTCACTAAACAATATGCTTTCATTCCCAAAACTGCCAGTCACTGGATGTTTTTGCTGTAGGCCAGTAGGGTTGTATCCAGTGTTCTGTAAGGGACACCCACAGTCCTGCAATTCAAACTTATTTATGGATATGGCTTAGTGGACTGTCATGCTTGAACTTCACGGTCTTCCTCAAACTATTTCCACAAAGTTGTATAATTTAGAGTATCCTTCACTAGAAACACCTAACCCCTCCTGGAGGAATATATTTATATGGAATTTGCCAGCATGTCTATTTATGCACCTTATGTAAAGAGCCTTAAAAAATGAATGAAAATAATTGTCAATTAGCATATAAGCCTTTCCAAAAAAAAAAAAAAGAGTAGCTACAGCTGACCTCTTGCTTCAAGGTTCAATAGGAGTGTTTCTCAACCAGAGTTCAGTGGAACCCTGTGCTTCCTCCAGAGGCAATGAGACATTTGTGTCTTTCAGGTCAGTTTAACTGACACCAATAATTTTTGGATATCTGTAAGGGTGACATTCATTTTACTATCCACCACATGAAGGTATTAAAAATGGTAAACAAGGGTGATATGAGCCATGGCTCTAACTTCCTGATCTTCATATACTTGTTTTAAGTGCAGAAAGTTCAACTTTTGCAGAACAGAATAAGGTAAAACTCCTAGGAAAACTACACAGGAGTGATAAAGGAGCCTTTTGCTAAAGTATGTTAAGTTGTATTGCTTTCTATGAACATGTAAATATATGGATATACATTCAGTACCTGAAATCATTACATTCAGGAAGTGTAAAATACAATGTAGTCCGCATGCGCGGTCGGGAGCCGGTGATTTTAGTGGTCCGCAGGCCTGAAAAGGTTGACGACCACTGTTATAAAGCATTTAAATTATGCTCATTTAGCACTAAGATGCCAAACATGTGCCAACAATATATCCCTGATATTGTTACATCCACACCACCAGCATGAACCATTGAACTATGAAAATCCCAGCTGATCAGCTTTTTTTGACATACCCCAGCCCACCTGGCACCAGCAACACTGCCATGTCATTTAACCTCCCTGGAAGTATGAATATTAGGTATTTTTTAAATGTAAAAGTGGTACCAGCCACGCGGTCATGCCCCCCAGCCGCACACTCGCACACAGATGCCTGGCTGGCATCTGCTTCCCCTGGCCTCGTGTCCCCAATGTTCTCTTGCAGATGCTCGGCTGGCATTGCCAGGGGAAGAAGAAGCTTTTTAAACTCCCTGTAATTTCTACCCCGATTGTGGCTTGGGGGTTACCACTTTTGCTACTGAAAATTAATACCAAGGCACACTCCGGATTACTGCTAAGGAGGTTAAACCAGTGGTCACCAACCTTTCGGACCTCACGAACCACTAAATTTACGGCTCTGCAACGGTTACCTCATACAACTTAATACCACACTGACGTCACTCTGCGCCTCCCTTGTTTTTCCGCTTCTAGTACAGTTCGCGAATTTAGTGCGAGCTGAAAATTGTCATTCAGAATACAAGAATTTATTACAATATTATTTTTGTTTGATTATTAATAAAACATAAAAATTGCAAATAAAAATTTTTCCTGTGGACCACCGAAATTTTCTCACGAACCACTAGTTGGTGACCACCAACGTAAACCATCCTTCTCTCCCATTCTGATGCTTGGTTTGAACTGCATCAGGACACCTTGACAATGTCTGCATGCACAGAGTTGCTGTCACCTGATTCTGACCTGGTTCATTGGGATTAACATGCAGTTGAACACATGTACCTAATAAAGTGGCCATTGTGTCTAAGCATCATAAATACTAAAAATTCTGTGCAATGTGGAAATTGGTACTAAAGAAAGATAAGGGCACAAATTGTTTAGGAGATATTTTTTATAAGGTGGCTGCTATTGAAATTTTTTTTCTGCAAATGTTATCATGCCACAAAGCTAAAAAAAAACCTTAATGACACAAAAAATGTATGCACATAAAGACTTCTGACTGTCCAGGTTTACATTCTTCTTTACACTATTCCAATAACCAGGCAATAGAGGTAGCAATCCTAATCCTTCATTGGGGAGTTTTTTAAGGGTCATTGCACCACCTAGTGATTGTTTTTGTCATTTTTTTATTATTAACATTTTTATTGGTATTATTTTCATATACGACCAACACATAATTTACATACTCCATAAAACAAAACTCACAGTGTAGTATACATATAGTGAGAATATCATAAAAATAGTGTTCAAATTTACAATTCATTTCTGTACAGTGTTACCCACTCTTTGAAATGGTGAATCCGAGGAAGAAATCTTCTGTATCATCTTATTATTTTTTTTTTTATTAGGCAGGTTGCTATTAATTTCACGTTCCTGTATATACTAGTGCACAAAACAATAAAAAATATAAGTGAAAAAGTGATCGTGATGAAATATAACAAACATATATTCAAACACATGAGGAAATATCAATATATTTGTATTTATATATCTCAAATCTATTTTCTAACTCACTAAACATAAAGACCTAAAAAACTCAGGTCTCTCAAATAATCTCTTCTTGATTTAGAATGTCAAAATATTGTACATTGTCTTTAAACCTTATCCAGGGGGCCTAGATGGAAGTGAATATTGGGGATGTATCTCGATATTCATGGTAACCTTCTTCTAGTTTATATGTTTCTTCCACTCCACGTAACCAACTCTTCTTTGGGTCCTTCCAACACTTCGGGATCTGAGTCCTAGGTACATTAAGTAGGGAGTACACCAAAGAACATTCATTACTACTCCACTGCAATTGAGAACAATTAAAGAGTACATTCCAGGGTGTAGCCTCCACTTTACACCCGTTATTATCTCAATCAAATGGAGCACTTTTCCCCAGTAACTCTCTACAATTGGACAGGACCACCACACATGTGAAAATGTACCTCTCATCCCACATCCTCTCCAATATAATGGAGATTCTTGCGAAGACATCTGATGTAGAACTACAGGTACATAATACCATCTAGATAATACCTTGAAATTCCCTTCCCGTACCCTTGCACATACTGACGTTTTATAGGTCGTGCTAAGGATCTTCTTCTTTTGAGCATCAGAGAGTACACCATAAAATTCATTTTCCCATTTCCCTATATAATCTGGGAATTCTAAGCTGGCATAGCTGATTAAAAATTTGTATAATTTTGATAGAGTTTGGGGTAGTCTGTTCTCTCCCCTAAACATAGCTTGTAATGGAGTAAGAGCTCTCTCAGAACGTAGATGGTGTGGTAGTGACCTCACAAAGTGGCAGAGTTGTATATACTGCCACTGGTGAATCTGTCTATATTTATCTAAAGAAACTAGCTGTGACAAAGAGCAAACTGAATCATCTGAAACAACCTGATGCAACAACAACTCCCTGTCCGAAAAAATCCTTTTGAAGTCCTTTTATAATCTTGGTGTCCAGTAATTGGAAGTAAAGGTGAATTATATAACCACCCGTGTTGTCTATGTACAGCATTTCAGTGTGGTTAGAGTAAGGGGCGATGTATCCTTTCCTAAAGCTCTGTATTGTTTGAGAACCCAAATAACCTTATTTACATTAGCTGAAAAAAGCTCCATCTCTAGCGCCACACACCCCTTGGTGCGTCGTACTCCGAATTAAGGACTCTATTTAAAAGAGAGGCATTATAGTTTTGTTTAAAATTTGGAAGACCTCCTTCAATTTCAGGGTGAAAAAGTGTTTTCAAAGAAATCCTGGCTCTATATGGATACCATATAAATGTTGATACTAGTCTATTTAAACATTTACAAAATGCTGGGGGTAACTGAATAGGTAACATTTGAAACTAGAATAGTACCCTAGGTAAAATATTCATTCTTATAACGTTAACTCTCCCTATCCAAGAAAACCGTAGTTGTTTCCAATGTTGGATATCTACTTTAATTGAATTTAACAAAGGCAGGTCGTTCATCTCATATAGACTCGCCAGCGAAGATGTAATCTCAATGCCCAAATATGTTAATGATTTCTGACGCCAAGTAAATGGGAAATTATATTTCAGTTTTTGTTTTTTTGATCTTAATAATATTCACATTAGGAAACTCTTATTTGGTTAAATAAACTTAAAGTTAGTCAAATGACCAAGTTCACAGAAAACTGACAATAAATTAGGAAGAGACATGTCAGGTTTCTGAATAACAAACAGAATATCATCAGCATATGCAGCTAATTTGTGCTCTGTTTTACCTATCTTAACACCCTGTATATTATTATTCTGATGTATTGTATTCAAGAAAAGTTCCAAGAATATAACGAAAAGTAATGGCGACAATGGGCAACCTTGTCTGGTCCCATTATATAATTTAAAGGGTACCAACAATATGCCATTTACACACACACTTGCAGTAGGGCAAGTGTTCAAAGTCGTTATCTACTTATACATCTTAGGTCCAAGGCCCAAATGTTTAAAAGTCAAAGATAGGTACAGCCAGTCCACCCAGTCAAATGCTTTCTCTGCATCCTTAGAGAGAAAAAGCATGGGGTGGCTGCATCTCTGTACATAATGCAAAATAGATAAAACCCCTGCAGAATTATCTCTTGCTTCTCTCCCTGACAAATCCCACCTGATCTTGATGAACCAATAGGGGAATAAGGGGAATAATGGATTCTCATGACTAATACCTTTGCGAATAATTTCACATCTACATTGAGTAAAGAAATGGGATGGTAACTAGCACAGACTGTGGGATCCTTCCTGGGTTTGGGTTTACGTGCCCCATGTGCAATAGATTTACCCCTAATAGTAGCCTTATGTGCTTCTCATATGTAAGCTGGGGCAATTTGATCTGTAACATTCTCGATAAAAAAATTATTTAATTCATTAGAAAAATCTGTATCAATATAATTTTTTCTCTCAATAAGGCTATGTTAAGGCGCCACCTATGGGTTGGAATTGCTGGGGCCCCAAACGTATTGGATTTTGTGTTTGCACATTGCAAATACCACATTTTTCCAAGTGGAAGTGCTCTATAAAAATCATATCAATAGGTGAATATGTATCATGTACAGGGGAATAAAAGTTATAACCTTTTACAGTCAGATGTAATATCCTTCAAACATCCTTCAGTTGCATATCAAATAATAATTTATTTAATTTCTGAATTTGTTTGAATGGGAGGCTCGATTTTCCTGATGAGACATCAAGGAGGGGTTCTTCAATAAAAACTGTCTGCTCAAAGAGCTTTCCCTTTAAAAAAAAAATCTACCATTGGGGTCAGGTAATGAGTGGAAACTTATCGCCCCCTTGATCTATTAAAGAAAAAACATAAAACCATTGAGGATAGTTTCCTGAAAATAATCTGACCTTTGAAAAATAGGGAAGATGCGTTTCTTGTAAAAAATGTAAATCCCCTTGCACAGATTGTAGCTCTTTCAGAATCTGGTGCCTCTTACTGGCTGAATGCAAGCCCTTCACATTATACGTAACCAACCTTGTCTGGCCCCAAGACATAGTCAAAAATCAACCCTCTCATTGCAGGTAAACTTATACAAAGGACATTCCTCATAATAGACAAACAACACATAACAAAACAATTTACTTAATTAAAGAACAGGTTCCCATATTAAATTCATGTTGTTCCCTTATCTTAAAACCTTAATTTGTCCAATAAGGGCCCCTATGTGCCCCTAACAATTCAACTAGGGAGATCATGATTGAGCATTTTGCCAAGACGTAACCCCTATATTAATTTGCAAATATACAATCAGCACCTGGGCTCCCACTCACTCCTCCCCCAGCACATCATAACACTCTCCACTTATAAAAACAGCCCAAACATCATAGAAACAATACTGAAGCATCTTCCTAAGTATAAACGCTCATTCTCCTATTTAATTAAATACTATAGTCTCTCTATTTTATCGTGCCCGCTTGCAATGGTTTCTTTGCCAGGCCAAGATGGTCTAACTCTTGCCAACTTGGTTTTTCTATGCCCAAACAGGCACAAAAAGTCTCCAGCTCTTCTGGAAAACGTAATAAATGAGAGCGTCCATTCTCCTTAGCTATCAAACATGCAGGGAAGCCCCAACGATACTGAATAGCTGCTCCTCTCAATAACTCTAAAAGTGGGCGCAACGCCCTGCACCTATCCAGGATAGCTTTTATAAGATCAGGAAAGATAGAAATGGATAACCCCTCAAAATCATGAAATAGGAAATGCCTTTACCTCCTCTTGAATTGCAGCTTTATCCCAAAAGTAGTGCAGCTTACAAATGATGTCTCTATGGGAATCGGGTGGAGCAGCTGTTGCTTTAGAGTATATTCTGTCAAATTAAATTTCTCATTAAATAGGCTCCTTATGGTAGATTCTAGTTTACCAGGCTCAATGGTTTCAATGGTTTCAGGGAAACCCTGACTCTCTCTATTAATCCTCCTCTCTCTACTTTCCACATCCTCTAATTTGTATGATAAGCTGCCATACATTTTTGCTGACTTTTGATTCATTTCTTGAAACTCTCATCACTTTTTCATGTACATCTATCTTCTGCCTCCTCCACCCTTATCAGGGTATGTGGTAATTCAGAACATAGAGAATCAACTTCCCCTTTGAAATACCTTTTCATGTCAGCAAACATGGAGGATAGGTCCTCTTTAGAAGGGAGAGAACTTACATAGTCCTCTAAAGAGCTGGGGGGTAATTGCATAGACTCCATCCCTCTCTGCTCCCTTAGTAAACCCATATTCCCCTCTCCTGCATCCTGCTGGGTACTAACATGAAAACTCTGTCTCATTGCTGCAGAAGCACACTCTGTTCGGTTTAACACCAAGGACTCCCTTTCTGATGCTAAAAATGATCTAATTGTGCTTACCGCAAGATTTTTCTTGGGCTCCTATCCCTGAAAGTATCGTTGATAATAATGGGACGGTTACTGCTTTGCTTGGTTCTTTGTTTCCTGATGTTCCTATTGAATGCCTTGAAATGGACGGGATTCATAGGGCCCTTTCTCGTAAATCTGCAGATGGCCCCCCTAGGTATGTCATCATAAACTTCCACTATTACCGTACAAAAGAATTAATCCTACAAGCGGCACGTATCAGGGATACACTTACCGTTCAAGATTTTTCATTCCAAATATTTGCGGATCTGTGGCAATCAACCATTCAGAAACGCAGAGCCTTGAAATCGTATCTGCAGAATCTTCAAAACAACAATGTCTGTTTTTTGTGGGGGATTCCCCTTTAAATTTCTCTTTTCATATCAGAACCACCCATATTTAGTGATCACTGCAGCTGATCTCCGGAAATGCCTTATGGACTTATCTTTATACTCTATGGATGGTTCTTCACAAGTATCCTTTGGCTCACAGGAACTGTCGCAATCTGTGGCTCGTCTGGATGTTTCTACAAGGAAAGCCAACTCTCAGGTTCCAACTTGCTCCAAGGCTTTGGGGAGGCTTCAGTCCCAATCTTTCCGTAAAGTGGCTTATGGTTGAACTTTATTTTATTTTGTAAGTCGGTCCAGCCACTTTTACTGATGTTCCATTATTGAGCAAGGTTCTCAATTTAGATTTTTGAACTATGACTAACTTTAATTTTTACTGTTTCCATGTGGATCCATGTGGATCTCCTATTTTTGATTTTCTTGGGAAAATCGTTTTTTTTTTTTTTGTGTGTGTACTTTGCATATAATGCTGGTATGTAGTTATTTTTATGATAGGTTTACTTTCTACATATTGTTTGTTATCTTTGGTAATAATTGAGTATATAT
Source organism: Pyxicephalus adspersus (assembly GCF_032062135.1). Lineage (NCBI taxonomy): Eukaryota > Metazoa > Chordata > Amphibia > Anura > Pyxicephalidae > Pyxicephalus > Pyxicephalus adspersus. The sequence goes on from NC_092858.1 coordinate 35,599,468, forward strand.
CTTTACCCACGGTGGGTTGGTCAGTGCCTTACCTTTCCCGGAGGTTATACTTGTCCCCCCGAGTTTTTTGCTGACCTTTTTTTTTGTATTGGTTCCGCCTTTTTTTTTTGTTCGGAACCAAGGGTCGGCTATTTTGCACTACGGTGTTTCCCCTTCCATAGTTATTTTGATTCTTTTTTTTTATCATTGTATTCAACATTTTTTTCTGTTTTTGTCATTGTCTAAACATTCTTCACCTTGCTGTTTTTTTTATTATTTTTTCTTGTTTTGTGTCTTCTGTCTTTTTTTCTATTAAGTCCTGTCATCTGATTTATAATGTGGCATTATATTTGCTTTACTAGGGGTTTGAGATGGGGCTAAAAGTTTTGACCTTGAATGTTCAAGGTACGAATTCCCCTCATAAGTGCTCCATCATTTTTAAGTATTTACGTTCCAATAGGATTATTATTGCCTGTTTACAGGAGACTCATATTTCTGCTACATCTGAGCTGAAATATTTACATGCGTCTTATTCCCAATTTTACCAGGCAAATGCCCCAGTTAAAAAGTGTGGGGTTTTAATAGCAGTGCATAACCAGACGCCTTTTATTTGTCACAAACAAATTGCAGATCCACAAGGCCGGTATTTATTGTTAGTGGGCTCTATTCTTGATAACACCATGAAAATTTGTACCTATTATGACCCAATTCAAAACAATTGTCCTTCTTTTCGCATCTAGCGGATATTGTATGTGCTCATTCCCAAGGAACTATAATTTTATGTGGTGACTCTAATATGATTCTAAACCCGAAATTGGATAGATCTAAACATGATTGTTTGTTCTCTAAACAGGATATATTCCACTTGTATTCTATACTGGATAGTTTGGGTGTGATAGATGTGTGGATGGAGCGCCATCCGGTGGCGAAGGACTTTACTTTTTTTCCCATCCGCATGGCTCCCACTCACGCCTAGACCATATATTTGGGTTGCGTGCTTTATTGCCGCAAGTTACTGATTCTTGTATTTTACCAGTGACGTGGTCAGACCATGATCCAGGTATTTTGGTGTGTAACTCTACTACGATGCTAGTTAATAAATTGTGAAATATGCCCAACATAGACATGCAATTTCACTGCGCACTAGAAATGATTTGTGTACTTTTAATCCCTTTAATATTTTGGAGGAATTTAGAATTCAACTGGCTAAACTGTATAAAGCTCCCCCTGAAATACCTTGTGCACAGGTGCAAACTTTTTTGTCTTAAGTACATCTCCCATCACTCCCAGCAACGCGAAGCTACCAGTCTCTGGAAGGTTGACCTTGAACATTGCGTCTTCAACTCTGAATGGACTGATGAATTATTCTTTGTCCAACGCGGCAACAAAGCCCTGTGTTTAGTGTGCAACAACACCAACAGCACTATCAAGTGGTCGAATCATAAGGGGGATTTCGATGCCAAGCACACGCACACGTACAGAGACTACACCACGAATGAGCGGAAGACTGAGGCTGCTCGCTTGCAGTCACGGTTAAAAAAAACTTTTCTTTGGACGCCTTGTTTCTTCTGGCCTAGTGTGCCTTCTTGACTTCTGCAATGACCTAGTAATTCAAAAAGTTTGCCAACCTCTGAGCTAGGAGGTCTGGTCAAAAGGCTTTGTTTTTATCACTTGATATGAACAAGGCTTTCAACTCGATATCCTGGCAATACCTGCATTTGGTTCTGCAGAATTGGAATATGGGAGTGGACTTCATTTCACGGATAAATGCTATGTATTGTAATCCGACTGCTTCTGTGAAATATTGTGGATATACCTCAAAGCCCTTTGATATTGCTCGTGGTACTCGTTAGGGGGGTCCTTTATCCCCATTACTCTTTGTGTTGGCTTGGAACCCCTAGCGGCATTCATTAGACAATTTCCCAATATACCCACAAAATTTCACTTTTTGCGGATGACATTTTATTATACGTCACTTCTCCCCATGTCACGTAGCCATCTATAATAAAAATTCTTGCAAGTTACGAAACAATATCTGGGCTTAAAGTTAACCCATCTAAGTCTTTGGCATTGAATGTGTTCATGTCAGGGACAGATTTGATAGTTCTTCAGGCCAACTACCCTTATCTAGATGTTTGACTTGTTGCAAATCGTGAAATGTTATATAAAGCCAATTATGTACCTTTAATTAGATCTCTTTGCTCCGTTACGATCATGGAATACTCCTTACCTTTCTTGGTTCAGACGTATACACTCTATCAAGATGACATTTCTGCCTAAAATGATGTATCTTATGCATATTCGTCTGATACCTTTAACTTTTGGGATCTGTCAGATTCTCCAGCGCAAGGTATTACAATTTATCTGGAAGTCTGGACTTCCTCGTATCAGCAAACAGGTACTTTTTCATCCTAGAGTGGCAGAAGGCCTAGGTGTACGCCACTTGTACTCTTATTATAAGGTGTCTCAAATAGCCCCTCTTATTTCTATTCATCATACTAACTGCCCTTTGTGGGTTGTAATTGAATCGACAGTTACTGGTCCGCACTCCGTAGCAAATTTGTTTTGGGGTCCCTCATCTATTAGACTGAAGACTATGAGTTAATTTTTGTTCCATGTTCTTAAAATCTGGGATTCAGTTAAGTAAAATTTATTAGTAGTCATCAGCTATTAATGAAGCCATTTGATAACTTTTTTTTACCGCGTTTTATTAATAAACCAGATTTTGCATGGTGGATTCCTCCTCCTATTTAAAGGAGAAATGTAATATACCTAACCCAGTGGTTTGCTTGGTAACCTTTGGTTGTCTCTATCCATGTGTGATTTTGAACATGTGTAGGAGTAACCCTGTTATGATGGGAGTTCTCTTTTTTATATGTACCTATTGTAACTATGTGGTTTAATAAGCCACTGTCCTTTTTATCAGCATGGGAAAGGGAACTGTCAATATATTTTACAGACGATGATGCTTTGAATTTATGGCTTGCTATTCCTAAATTCTAGAAATGTCATTGGAAAATTCCTAAGAGTTACCCCTGCTAGGATAGCCCTTCCCCTCACTATCTCCAAACCGTTTTAGAGGATGCACTACAAAAGGTATTATGGGTCATATATTGTGGCTTTGTCCCTAAGTTTCTAAATTGTGGATACCATAAGTATACCATATGATTAATAATGTTGGGAATTAATTTATCCAAGGATCCTCGTCACGCTTTATTCCACGACCCTTTACCTAATGTTGACAAAAAATGTTCTATTATTTCGCATATCTTTATGGCTACTAAGCAAACTGTTGCGTATGCATGGAAAACACCAGTCTTAAACTTTATGGGTACTATGGTTAATGAGAAAATTACAGCTATCAATAATGAATCTCATGATAAATTTTGAAAAGCTTTGCATTAAAGCAGATTACTCTAATATATATATATCTATCTAACACACACGCACACATAGTGTTGTACAAGCTTTTAATGCACATGGAAAATACACCATCATCCACACAAGAAAGGAAATAGAAAACATTCATGTGTGTTCGGTCAAACAAATAAAAAATAAACACGGCTTCATCCCAAAAGGTTACTAATCACTAGCATATATTAAGTACAATATATATACAGAAGTTATTAAAACCAAACTTTAAAAATGCAACAGCAGTGGAAAAAAAGATCTGAACTGGTTATTGGATTTTTTTTTTATTTTATTTTTTTTTTACAAAATCATGAACAAAAAAAAAACTCCACAAAAAACACAATCTGAAACAAATGTGTACATATTTTGTAGTGTGGCTGGGTTTTAAAATTTAAGTTACCCAAATGAAAAAAGCTGAATGTATCATTTTGTTTTCCCAGCGTCTGCATATAATATATGCATGTCAAAGATATAATTTCCACATTTATACTTGGAATAACATTGGGCTCTACACAAGAAAAAGGATGCAATCATACAGTAATGAAGATCTATAACCATTTCTTTAGTCACCAGACCAAAGTGGAACATGGAGTCCCAAGTACTAGTTAAACACTAGCTGATCAGATATCAACAAATCAACAGTGTAAGTACATATATATATATATATATATATATATATATATATATATTTTATCACCTTTAATGTTAACAGAATATGAACCAAAAGAATAAATATATGTTCAAGTGATTCTAAAACAATGTATCAAAAAACAGTAACATCTTGTGAGAACTTACACAAAACAGGATGCAAATTCACACAAGCAATAGGTGCTTTAAGAACTTTCTACAACACAAAACTGCTATGGAAATGTAATTAAGGAACCCAGTTTTTTTTTGCAGCATTTTTAGCACAATATATGTACTTTATAGAAAGTAAGCTGATAAATCAAAATTTTACTAGCTTTTGATGGATGTTAGAAAATCCAATCACATCTATGTTTTAAAGAATTTAAACGAAATGCAATCTTCTCAGATACACCAAACAAATGTTCATACTAACGTAAAGAGTCTTAATGTCTAGCTTGGTATCATCATTAAGTTGTGCTTTGAGGGACAACTAAGGTGCAAATCAAGGAAAATCTGAAAACTAGTACAATCTTACAAACAGCTTTATAAAGGGAACCTTATCAAAAAAAAACAAAAAAACACAAGTTTGCTGGCCATTCAGGACATCAAATGAATACTGGTCTTCTACTCATTCCAAGGTGAGTACATCTGGAAGAAAAAACAAATCAATACATATCACAGACAAATATACTAGCTTCAAACATATATAGTATTTCTGATCCCAGAAATAATCTCTGAAAGAAGTGTATCTCAAAAAACTATCCTCTGTGCACCACTGTGCAAAGAGTGCACATCAAACTCTCCCTTTCTACTGATAAATACCCCTCAACTTTCAAACATGCCATAATTCTCCCTATCCTAAAGAAAACCCTCAATGGACCCCTCCCTACCCTCTAACTACCGTCCTATCTCCCTTCTCCCATATGTCTCCAAACTTCTTGAACATCTTGTC
>NC_092858.1:35605845-35607359 GCF_032062135.1 Pyxicephalus adspersus
TGTCATTTGCAACCCCTAAATGATGTACAGCGCTGCGTAATTTGTTGGCGCTATATAAATCCTGTTTATTAATAATAATATTTTTAATAATCGCCAGACATTTTTCCAGCCTATCTGAAGTCACCTGCTGTCAGTAGACTAAAGGCATTGCTAAAGTCAGGAACCTATGGTTGCCCCTAGGTCAGGGGTGGGCAAACTTTTTTATTTAGGGGCCACAGTCTGAAAATTTGGCAGAGGGGCCGGGCAGATGGGAGAGTGGGTGCGGTTATGCCATCATGACGCCACTGAACATAAGGTCATGATGGCATAACCCCGCCCACTCTCCCATCAGAGATCTGAGCCTGTGATGGGAGAGTGGGCGGGTTGTTCCCAGGGGCTGTAGTTTGCCCATGCCTGCCCTAGGTCCTGGTGCCAGGATTGCCTGCAATTTATTTTTCTGGCACCTAAGTACCATTCCTATTGCATTTGCAGACCTCAGTTACTGTGACTTGCTTGTAAGATCTTAGATACTATGGCATATTAAGGAGGCTCATTCTCGGCTCTGATGGGTTGCATATCATAAGGAAGAGTAAGACTTCTCTCCTTAATTTGAACTGCAGCAATATCAAAGATCTGGTGTGAGAACTTAAGAAAGCAAGTGAAGCGTGTACAAGGATTAATGCACAGGAGAAGGTGGTGGTGCACAAGAAAAAAAATAAAGAAAAAAGTTAGCACTCTATGCACACTGAACCAAGCATTAGGCACTCCTGACACTGCACCCTGAGTGATACCCCCCTTACCCTGTGTGTTACACATTTCCAACTCCTGAATTCTGCACCCATTATTCTATACGTAGTCTCCCATGCAGGGCTTGCAGGGTGTGCTGCTCAAGGAAGATCAAAATGATCAGCTGCAAATGCTACTTGTACCTTTATTTAGTTACATGTGTAAAACCAAGGTTTGCTGTAATTAGAACATAACAAATACAGAAATACCATGGTGTCACTGTAAACTTAATATACCTGTATACCTCACAAGTTTCAAATGTGTGAATAACACTATTTTTGTACTATTGTACTTATTTGTATTAATTTTTTTTATTGTCAATATTGGAAAACTATTTTATTGACTGTTGTGTTTAGACTTTGTAACCCAAGAGGTGTTGAACTATATTTGACCTCATATATTTATTCTACTGATGTCTAGTTACTGGTTAGCACTCTTGTTTTGAACCCTCTATTCGTCCCTCCCCCACCCCTCGTTTTTTTTTTTTCTTTCTGTTATTTTATGAAAATTTGTTGTGTAATGTTGTTGTTTACAATATTTGAAAATTTCAATTGGAACTTTAAAATAAGAACAAAAAAAAAACAAAAAAAAAAAACAGAAATACCCCTAAAGCAGACCAAGAAATTCTAGACAATCACAGAAATGTATATTTTATATGGGAAATGTATAATGTATATTATATAAGGGTTAGGCATCACCAAAACAATAACAATCAGTCTTTAATTTCAGCCTTTAGACCAAATATTAGG
>NC_092858.1:35609156-35610645 GCF_032062135.1 Pyxicephalus adspersus
ACTGGCATTTTGATGAAGGGGTTAAAGGGAAAATTCAGAGGTGGTTACAAAATTTAGAATAAATTGTATTCAGTGCAGAGTGGTTCCAGGAATCCTGCAAGCAGCAAGAATCAGGGGTGTAATCTCATGCCTGCACACCAGCCACTGGCCTTCTGGCCAATAGCTCCCCAGGGGAGGGTCTTGTAAATCTATCACACAAACAAGTTATTGACCCCACAGCCTGCTACTTCAAAAACAAAGTGTTCATAGCTCCAGATTCCCAACATTGGGAGCTGGGTTTACCATAGAGTTGAAAGTAGACCCAACACAATGCAGTGATGACATCAGTGCCAGGAGATGAACACATCTGCTGCCCTGGATTAATGAATGACAAGGACTGGAGACGCAAGTGTAACACTGCTTCAAAAGTGATTTACAAAGAAAAAAAGTGAATGGCAAGGGGCATGGTAAGATTTGCACAGATATGGGGTGTAACCACTTTCATTTCATGTTTTGTTTGGATGGCATTGCTTTATACACATTTAACTCCAGGTCATAAATGGCAAATTCTGATTATCGCTATGTGACGTCTAGCTGTCAAGCAAACCCTCTGGCTCCAATTATTTGAGTCAATAACCCAAAAATGCGTGTTGAGAGAAGACTCCAGACTTCAATGCAGCAAAAAAGAGTCAGCAGGGGACAACATTTTCAAAAGGAGGTCAGCAATGGCGGTCTTAATATTTCTCTGAAGAAAGGTTTATGTTAGCATCAGTAGATAAATCATTTGACTGCTGCTGTGTTTAAGCAGCAAATCTGATCTGAGGCTCTGTTCCGTAAACACAAATTATTTTCACCACCTATAAGTATATAAAATAATAAAGCTTCTTTACCTTGGCACGGGGTAGGACGGTGTCCCCCAAATGAATGGTGATCTACTGTCATCCGCTTCTGTAAAAGAATATTGTTATTAATACATGCATATACCAAATGGCACGTGGGAACGGCTGATATAAACACTGGAGAAAGGTGGAAGACCATCCATTAGGGGTTTATTTATGGATAAGAGATATCTTTGTCTTTTTATACAATGCAAACTAAATCTACGCCTTGGCAAATTCTTCTAGAACACTGCAGAGAGAACTAGAGGTATGGGGAAAAAGTCACTCATATGATGGATAGGCCACATTGAAGTGCTCTTCTCACAGATTTTTATTCTTTTTACTCCATTTATCACTGCTTGAATAGGAGCCGAGCAGTGAACACACTACTGTTCTTTATGATCGTGTAATTTCTTTGCAAAATTACCATGCTCTGGCTTTATAAATTAAATCCTTAGCGATCTATCAGGTTTCATCATTTGCTCTTTAGAACACATTTTTGTAAGGAAGTTTCTCAGGTTGTCTATTTAAAGCAGGGGTGCCCACACTTTTTTGGCTCGTGAGCTACTTTTTAAATGACCAAGTCAAAATGATCTACCAACAATAAAAATGCTAAACATATATTTATTTAT
>NC_092858.1:35611109-35613341 GCF_032062135.1 Pyxicephalus adspersus
AAATTGAAGTTACCAAAACACATAAAACACTTTCTAAGGATTTAAAAAGAGGCACTTAGGTCGTGCTTTGTCAGAACAAGCAATTGGATAATTACAACAGGGGAATACCAGAATAGTATTGCGAGTTCATACCTTCATCCCAGTTCTCACTACATGGCGGAGCAGTCCAATTGCTTGGTTTGACCTCTGGACAATATGCGCTTTGTTCATCAGCTGAAAGTAAACAAAAAGAACTCAAGAGGTCTAATGAGCAAATATACATCTACATGGATTTGAAAAGATGAAGATGTTGTGCATTGTTTGGATTATTTTTATATTGTTTTTTAAAAAAAACAAAAACAAAACACCAGCTTGGTTTTTTTTAATACTTACTGTAATTTTTGTTATGGTGACATAATATGTACTTGTAACTTTGCAAGTTTGTAGTTACTGTAATTGTTTGTAACCAACATTAGGAAAAAAAAACAAATTCATACAATAACCTACATATTGTCACAGTCACCTGCTGACAAGTCAAACGCTTGTTTGAAACGTTCTGATGTGTGGCCTGGCAAGTAATATAGGTTAGTTAGGGTAGCAGAAGGTCCATTGTTTGTTTTATATATTTCAAGCGTTGTTTTTCACAAAAACTTTAGCTGTTAAGATTCTGATACTATTACAGCTTCTCTTTTTTAATTTAGGTTGTAGATAGGAGTGTGATTATTTTTTTTCCATTATCCTGATGTTTATAGGTGAATTGCACAACAATGAATCAGTCAACAGTAAGTTCATTTAAACATACTTGTGGAAAAAAAGTTTATATTTAGACAAAAAAAAAAAAAAAGTACAATTAGAAAAAAATAGCCAGCGGACTCAATGGACCACTTAGTCTTTTTCTCATTACTTTTGTTTTGCGTTTCTGAGCTGTCCATGGATATGGCCATGTGTATTTGTGGGTAGAGTGATTCCTGCCTTGGAAGTCCTGCAAGCACCCAAGGCTAGAAAACACTGGTAGAAGCAACAAGCTTCTCCTACTTCAGTGGTGCATCAATAGGAGTCTAAATGATCAGGTTCTGAAAACAACTTGGAAATTTGGGTCATGGATTCTGTCATGACTACAGTAAATAAACTAAAAAAAACTCCACTGTTACAGTTCTGAGATGTCTGTCAGCTATATCAATAGATCAAGTGAGATGTTCTTTTATGCTGAATCGGTGGGCAGCCATGGTCTTGCATTATTGCAGGACCAAACCGTCACACCAAGTTTTATATACTACCCCAAATTTGGGAAATAGCCTCTGATAAAAATTTCATACCGATATCCTTCTCGATGCAACTTTTGTCATCACATCTGGATATGTGGAAACTTAGCTCTCCCCGAGGTATAAGGTGGCGAGCATTGAATGGGCACGTGACAAGCTGAGAGGCAAGAGCTGGATGATTCTGTTAGAGAAAAAAAAAAAACAAAACAAAAAAACAATGGTAACACAGTTTTCTATATAAAAAGAATACAACTCCAGACCCAAACCCTTTAAGTTTCCTGTTGAAATATCTTTACTGCTGGACTCGGGCAAGCATTAAGTAACAGTTGATGACAAGGACCAAATGCTAGTTTAGGATTAATTTACATTATATGCATCACTATTCTATTGCACACTGTGTTTGTTGTGTTAAACAGCAAAGGGCAGAACATTTTTGGCCACTCTTGCAAAACATTGTCAGGATTACAGACAGATTTGTGATAGCAGTTTCACTTTCCCTCACAAGCCATCTTGTAATTGGCTTTTTCACCACCTCCTCCCCACCTGCAAGATTTCTTACCCACACAATTACCTGTCCCTCTTGTCTAAATCGTTCTCTGTAAGATTCGTATTGAAAAGTCCAGCTTACCTGTGTTTTACATTCATTATACAATCAAAACACAATAATAAATATGACTTGCCATAGCCAGATTTGTAGACTGGTTGAGAAAGGTCTGTTATGTGTTTTAGGTCTTCACTCTTAAATGACAGGCTTGGGCAGGGAGCACCTCCATGGCACCAACCTGGCTATACAAACTAGCTGGGATGTCCTAATCTCAAGGCTAGATATGCAGACATCTACACATGTATTTCATCATGTGTATGACGGTCTACCTCAGTTCAGGTTCACAATTCTTAAATGCAACAATCAAAAATACTAAATTCCTATTGCAAAAACAAAATTTTGGATCAGATATCTTTATGGTGGAACTGATATCTTACAGAAAAAAAC
>NC_092858.1:35615162-35619363 GCF_032062135.1 Pyxicephalus adspersus
TGATTTCCTGCTGTCAGCACAAGACAGCTGGAGATCTAATGTGGCCCATGGTGATCCAGCAAACTTGGGATGGATTTGTTAAAATTATTTGAAAAAATGTTTTCAATCCTGGACCAGATCCATTCCAGGTTTGTTGGATCACCCAAGTTCTCCCATAAAAGTTATCTTCTCTAGTCTTGGAAAGCATTAATAAATCAGACCCATACTGTTCCTGGAAATGTGCGCATTATCATCAACATGAAAAAAGAATAAAGACTTGCACATATTTTTGTATGAATAAAAACCATAGATACACATACCTGGCAGGTCATTAAATGCATTCGCAGCTCTGTTCCACGAACCTGGTGATCTGAATTAAATGGACAGACAATGTAATCCATGATTCCACCTGTCCAAAAAAAACAAAAACATGTAAATCATTATATGAAAAAATAAATACAAGCAGGTCATGTTTTTCTTTTTTTTTTGCCAAGATATAACACCATGAGGAAACACCATGCCTAATACGAACTTTAATTACCGGTTTGCACCATTTCTAATACTTTAGCATGCAGCAGGGTGATCTATATAGCAAGCACGGACTTGATTTAGGAAACTTGGCTCTTTTCACCTGTTTCAATACCTGACCATCCAATGCACCTGGCGATTACACAAAGCACAGGCAAAGCACAGCAAGGTCCATAGCACCAGCATCCCAAATGTAATCAGTGCCTCAGGTATCTCTGCAGGAACGGCAATGAAACTTGAGAGAGAGACAGACACCCTTTCTGGCCACCAAATTCACAAAGTTTCCAGTCTCTTTTAGAGCTCCTAACGTACTGGTTTCCATAATCAATGTCAGTGATCCCATACAAGACATACGTAGCTACAAAACAAAAGTTTTATTTTGCCCAATTAATCGCAGCCTCATGAGCCACCATTATTAAAAGGCACAGAGAGAAAGGAATAACCATGGGCTCATCTGATCAAGTAGCAGAAATGAAAGCAATCACAAGAGAAATCCACAGACCACCGAACTGAAGATTTCTGCATGTGTTGGGACACACCCACACAACTGAAGTCCTGATACCTGAAGTCAGAAAACATCACAATATGCACTAGTACCAGACTTCCCATCTGAATCTGCAAGACTTGGGAAGCCATGGGCACTATACTAATTCCCTGCATATATTAGGCAAAAATGGAAGCAGTGTCTTGTTACACAGGATTTTGGAAGCATGCAAGGGACATGCCTAGAGGTTCAAGCCTAAAAGTGATCCCAGTTACAGAATGTAGCCATACAATTCAAGTGTACTAATAATGGGTGCTTACCTGGGTTGACCACCACAACTGTAAAGACTGTAGTTCCCACATTCCCAAGACAAAAGCAGAGCTTTCAGTTCCCAATTCATAACACATTCATGACCAATTAGAAGTACAGATTTGCTTGCAGAAGTTACCCAATCATCATCATAGTAATGTGGAACTCCCTGAACTGTGCTAGCTCTGGCACTCTGCCCCGATTAACTGGCAATTAAAGATTGAATTGATATCCAAAATGACTATTTTTGGCTATTTACTCTGCTTCACATTATCAGTCTGTTTTATTAGTTGTGCTTTTATGCAATACTGTGTGAAAGCAATTTGACAAAAAGTGACCAAGTACCGACTCATTGCTAGATTGACAGCAGTGAAGAAAAGTAGTATGTACACAGTAGCAAGACGTTTGTGAACAATGCAGTTCTCAATTCTAAATATGTTGGGTTTTAAAATGGTCTTCTCAATAACCTAAAACATACTAAAATATTGAACAAGTGAACTGTATGATGTTTATTGGTATGAATGGAAATTGTAACAAACATGCCCAACTTTTAATCCAACAGGCTGTCAAAATATTAGTTGTAAATACTTCAAATTAATGTGTTCTTCTAATCAACAGTAGATTGTGTTGGCCATGATTTACTTCACCACACATCTACAGCAATCAATACTGTTATGGAGCATTTTACAGTTTCCAATGCTGATTAGGACACCATTGTATTGTCCATTTTACATACCTTGCTTAGTGCCCCAAGGATTATCTTTTTTCCAATTAGGTTTTCCATTATGGATATTTCCTCCTTGACTTGGCTTTGGTGTAGTACTAAGGGAAGTCAAGAGCACCACAATTAAAAATCCAAAGAGTGTAATGTGTTTAGAGGATATGAAAGTCACACAAAAATGACTATATTGTTGAATTTTCAATATTTAACATTAGACCTCCAAATATTACATTTATTTAGAGACACCATGACAAAAGTACATTCACATAATTTTCAGGAGGTACAGAGAACCTGTAGAAGTTCCTGTTTGTAGGAAGGAATGGGGGGCATTTTGTAGTTGCTTGCTACACCAACAAAAAACAGTACAGCAAGGGAAAGTCAGCCTATGACTGGAAAACTGGGTAGATCATCACAACTGTAAGGACTGTAATATCCAGTGTCTCCTGAGGCAGAACTTTTGGTATCCAATTCTAAAAAAAAAAAAAAAAAAGAATCAAGAACATACATAATTACAGACAATTAGGAGTGCAGATAAGCTTACAGAAGTTCTGATCAATAATGTAATGAGAAATAATTCCCAGACTACCCTACTTATGGGGCTCTCCAGATTTAGTGGCCATGAGAGATTGAGTTGATATCCAAAGTTAGCATTCTAAGACCATGTATAATCTGCTTTGCATTCCTTTGGATATAGAGCCTCATAAGCAGCATTTGTATTGCAGTCAAAAAAAAAAAAAAAACCCACACACTTTACACTCACCAAGTTATGAAAAGAAACTTCAAACTGGGCTTCATCAAAATAAGTAGTTTAGTTTTGGTAAAGTAGATAAAAACCCCAACAATGTTTTTCTGTAACAGATCTAAAATCATAGAAGTACTTTTTGCAGAATTTCAATTTCATTTGGAGACACTGGCCCTATGTACAAGTTATATATTTACCTTCTTCCCAGTTCTCTACACAAGGAGCGCTTTGCCAGTTTGAAACATTCTCAGCTACATACAGTTCATCATAAAGCTTTAACTCTTCAAGTGCTACATGGAAAGAACAAACATTTTGACATTATCCATTAAAAAGCTGAACATTACTGATCATGGAGTTTTGAAATGTTCTAGCCTTTAAATTCCACAAAGCAAGATGGAACAATCATGTCTGAGGCAGCCATTTAGTACAACTCTTAGGCAGAAGATCAGTAAACAATTTATCAATCATTAAATTCACATATACAAATCAGGTTGAATATCAGCATAACAAATATTACTAAAGTTCTTTTAAATAAATATTTTTTAGAAAGACCATTTACAGTGGATGTACCCAACATGGTATGTTACGGTGCTGTCTGGTCATGACAAACTGCTACTGATCAAGTGCAACAAGCCTATCAGTAACAGTTACATTTCTGTGAACACTGTAGACCAGATCATTAAGGGCTTTTTATGCAATTTTCATTGTAAGTGTTGAATTTAAATGGATCCTCAATCATCTACAAGTATTTTTGTGCCACCCACTTGTTTATATTTGCTTGGTGTTTTATAGTCTCATTATGAAAGGCAGAACATTACTCATCCAGGAGTTATGATTTCTAGGCTTGGAATTTAAATTCCACTAGTAACATTGTAGTCTTACTTAGCAAAAAGGAAAAATCTTATGTTTAATTAAGGCAACCGTCATGAGTATGGCCACTCATAGGGGGAGGCTGTACTAAGGTATGTTAACACATTTATTAAAGTGACATACATCTAAAAATAAAAGGACAATCAAAAACAAAGATGTTTCTTGATCCCCAACATGTAAAAACAGCTCCATAAACCCCTACTTTAGAGTTTAGATGTACCTGGGGCAATAAATCCAAATGTAAAGATTTATTAAGACTGAAACCTTATCAGCCATCTATGTTAGGTGGGCACTGAACAATGGAAATACCTATAGCAGCATAAACACTTGGCAACTGTGCATAAACTCCATCCCAGCATACAATTGGTGAATGAGAATGCAAGTGTAGCAATGAGCAAGCTTATTGAAAAAAGGTTGCCTTGTACCTGGTTCTGCCACCCAATTTACCTGCTGCACAGCAGGGGGGTTATTGAAAATTAAAGAAAGGGCTGCTGTATAATGCTTGCTCCAAGTCCCCCCCCCCCTTATACTAAGGGACCTAAACCAGATTGTTTAAGCTTTTCTGCTG
>NC_092858.1:35619774-35743345 GCF_032062135.1 Pyxicephalus adspersus
TCAATTCAGCTGCTCCTTTTGCACACAAGTGCACCTGGTGCCAGGTACTGTTTTCTGTGCAGGAAGGCATCCTCTAACAAAGCCTTCTGCAATACTACAAGTACATTGAAACAGTACAAAAGACATACATAATCAACTTTAAAATGGCAGACTTCTCAGCAAGCACACAGGAGCCTTGAGGAGAATTACAGGTAGGTGCCACTAATGTGTTCCAGAAGCAAAGTTACTTTGTGACTGAAATACCCTGGTTTGGTTCAAAGTTTGCGGCCAGTTCATGAAGTTACCCTCACTGTACCAGTGCAGCAATCAGTTCATCCAATGAAGCTGCTACTAGGATAGATATGAGCCATATTTTCTGCTCTCATTGACACCTGCCTATGCATTTTCTATTAAAATCAATGTAAACTCCTGTTATCCAGCACCCACAGGGATTGGTGGAATCTGGTCACTTGAGAGTTAGTATTGAAAATAGGCCTAACTGATCCTATACCATAAACTAATAAAAAAAATAAAAAAATAAAACAAACACACACAGATAGACTTCCCTTACGGGGTATGTATGGCAGATTACAGTATGGAGGCAGATTTTACAAACACACAAGAGATTATATTGAAATAAGTAACAGATTATGAATTATAGGAGCAGAATATAATGCAGTATGTGAGAAGATAACTACAATGAATTATAATGCAGAATATGATTAGGTATGACAGCCAATTATAGTAAAAGGTTCAATTTATTATAAAAAGGACACAAGGGGCATGCCATTATATACAAGTTAAGGCAGGTGAAACACCTATGTTTCTGCTATGTAAATCATTATCATGGCAAGCTTTGCTGGCCACAAGCTGTATGGCATCTGAGACCCAGCAAACCAGCAAAGTGACAGCAGGGGTACCAGTTGCTCAAGTTCCAGATAACAGGGAGTTTACCATTTGTCAGACACACACACCTCTTTGCACTTCACAAGATGGTATGGAAATCGGCTGGGGCGAATCATGTGCGTTTTGTCATATGGGCACTGGATGAGACCTTCTGACTCCATTGTGCTAAAAAAAGACTTAAGATTACAATTAGTTAAACTTAAAGTGGCTACTAAACTTTCCCATTACCAGAGGTATGTCACATAACTTTAGGAAGATAAAGGTTTACAGAACTGTTAATGCAAGTGTATGTTACGTGGGGTATTATTTAAAGCCAAACTACCCCCCACCCTAATTTAGCAGATGTGGTAAACTTACAGCTATAAACCAGTAGATTAGTTATATGTTTTACAAACACACACTTAACATTATTGTCAATCAAGCAGGTAGGAGTGGGGAGCAATTACCTAGAGATCAGCTGCCAGGTTACTCCACCCCCACCCATCTGTGACCTATATATTGGGTAAGGGGGTGTGATTTTTTTGGACACTAACCTCTATAAATCAACCCTCAAGAACAGTTTCTTAACCATGGTTCCATGAGCAATGTACATCCCAGTTTTACCAATAGCAATGATCATTTTGGCTACCTGTAAGGGTTGCAGCCTTCCCAGTGGCCAGCAATGTACTGAGACAATGCATAGAGATAGATAAATCTCACTTAGAGCAACAATTCAGAACCATGGATCTCAGTTTCCTTCAGAGCATGCTAACATTTCCATAAGCTTTGGCTAAATGAACTAGTATTTGATGGGGCCTGCATGGCACCAATGATCTTTTTAGATATCTAAGGGAGGCTTTCTTCCTACTGACTAATTTCACCCCACTGATCATCAACACAAATCATTACATTGTGGAGATTCGTGCACTCCGTGTGCCATTACTGGGAATAAAACTCATCTGTATAGAATTCCCAGTGACATAGAAGATTGGATTATTAAACAGGATTTATATAGCACCAACACATTACACAGCGCTGTACATTAAATAGGATGTACCTAAACAACACTGGTTACCATCAAACCCATGCATAGATCATACATGGCCATTAGACGTGCCTGCAGATCTTACTTGGGCACCAAACACATTTATAGGTCACTTTATGACAATTTAAACACACTTACCTCTCCATATTCACCAGACCCTATATTATACAAGGTTCTGGAAAAAGCACAAAACACACACATAACATCTACTCACCGTGTGTCCTGAGCAGCTAAACCAGCAATATAAAACAAAATTAAAAACCAACAGGTATTACTCTGTCCCATGCACAGCAGGTTTATATGTGTTGTGAGCATCAGTTGTTTAATTGTGCTTAATTGGCTTTCTCTGTGTTACCGTAATTCTCAGAGTATCCCAGTCATTGGAGTGTCCATGCTGCTGTGCTGACTGCCTGTCCCTTTAAATGTATCCTAGACTTAACATAAAAAGTGGTGATAGACACATCATTTATTGTACTTTGCAATGTTACCATTGACAAAGTCCTAAAAGCAGTGTAATGGTCATGTTATTATTGTTTAATTAATATACATTCTTCATTAGGCATATTTTTTTATCCACTTTCTGACTCTTGGGAAATTTGTAGAATGTTCATGGCATTAAAACCACTACTGATTAATCTTTAGATATAGGTACTGATCACCTTACTTAATATACAATTTGCATAGTTATCCATTCAACAAAAGTGTTGTTTTGTCAAATGTACTTTCTTGTACTTAAAAGATATTTAGCAGACATTGTGCAGTAAGGTTGGATCAGTGGCTAGCACTCTGGCTTTTGCAGCACTAGGTCACCGGTTCAAATCTTAGCCAAAACACTTTCTGCAATGGGTTTGTGTGGGTTTCCTATGGGCTGCATTAATACTTTCCAAATCCCAAAATTAGGTAAATTGGCTTTAAACTATGTTATTAACCTGTGATTACAGTGGTGGCAGAATGTAAGCCCTCTTGAGGGACAGTTAGCAATATGACTATGGACTTGGTTAATTAGTGTTAAGTAAATAAATTAGGCATAGCTATACTTTGGTTTTATTAGTGGGTGTCAATCTCAAAATTGTCCACTGGGTGGCGATGTGCTCTATTTTATTTTTTAATAATTCATTGGTTAACGTTAAAGAATTTTTGGAAAGTAATAAAATAATCCACCCCCAACCCCTCGTGTTGTTTCCTCCTCTCCCCTTTCTGAACTGTGAGCTTGCGAGGTCAGGATTCACCCCATTCTTTTGGTCCTAAATTGAAAGCATGCAACTTTTTTGCTGTATGTTATTTTAATACTGTGCATTATTTGTGTATGTAATTATTCATCTTTATTGCTGCATAGTCCTATATTATTATTATTATTATTATTAAGTGTAGAAATGGCTGTGTATGGCGTACAGCACAGTAGCACACATAATGTATGGTACTATCATGTTGGATAAATTGGTGCTGAGTGGTATTTGTGTGGCTAATACAATATGGAGCCACTCGTTCCATCTGCCTAATGATCAGTCCTACTACTAGAAATTACTCGCTAGTTCGTTGCATTATATATTATGATATAAAAAAAATCACCTGTTTTATTCTACATTATATAAAACATAGGTTTCTGATTTGTCCAATATGTATCAGATACCACCAGGATTACTTTAATCACAACATTCATACAAATCACAGCACGATTATTCACATCACTGATCCTATGACCGTGAGCAGGTGTCCTGCACATAGAAAGTAAAGTGGCTCACACACTGTGGCTTTACCATCCATAGTGATAACCAGATCTAACACAAACCATCCAATTAAAGCCACAAGCATGCAACAATTGTGCCATCAAATGACTGCATCTTCTTTATAGATTGTGCAGGGTCCCCTTCTCCTCCTGTGCCACTGTCTGTATTTGTTATGTATGTAGGTTTATTTATTGTACAGCGCTGTGTAATATGTCAGCACTTTATAATTGAAAGATACCAATAATTTGTAATACCTTTCATGCAATCTAAGATACATCCAGACATCTGACAAACCTGTAGGGAGATGTACACATAAAACGCCCTCTATGAGGATTATAAGCAATGTTTTGTAAAAGTGCTGATACAGAATTTGTGAAGGTCACCCTCATACCACCATTTTTAAAATCAGCCTGTATAGGTGATTTTAAACTATCGTCACTAAGAGTTTAGCCAACATGTAGATTAGTTTTTCTCAACCAGGGTTCCTCCAGAGGTTGCTGGGGGTTCTTTGTGCAATGAGCAATTTGGGGCTCTCAGGTCAGTTTGAATGGCACCAATGGCTATCTGTAGGAAGACCCATGATCACCTTGGTTGAAAATGTAGCAAATGTACAGTTGTCGCCCAGTGTTTTATAGTGATCTGCCATGCAGGATCATAACTGTGTTACCTATTTTAGAATATATTTACATAAAATGTTTAGGGCCTAAGGTTCGGATGTAAGAGATGGAATCCATCACTATAAAACTTTCTTAAAACATGTTTGAGGATTTCATACAAAAACAAAAAACATTTTACCAATATGTAAGTTTTTTCAAGTTATGAGTTAGGATTTAGTTGTAGATTAGATAAATGTTTTATGTAGCTTCCAAATGATTTTTCGCCTTTCCTGTGCGAATACATTAGTGACTTTGGGACAGTTTTATAATAGTGGTAATGAGTTTCAGCGAAAGCAGTACCAAATGACAAATAGAAAGGCTACAGAAAGTATTGAACCAAGCCTGTTTCTAGATATTTGAAATTTGATTAGGCCATAAAAAGGGAAGCAAGAAGTTAATGACTAATATTCCCAAAATGTCATAAAAATATAATTTGATGGGTAATAGACATTTTAATATACTCTTTTATAAAAGTCTGTTAGATTACATTTATTTTAATTGTTAAAAATAAAAATAATAGTAATAATAAAATTGTAAAATGTAAATTTGTAACTATTTTTGTTCTAGCATTTGTATGTACAACTTTGATAAATTTAGTATATGCTGCTATAATTACAAATTACCACGAGGTGGCAGCATAGCACCATTGTACTTAAAGGACATCTACACACTTCTTGTTCAGGGACATCTACATGCTTGTTAAAAAGAATACACTGCTTTGTATATTGTATTATTATTTTAAGGGATGAAAACTTAAAGCTAATACAGTTATGTTTATTCCAAATGCAGGAAATACACAGCCAATGGAAGTACAACTAATTCATCACACAAAAATGTATGTTACATGGCTACATGTAACTGTCCCTGACAATCTGGGAAACCTGGAAAATAGTGCAAGTCTGACATCAACATGCCAGCTTAATATTCCATAGACCCTGTCTCCTCTACTACCTCTTCTACCATAGTGCCATATACTGATTAATTCTAGTTTAAGCTTTGGATGTGCATTTCTTATTTGGTGATATTTGTGTAATTCACTTAAGGCCAAGGTCACAGTTAGAGATGAAAAGTTCGGAGAGAGTTAGCAAGCCAGATAGAAAGCCAATTTGACTCTATTTATCGATAAATAAAAATACCATTACTATATTGGCATAATTGTGAACAAAACGAATTAATCAACACCTCAAAAGATTCTGTATATATGTAAAATATTAATCTTATTCCAAGTCATGCATTGGGAGACAAAACAACCTCTTAGCAATAGAAGTACACAACATGGAGGAAAATTCTACAGTTTTTTAAAGAGACAATAAAACGCAAATCCTGGACACATAGGACAACTGGTTCGCAAGATGCCATCTATGTAGATCTATAACAGCCATCCATGAACAGGGGTGCGTCCTCTAACATTACCAGTCTTCCATGTATATTGGCGTTTTAACATTTCTATCCTGATGACAATTCACACATTCCATAGTTATTGGATTAAGGTTGGTATGCTACTTATGTGGATATAAATGCTGTAAAAAGTGCATAGCACTGTAGGTGGGCAAGTGGCTGCCAGGGTGCCAGCTGTAGAGAGCAGCACAGGAACGCCTCCTACCAATCTGAACAAAGCATAAAAGTAAAAGTCTAAGTAAATATTGACTTTCTACTAGATCTACAAAACTTGAATAAATAAGAACCTTCACAGGTATATATTATTATCAGTAACATTATACATAGTATGGATTTGTTATATTTGCAAACTTTAAGGGATCTTTTTCTGTCCCAAATGATATGAAGTACATTATTTTGGTGAATATTTTGAGCTTCATACACAAGCCTAAACTGACACCACAGGCAGATACAAAGAGGAAGTGGTGTGACTGAGAGATTCTGCATTTTGTAAATTTGTGTGTCAGTGGGTGTCTGTAACATTGTACGCTGTGTCTTGATGATTTGTGCAGTGTTTCAAAAAGGAAGCAGAAGTTGCCTCAGAATCTTACATTCCGGGGTCGATCTGAACACTTATGGGCCTACAGGAGCTTGTGTTAAACATCAGTGCATGTGGAATTTAAGTTGGCTCTTGAATTTGGATATATAAAATTTTCAGAGGAAATCAGAGGATAGGATAACTTTTATACTATAAAAGATGGCTTTGAGTTCAACATATCAACACAAACTGGCTGAAAAGCTCATAATACTAAATGACAGAGGGAAAGGAGTATTGACCCGAATCTATAACATCAAAAAGGTAAGATAACCTTAAATCAAAGTAACCGCTACTTTATAGCACTATGTTTATTCTTGTCTTGTAACATTTTGATACACATGGGTGTGGTAGGCTGTTTTAAGGTTTTTGGTTTTAAAGCTTTGTCTACTACCAAGGATTCCCACCCCATCTGATTATGCTGACAACACAAACTCCTTATTCCAGTGTTTCCCAACCAGGGTTCCTCCAGAGGTTGCTGCGGGTAATTTGTGACTCTCGGGTCAGTTTAGCTGACACCATTGATCTTTTTGGCTTTATGTAAGAAAATACATTCTTTCCATCGGCCAGCAATATAAGAGACATTCTTCCCAAAGACCACCATATTAATATACTGTGAGCTGTGGATATAGTAATTATAGGTGGGGTTTCCTGGAGAGCTGAAAGTTATTTCATTATTAAAAGTTCGAGGATAGATGCCTTAAATGTTACCTAGAAGCAACAGACAGTATGTTGCTAAAAAACGTTCAACTGCAATTGTGACTTAAGAAACGTCGGCTCCTTTGAACAGCGAAAAAATAAAACCAATTTCCTTTTTACTCCACCTGTGAGCTAGAGGTGAAAAACCTATAACCAATGCAAATTCTGCAAGCACTCTTTTTGTAAACTCCTACTAAACAATATTGGGCAGAAGAAGCTCATATACCTCATATACCACCACTCTAAGAATGCAATATAGCTCTTTTGATTCCTTTTTTCTTTTATGCCTTAAAGAGGACTTAAAAGTGTTGTGAGTGTTACGCTTGAATGAATTGTCCATCTTGAAATCGCAAATTAATTAACATCTATTTGCTTCTCAAATACACTGTGTACATTAAGAAGATCCTAAGATCTTGACCACCGGATGTTTTGGTAATTCATGCTACTGCGCCCTTGTGTGCCTGGGGGAGTCTTCTGCAGAAAAGTCTGGTACTTTAGTGAATACTAGTGGTTTCCTAAATTCTACACCTCATCCATACCTTTCCTACAGAACACCCACTGCCTAGACCAACCTGCTTCCAACAGAATCTCACCTCTATATATACACAGCTCGCAGTATATTAGGGTGGTGATCCGTGGGAAGAATTCCTCTTACATAGCTGGCCATAGAGAAGAATGTCACCCCTACAGATAGATAAAATCACTGGCGTCAGATAGATCAATAGATCTGATTAGCATTGTGATGGTTGATCTAGTTTGTAGGTGGATGGGAGTAATATGGGGACATTAAAATGAACTTGACATGGACTAAAAGTACCAAAACTTAAAAAAGTGCAGACATTTCACAATGCTTATATCAGCGAGTTATAAAAAATGAAGCATCTGGGTTCCATGCTGAAGCTTCCTATATCAATGGTATACTAAAGAACCTAACTGCTTGCCACTTGTATACTGAATAAAATATATCCATAGGCGTGTTGTGTTTCCAGCATTAAATGGGTGTGACGTATTCCTATTTACTGTCAGTTACATTCTGATTATAGTTATGAGGAAGAGGAAGTGAAAAGCCCTGTGCAGACAAGATACAGAAACCTCCATATGTGTCACAATGACAGCATTTTATAACAATAGAAAATGATTCCTATTAATAAATGTAATACCTCCTATATAAATGACAATGATTTTACAATACATGGACATTGCCATTTATCAGGTGTGTATGACTTTATTGGGGTCAGTTCACCATAATAATAATGCATACAGCAATAGAAAATTCTATTATAAGGGTTTTAGCACATCATTTAATAATTTTATAGGTGCTTTTTGTTAAAAATGAAAAAAGGGGGGAGGGGGAGATCAATTAGATGATATAAAGAATCACAAAAATAAATAGTACTTATATTTAAATAACTATTTCATGAACAGGAAAAATGAGTGCATACCTATGCTGCAATATATAGGTACACAAATGTATCCTGACTGTTGGATAGAATATCACAATACTGTTGACTACTACAAATAAATATGCAAAGCATAAAATATTTGTTAGATTGTAGGTGTAAAATTATTAGCTTAAAAGCCAAATCTCATGTATAGAAAGTACTCATGTAATGGAAAGAACTTTAAAATCATCAAAATATCAATATTTTTTGTTTAAAGAAATGCTATCTTCCCATGGACAATAGAGCTAATTGTCACTGTAAATGATATTTCGCAATGATTTCCAGTGACAGATAAACAAACGATATGAGCTCTGTCCATAGGATTACAATGCTGTCGTTCCCAATGTCTGAGATGAGTACAACTGTTTGTCTGAAGAATCAGTGGCTTAAGAAGTAGCATTTGGATCCAGGCAGTTTTGCTATTATTATTATTATTATTATACAGTATTACAGTAGGCATTTACTTTAAACAACATATGAGGAGGAGAAAGCACAAGAAGAAGTTGTTCCATATAATGCCCCTGATTCATCAAGCAGAATCGGATGATCGCTCGCGCATTCGTATTCGCGATCCGAAATCGTACGCCGTCGCGCTATTCAGCAACTGAAAAAGCTCGCGGCCGGAGCCGCGCGCTTCCAGCGAGCGCGGATTTTATTGATGAATCAGGGGCATTGTGTCTTACTGTCCAATCTCACCCTGGGGACAGGGAAGTAAAGTAGACTGTAGATAAAAGTCATATCACCCAACCAGTATAAATTCCAGTAGTGAATAGACAGAAATATAAATCCTTTAGGAAGTACATATATGTATTTTAACCCTATATTCCTTTTTTTTTACTGGAGGTTTAACTTTAAAAGCCAAGTCAATTTTTAAAAATTCCTCTTTTCCTTTCTTCCATAGTAAGACCCTAATGCTTATAGTTTCGGATGATTAAATAAAGGAATAAGTCCTCTGCAGCCAGCACTCTCCTCCATTCCTAAAAGCAAGCCCTTGACATTCCCATGTAGAACGCAGGAATGTTGATCATAAAAACAAACTCCGCTGATCTCTATTTTGGCCTATGTTTTGATGGAGTAGCAAATTGTATCTGGCAATCTATGATGTGCTGATTGCCATTTTATAATTGAAGTGATGGCAGGAAGACAGCAGGTAACCAGTGGTCATTCATAAAAGCGACAATTATATCAAATGATTGCCACTTCTCTGAACGCTATTTTCTGCAGAAATAATGGCATATTTTTGGCAATCAACATGATCCCAGCTTTATAAATGGGCCACTAAATGATTCATGTTTTTTACATTACATTTATTCCTTTAATAACACCCAGGTCCAGCTTTGAAAGGAGAAATGCCAGGTCAGTCCTAGTGGAAATACATGTAATGAGGAGCAAAATGCATAAATAAGTTTACCTGTGTATATTTATGGGAGAATATACATTCTGAGAATATATTGATTTTGTTTTATTTGGTTTATTATTTATATTTTATGTTATCCACCCAAAGCCCTTTAAACATCCTCAACCTGTCCTGATGGTTACATCCCACCCCCGCTCCACACAGACATCATTCAATATAGATATTAGGGAATTTGTTTCCTGTAACATATTAAAAATTCATTTAATATAGCAACTAACTTTTACAGACACAAACACATGGTTTTTGCTTGCACTTAATTGTATAGCTAATGTCTACAGAACTTTACTTTGAGTGAAATATCCCCTGTAGAGAAATAAATGCTCATAGAGACATCCGAGGGACGTCAGAAAATTGTTGCTGGAAACGATCTTTAATGATTGTTTTCAATGACAGATGAATGGACAAACACAGTATACTGCCCTGTTCCCGGTCCCGGTAACTAGTCCCGGTAGGACTAGTGAGCGGCACCCCATTGCACTCCATAATCAGTCATTCATCAATCTACTGTGACAGATTACTGAACAATATCGGGGGGGGGGGTCACTGTACACATATAAGATTTTTACTCGAGGTGAGCACAATTGGTGGTCATTGCTCGAGATGATCTGACGTGCCTACATAGCTTTAGTTTGCTATAAAATTATATTTTTTGAATAGAACAAACACCTTTAGTACATAAACCCCACTAACCCCCATAAACCCCTCTTAACTTTTGTCTATAAGAAGTGATTATAACACCCATCAGGTTTATTTTGCTGTTGATATCCTGTTACTTTCTTTTGAGCCTACAATGAGCACAGCTTTACCTAAGTATAGCCTATTACATAAATCCTCCAAATAGGCAAAAGGGCCCAGAGGATGGATAGTGCACAAAAAGTGCTGTTGTCCTTTATTTCATTGAGCTGCAAGCCTTGTAATTTATAGGTCATTATGCAACATGAAGTCCTAAAACGACTGGTTGATCATACTTGTTAGCTGTGTCATTGAACAGCCCGAATAGTCTGTACAATTTTATTGTTAGATAAAAATCGTATTATCCAACAACAGCTTTACAAAATGATTTAATTATAACTTACTTAATATCTATTTTTCTCATAGACATGTTCAGATTCCAAAACAAAACCCCCTTTCTTCACAGACAAGTTGATGGAGTCATCTCTGAAATACATCAACAAGAAGTTTCCGAATATCGATGTCCGCAGCAGTACGGTAAATGCTTCAATAGACACTAAGGCAGCTGGAATGTTTTGTGATGTTCTGTGATACAGTGCTACTCTACTTACCTCCAGTGGAGACCAACACATTGTATGTCAATACATGAAACTAATTTAGATTTTTTTTTGTGTAAGGCTTCATAAACATTTTTCATACTGGAAACAATCTTTCATGATCATTTCCAGCAAAGAAGAGTGACAGATGAAAGAACGATCACTGTACACCCTGCACCTGTTCTGTTCTATAGGGAGGGGGAAGAATGAGCGAGCAGAGGAAAGTGCTCTCCACTTGACTTGTATATCAGTCATTCTCTATGGGTTGTTTATTGATCTGTTTAGATGGGCCCATAAACATCATGGGGCAACCACTGTACATATGTCACATATGTCAAGAATCCTCTGACATACATACAAGGCCTAATTATTTGTGTAACATATCTGTGTCCCGATGCAGTGATTGGTAATCTGAATTATTAAACAGATGCCTGTTACCTATACATGGACACAAACTGCCATGGAAAGTAAACAATGCCCACCAAACAATATGACATTTGGATTGTGCTTGGCTTTGTGTTTTTTTTGAATTGGAGAAGTAATTGGTTTTATTCATAGTGCTAAACTGGAGTGCATTGAAACATCTAAAACAACGTCTGTTAGTTAATATACTTAAAATGCAACAGAATTATTGCACCCATAAAAAACTAATAAAAGAATGATGACATATGGGTAACTATAAACCTGCAGTTGACTTCTGAGGCAGTGGGGCCAACAGTGGGCTCCTGTGTAGAACAGACTTGTGCCCTTCCACCGAACTGACTTTTTGGCTGAGGAGGGTCCAGGGCCCTTGTGCAGTTCACCCTTTGCACCTCCCTATGTCCTCCCCTGTTGCCAAGGGCTCAAACACCCTCCCAACCATTACAATTTAACTAAATGGGAGTGATTGGGAACCACTTTGTGCGGGTGGTTTTGGTGGATTGCTTTGGTGGAGTGGTTGTTAAACACAGCACATTGCTCCTGGTCACCCTTGAGCTGCGAGCTGCTCCCATTGGCTTGATTATAATTACTTCAGGTCACGGCAGTTGGAAGTTAGTTGGAAAGCAGTTGAAATTGGTTGTGGCTGCTGGTGGAAGACTGAGAAAGATCCAACAAAGTGCTAAAAACATTGAACCACAGTAAACTGCAACCTCTGTCAGCCTCATAGCAGGGAAGTTGAGTGCAGCTTAGAACTGCAGCTAACAAAACAACTGCAAGGTAAAACCACACAGTATTGACGAGGACCACTAACAGCAGGCCCTATTGTTTTGAATTGAATATTTCCGATGTTCCAGAACTTGCTTATGAGTAAAATGGAAAATGATAAACATATTTAGGTTTAAGTTCAAACAACTATTTTTTCCTTTTGTTTGCAGCAACATTTGGGTCAAGTGCACAAGGATAAATCAGAGATTGTGAAATATCTGGCTGGTTATTACCTGACATTTGTGGATGTTATGGAATTCCGAGTAAGTAGTGACTGACATGTAATAAGTATTACACTAATTTATTTATACTAAGATGTATTAAACTACATAGTAGGGTAATTAAAGGTGAGCAAACCAATACACTAATGAAATACACTTTAGTAAAAATGTATTACTGCTAAACCAAAGTTATTGCTAGGGATCCAATTTTAGATTTCCACACCTCTTACAAACTACACACCCTCAACTTGTGGGATTTCTGTCTGTTACAATAGATATATTTACAAGTCTTATCCTTCCCTTGGTTTGTGATTGGGCAGTGACATGAAAAGCAGTTGCTACAAAGCTGCAATAACGTGTTATTATACCTAAATGGTTAAGATTTACTATAACAACCAATGCACAAATTATACACATTTTCTTTTGTAGCAATTTTGTTTTAACTTTAGTTTTATATAGGAAACAAAAGAAAAAATGTATAATCAGCATTCCTAGTATGCACATGCAGGTTCCAGCAAACTTGCAGCTTCCAGCTTGTCGGTATTTATTTTAATGTACTTTCAGTGTTTGTTGGTGTTTATAACAAAACCTTCTGTCTTACTCCCTGCAGGATCACGTCTATGAATTGCTGAATACCATTGATGCCTGCCAGTGTTACTTTGACATTGTAAGTTTTACTCATATCTGTACATGTGGTGTAATATACAAGCTCTAAAATGAATTTTGCCTTGAATAGTATACCTGCCCAAGGCTTCAGTTTTGATTCAGGCAAAAATTCAATGCAGCCTTTTACTAAACTACATACAGGGAAATATAGAGGTAAGGAAATATACATAAAGGAAGTAGAGTTTTTTTAATTAAGGGCATATTTTGACTTATTGAAATAGTGTTTTTATTTTTTAAAAATAAATTGTGATTATTATTAATAAAAAAGAGGGAACATATATTAAAGGGCTGCACAATAAATAGGGACGTCAGATGACAAAGCTGTACATGATACACAGGTAGATGAAGGACATGGCCAATTAAACTTTCAATCTAAGAATTAGGAGAGCATAGTAAGCAACAATTAGGGGAACTGTAGCCAGACCCAAACCACCACCCATCTTGTTACCAAGTCTGAGGGTGAGTGTGACGTGCAGGCGCCCTCGGGAAAGTGGAGATGCAGAAGTGGAGTCATAGGGTGCAAGGTCTTGGTAAATGCCAGGATGTTAAAAGATTTACATAGGAGGAGGTTGTTTATATCGTAAATTTTTTTGCAGACAGAGCTGGTATTCCATTGCAAAAAAAGGAAAGGGTAGAGTATTTATAATTGGAGTGAATAGGTTTGAGACTGTTGTTGGAGTTTTAGTTAGGAAATAAAAAAATAATCTGTGGGATGGACCTGGGTTGGGGGATATATAAAGGTACGGGTGATATATAGAGGTACAGGTGATAAGATCACAGGATAGATTTCCTAAAGCCTGCTACTTTACCCCTACACCAGCTTGCCCCTACACATATTGACATGATATTACTATTACTGCCAAAATGCAGCTAATTTTGTAGCTGCTGCAGATAGTCTGTAGGTGTCATTGTCTAACACAGTGTGACAGTGTATTGCTACATTGTACTTATATTTCTATTCATATGTAGATGTAGTTCAAATGTGTGACCTAACAAAACAATAAAAAAACATAAAAACACACATTATAAGCATTCATTTTTAAATGACACCTCAAGTGCCCTAAGACATTGAAATTTCAAAATACATGCATTGGAGATTACTACAACTAATGTTATAACATACGACCATGCACGTTGTGCACCACTTCGGAGAAAAAAAGGTGAATACCTGTTATTTGGAATTTCTATATGCTGAAAGGGCATTCACAAAATGGCATACCTTAATGCAATGTTCCTCAACCAGGACTCCTCCAGAGGTTGCCAGGGGTTCCTTGAGCAATGGGCAATTTTTGCCTCCTAAGTCAGTTTAACTGACACTAATGACCTTTTTGGCTGTAAGGGTGACATTCTTCCCAATGGCCAGCAATGTAAAATGTTGTCAGTTCCTATTGACCACAACAAAATATTGTACTGTGAGCTGCGGATATAGTAATAATAACAGGGGTTACCTGAAGATATGAAAGTTATTTCAAGGGTTCTTTTCAAGGATCAAGCCTTAATACAACACAGGTTAATACAGAAGAATATTTAAGAATAACTTACAGAAGAATATTTGTATAATGTTTTAATATTGTAAAAAAAAAAAAAAGCACAAAACTGGAAAAGAAAGTATCTAACAAAGCCGTTTTTGTCAAATGTAATTTTAGGTACTTTCCAAAACTGCAGACAAATTATGGAATAGAATGTATGCTTTTTTATATTATAGTAAAACATTTTTAATATTTTATAGTATTTTCAACGATCAAAATGTAAAAATAATACTTTTTGTACAAATTTTGTTTAGAGATAAGAGATTGTTTACAGCCTAGTTTGCCGCCCCAAAAAATTTGTATTACTTTATCCTAAAGTACATCTAGAGCTATTTTCTCATAAAAGTATTAAAATCTCTGTCATTTTCTGTGGCATGTCTGATTTCAGATATTTCAGTTCACTTTCTGTCCTGAAGATTCAACAGGAAACATATTTTTCCAAATAGGGGAATTCCCTTTTAAACAGTGGTCATGAGAAGAAGTGTCCCCATTGGTTCTGAATTATAGATTTTTGTCCTTTCATTTCTAGTGAATTGGTGGTTAGAGCAATATGAGAGTAAAGTTTTCTAATTGGAATAAGATAACAAAACCTCCAACCTGTCAGATAGCCATAAGCGGGGGAAATCTGAGCACTCTGTGCATTGCTTGGTCCAAGAAGATTTATCTGGCAGGCAGTGTCAGTTGTAAGTCTTCTAGTTCTGATTGGTCTGTATTTTTTACCCTTTATATCATAACCATAGAGGATGCATTACAATGTTTAAATAATAATATTTTCTGTGTGACAAATTTTCAGAATATCAATTACAACTTCACCAAGAGCTACCTGGACCTCATAGTGACATACTTCTCTGTCATCATGCTGATCTCAAGAATTGATGATAGAAAGACACTTGTTGCTCTCTACCACTGTGCTCTTGAGATGCTGCAAGGTCAAAGGTAGGTAACACACAGCACATGCATTAAAAACACAGGGCCTGATTTATGAAAGCCCCTTAAGACAGGAGAATTATTACGGGAGAACCTGGGGGATACAGCACACCTGGAATGGAATTAAAAAAATAAATCATTTATTAATAGGTGGCAAATGTTTTCAATCCTAGACCAGATCAGTTGCAGGTTTGCTGGATTGCCCAGGTTCTTCCATGGTAGTCTATCTTCTCCAGACTCGCTGTGTTTGCTATGTAGAAACAGAAATGTACATACACATGTAATCCACTGCACCAAAAGCATTAGGCAACCACCATTTATTATCTATGGGCTGCCATGGGTGGGACGCTACATGTAGCCCTACATACAGCCATAGATAGTTGCGCAGAGCATTGAGGAAGCAGTAGCCACAACACAACCTCATCGCTAGTGTGAACAAAGCTAAATACATTTTACTAGGGGTCATATTTGTTAGTATTGTTATTATATAGATTAAAAAGCTTCAACACGCCATGGCCCTGATTTATTAAAACTTGCCAAGACTTTAGAGGATGGACTATCATGAGAGAACCTAGGTAATCCAGCAAACCTGGAATGGATTTCTTAAAAATCTTTAACTATTAGTTGTGAAATATTTTCAGTCCTGGACAAAAACCATTCCAGGTTTGTTGGATTACCCAAGTTTTCCCATGATAGTCTATCTTCTCTAGTCTTGGGCATCCTTAATAACTTAGGCCCTATGTCATGCTTGAATATGACACAAATTCAAAGTATGAGAAGATGTGCCTTCCCAACAAAGTTTACAGCCTGAGCCTTTATTTTAATTTCTTTGTGTTAGCAACAGGTGAATGGTGAATGGCTCTATAACTGCATTTAAGCAAAAATGTGTGGGCACATACAGTAAAAACTGATAGCAGATTGATTGAGGTATAAATGTAACTGTCATTATTTCTTGTCATTTTTCATATTATGCAATTTTAGCATTTTAATAAGGAGTAAATTGTTATACAAACTATTCCGATATATAGCTGGCAGTGGCTTATTTTTAGTATACTCAGCCTGCACACTGATAGCTTTATTCTGCCCCATGGGTCATATTGTGTTGTCCTAAGTAGTTAGTGTGGGGGAAAACATTTCTTGACCCCCTCCATGTGTTTGTGGCATGTATTCTGTAATAAAGGGAAAACCTGGGAATACCTCCCAACACTCAGGCACTAATTAGGAGGTCACGGAATGTGCTGTGTGCACAATAACTGCACCGCCGACAATGCTGCCCACTTTAAGGGTAACTTCAAAGTGCATTATTTAGGTCTTTTTATTAAAATTAATGCCAACAAAAGCAAGAGAATGATTTAAACATCGCCTGGGACAGCTGTACTGTGAAGAGTTGTGGTGCTTCTGATCTTTGAAAGCAAGGCTTATCACACAAAGAAATTATCCAACAAGTTAGAAAAAGTGTTTCTCATTGACAGTTGATATTTCCATGGTCTATGGAGAAAGCAAACAAAGCATGTGCACTGTTATTATTATTATTATTACACAGTATATATATAGCACCAACATTTTATGCAGCTCTGTACAAAATTCATAGTCATGTCACTAGCTGTCCCTCAAAGGAGCTCACAATCTAATGTCCCTACCATATTCATATGTCTATAATGCAGTCTAAGGTAAATTTGGAGAGGAAGCCAATTAAGCTAACTGCTTGTTTTTGTAATATGGGAGGAAACTGGAGTACCCGGAGGTAACCCACACAAACAAAGGGAGAACCTGCAAACTCCATGCTATCAATTACCAGGTAAATGGCATCATACATAGATAAAGCACATACACTGCCCATTCCTTCCAGAGATTTTCACAGCTCTACCACAGGGAAAGACCTGTATGGCAGGGCATGAGGCCTTAAAATTTGTGGCTGCACTTTCAGGTCCTTTCCCGCTGTCAGCCAGTGCACTAAAAGAAAAAGCAGCTGACCTGAAAAGTTGATCTCTGTCACTCTGCTTTCCTCTCTTGTCAATACTCCCCTTGTTAACACATGAGCGCTGCAGCACAATTTCACCATTTAAGAACTTTAATAATATGTGTATTTTATTTCTGCCTGAACTTTAGCTTTAAAGTCCAGAAAAGAATGCTAGATCTCACTTTGTTGTCACCTAGTGAGAGCTCTGCTAAGTTTAGGGCCACCTTGAACTAACAATGAACACACATGTCTTGATTTGCAATAGATCTATGTACAAGCCATTTACCATCATTACAATATCTAATATATGCTTTGCGATCAATTAAAAATATTGATAAAAAAAGACTAAAGCTGCGTACACATGTGCAATTTTTGTCGTTGGAAAGGATCTTTCACAATCCTTTCCAACGACAAAGGACTACACGATGCATGAACGGTGCTGTACATACAGCACTGTTCTGCTCTATGGAGAGGGGAGGGAGAGAGCGACGGAGCAGCACCCCGTTGCGCGCTCTCCCCCTTCCCTTGCATTAGGATCGCTCGACGTTCATCAGTCGTGGATCCGCCAGGACAGATCCACGGGCAATGAACGACGCCGACTGTACACATGCCAGATTCTCGGCCGATATCTGGCCGATGCCAATTATCGGGCGAGAAAAATCTGACGTGTTTACGCAGCTTAACCAGTCAAGGATGTAATTGATTGTTTAATCATTAAACTTATGTGTGGCTACCTTTAAACTTTTTAAAAATGAATTTGCTTGTAACAAATATAAACCTAAAATAATAGGTGAAAATATATACACAGATAAATTAATAAAGCTAAAATGTAAGCATTTTCGATAATGACAATTGTTCTTTTGTCTTCAGCCCATTATACAAAACAAATATACACAGAAGAAAATGCAATACCAGGAAAGTAAATTAAAACTACTAATGAGTTTTTGAAATATTGTTTCTGCAGTGAGCCTTCCTATGCACGGCTGGGGCAAATGTTGCTGGAGTATGACAACCCGCTCAGAAAACTAAGTGAAGAGTTTGGACCTCATACTAGGGTAAGTATTACTTTTCTTCTTTTTCTGACATTGTGATATTGTTGTAACATTGTTTGTCTAGTATGACATATATATATCCAGCTGGCACTCAAATTCAGGACTGGGACTTTGAGGGTCAAGCTCTAGTATTAAGAAATCATCACATGCATCTATATAAGAATGGCAGCTTTTATAGGGACTGTATGGAAGTGGACTGTGTTCTAATGGCACTATTACCTTCTCTCCATGTGTGTGTTGGATATTTTATTAAACCCATATATACAAAGACCTATATGCCTCTGTGAGTTTCTATTGTCATTGTACTAGAAGGGACCGAGTACAAACTGGCCTCCACAATGGGGGTGAGCGCTACATGTTTATTGCTAATAAATATAAATTAATACATACATAGACTGTTTTGTTTGATTTGTACTATATCTAAGTATGCAGCATTGGTATTTAATATTGATATGTGGAATTTTTTGGTAAAAATAACAAAATTTTATTATTCCTAGCCAGTGAATCAAAGGAAATGTATTTGTCAGAATACTAAGTATGTTTTGGTACTTTATAATTAACAGAAAGACATTTTAATTGGCTGAACTAAAAATTCTAATTTGTTTAAGCAGTTCATGGTTCACCACATCCAAATTCTGTGTGTTTTGTTCAGATTGTTTTTGTTATTTATTGTAATGCATATTCTATAGTATGTATTGGTTATACATGAAGTACCCTGCTGGCACAATACAAGTACAATACAACCATATAGTGATGAATTGGATAATGTATGTTTATCATTGTGTACTCGTCATATGGCAGAATAAACTAAACTCAATGGCGAGTAAGATTACACAGTCCTGAACATAAACACAGCCACAAAATAACATTAATGATAGCTTCCATAATTTTACTTTTCAGTTGCTAGTGACATATCTAGATGGTTTATGTTTGACCTTTCAAGAAATCTTTCAGAGGTTTTACCATTGCAATTTTCATTTTGTGTTGCTATGTTTTATTTTTTAACATATAAGTTTTATGGATCACTTAAAATTTAAAGAAAATCTTTCAAAGGCACAGCAAAACTTAAGGACAAGCTTTGAGACCTATGACTATGCAGAGAGTTTTTCACCTCTCTAGACCAGATCACAGTTCAAAAGAAAGTAAAGTTTTAATCTTAATATAAAATGCAAGTATGATTTCCAGTTGTGTAAATATTGTATGTTATAGACTTTTTTTTGCAGTTGCTTGCAAGTAGATCGGACCTTTGCAATGTACTCAGTCCAAAGCTTACCTTACACATTACAATCTGCCTGTGGTATCTAACTAATATAATAAAACGTACCTAGATCCAGTTAGGCAAGCCCCTGCACAGGGCCCAGCCATAGCTGGATCCTTAAAGGGAAAGGGCTGGTAAGATATCTTGAGCTGAATGCTGGCTGCACAATTAGGACTATGACCATGCATTGCTTTCTAGAGCTTCTTTAAACAAAGATAGGTAGGGTAGTAGGTTGGGTTGAAAAAAGACGTAAGTCCATCAAGTTCAACCACTAGGGAAATTAAAAAAAACCCAGATATAAAACCCTATAAGACATAGTTGGTCTAAAGGAAGGCAAAAGAACCCTGGTACAATTTGCTTCAACAGGGGAAAAAAACTCCTTCCTGATTCCATGAGGCAATCGGATGTTCACTGGATCAACAATCTCTGTAAACAATCTTTAAAGCCTTAATACCCAGTTATATTCTGTGCTTCTAGAAAAGCATCCAGCTTTTTCCTAAAAAAATCTACAGTAGTTGCTGAAACTACTTCCTGAAGGGAGCCAATTCCACATTTTTACAGACCTTACAGTGAAGAATCCCTTCCTTATCCGGAGCTTAAACTTCTTTTCCTCCAGACACAAAGAGTGCACTCTTGTTCTTTGAAATGATCCCAAAGTGGATAATTGGAAAGAGAGTTCTCTATATGGATTGTTTATATATTTATACAGGGTGATCAAGGGAGAATAGATTCAGTTCAGCTAATCTGTCCTCATAGCTGAGCTCCTCCATTCCTTTAATTAGTTTAGTTGCCCTTCTCTGCACTCTCTCCAATTCCACAATATAACTTCTGTGGTGCCCAAACCTGGACTGCATATTCCAGATGTGGTCTGACCAATGCTTTGTACAGGGGCAGGATAATGTCTACATCTCTGCAGTCTATTCCTCTTTTAATACAAGAAAGTACTTTATTAGCTGTAGATATTGCAGCTTGGCATTGCATGCTGTTATTAGGTCTATGACCTACCAGAATCCCCAGATCCTTTTCCATTTCTGACTCCCCCATAGTGCCCTTCTGCTCTATGGAGAGGGTAGGATGAGAAAGCGGTCCTTCCCGATCGGTCATTCATTAGTTTATTGTAGTCTCTTCCCAGCATCCCAGCAAACAGTGCTGCAGTTGGGCAGTGCAGGCTGTTGGAGCTGTCCCAATCTGTGATGGGACAATGCAGTAGCAGCAGCTGACTGATGAAGTTATCATTCTTCTCTCTCCTCCTATGAATTTTAGATAGGACTGTGCAATGCAGTACTAATTGCTAATTGCTTCCTATTGCTTACCTTACACTTCTGGCTGCAGTGACGTGAATTAAAAAAAGCTTATATCAAGGCATATACAAGTACTAAACTCTATGCCAAAACACATTATTTTTATTCAATTAGGAGAACAAAGGCATATATATTATTGTATGATTGATTACATACATTACAGTATTGATTATTGATTCCATAACTCCAAATAATTAAGAATTTGTCATGCACAATTCATTTCAATTGACTATGATATTTGTATCATTGCATTCTAGACTGTGACAGATGCTTTGAAGTCCATGCACTATCTTTTCTGTCGGAGATCACAATCTGCAGAACAATGGAGAGGAGCTCAACTCTTAAGTCTCCTCAGCAATCCTGTCGCTATGATTTCTCCCTCCACCTCAGATACAGTAAGGCGGAAAAATTGTATTATTTAGCATTCAGTGGGTATAACCTGGAACAAATTACTTTAAGAACTTTTATAATGGAACTAAACCATGATATAGTATATAACGTGATTGCAGCTGTATTACTGCTTTTGTACAATATTACTTTCCAAATTGAATATTTCATGTGGACTAAACATTCATTTTTCAGGATAATAATTTTGAATGACCAATTGCTTTTTTCTAATTATAATGATACACAGGAGTTATTTTGCTTATTCTGCTTTTAAAATAACTAGTTAAAGATGAGGAAGAGTGAGAAGGCAAGGCCAAAAAATTATCCAGATAAGGAAAAGAGAATGGGTTATGGAATTAGGGAGAGAGAGTTATGGAGGTCAGAAGTATAAAAATATTGA
Source organism: Pyxicephalus adspersus (assembly GCF_032062135.1). Taxonomy (NCBI): domain Eukaryota; kingdom Metazoa; phylum Chordata; class Amphibia; order Anura; family Pyxicephalidae; genus Pyxicephalus; species Pyxicephalus adspersus. Next base: position 35,641,751 of record NC_092858.1, read on the forward strand.
GAGTTTTAGAAAAAGTAGTCCATTATCACATACAATTGTTATTAATGTAATTTCTAATATTCTTAGTTCAAAGATGTTTTTTCCTCAATCTGATGTATCTTAGTTTTCTAAATTGCTGTAGATATCAATCCCACCTCTGCACCCCTCCCAGTCCCTTCCTCTTTATTTCCTATCTGGCTCACTGTCTTCACCTTGTTTTTACTGTTCCCTAATTTTTATAGATTGTTAACCTAATTGCAGAATTTGTCTTTTGCTGTGCATCAGTAATGCTCAGATCAAAAGAAGTTAATAGAACTCATAGCAGTATTTCATGCAAAACTATCTAGTTAGTAGTTATAGTTATCAGATATATTACTAAACATGCCATAGAAACCCTTTCCCTGTATACACACACATACATATACATGTGTGTATCCCCTACTGCTTTTATTTTGGGCTTTTATGTTACAAAAAAATTATGTTAATATTTAGTAAAATGTTATGTGAAAACATTTTTTATGTGCTGTATACATACAATATGAGTGTTAGGATGAATTGTGCTTATTTAAATGTGTTCTAATTCTCAAACATATGTTACTGATTTATTCTGAACATTGCTATGTCTTTTCCAGATGCCCTGTGAATATTTATCTTTTGAAACCATGGAAAGATGGGTCTTAAGTAAGTCAATTATGAACATTCCTCAAAGGATCCACTAAAATAGACCTGTTAAATGTTACAAAAATATGGTTTGATATGATGTCATATTAATGTACGTGACTAAAACCGGGGCGAAGAGAAGACCTTGTGACGTTTATCTGTCATACCTGATAGAATTGATGCTATCTTTGGGGATTGGACTGCCCAGGAAGAGTGAAGCAACTATTCTTGTATTAGTATATCATTTTTGTTTGCTCTTTCTGTGTTTATGACTATGTATGACTGTACAGACTTTTATTATCCATATCGTAGCACGTCACATCCATTAGGCATCACATCACACACATTTCACATTTGACACATACACTTGTTTATGCCTATTCCAAATTATTGCTTTAACTTTTCTTGGAAAATTGCTGGTTTCAACACAATTTGTATAATACACAAAATGCTGGTGCTATTCTTAAGAATATTTGAATTTTAGCAAACCCTGTGTTCTGACAATGGACTATAAAATAATATAGGTTCTTAACAAGCAGTACAATAGCTCTAAAACAAGCTATTACTGACTTTTGTAACTCATCATCATATATACGACTGCATATAATAATCATCCTAGATCACAACAAAGACTTTTGTTTCAGTAATTTCTAACATCAGAAGACTGCAAGTACTCTGGTAAAACAGAAAGTAATAAGTAAAAAACAGTAAGTTCTGTCCCTATGTTCTAAACTCCAAGGCTACGTACACACGTCAGATGATTCTCCATTCGTCCAATCGCTTTAGGGCTGGTATCAGACCTGAATCTGATGTGTGTACAGCCTTTGTCCAATGTAGTTCATCCTGGCAAATCCATGAATTTTGTTATTACACAGTATTTATATAGCGCCATCATATTACGCAGCGCTGTACAAAGTCCATAGTCGTGTCACTAACTGTCCCTCAAAGGAGCTCACAATTTAATGACTATATGACTATAGTCTATAGTCATATGTCATTAATGTAGTCCAAGGTCAGTATTTAGGGGGAAGCCAAATAACCTATCTGCATGTTTTTGGGATGTGGGAGGAAACCAGAGTACCCGGAGGAAACCCACGCAGACACGGGGAGAACCTGCAAATTCCATGCAGATAATGCCTTCGAACCTGGGACTTAGTGCTGCAAAGGCCAGAGTGCTAACCTCTGAACTACTGTGCTGCCCCGTAAATGACAACTGATTGTTATACAAGGGAAGGTGGGAGAGCACAGTGGGGTGCTGCTTGCTTGTTCTCCCCTTTTCATAAAGCAAAATGGCGCTGTATGTACATACAGCGCTCGTTCATGCATCTTTCAGTTGTTGGTGCTGGAAAGGATCGTGAAAGATCCTTTTCTAACGACAAAAGTCTACTGCTTACAAAATGAGTAATTGCTCTAGAAGAAGGGATTGATAGGACAGCTCAACCAATTGTGTTGCATGATCCATGGATATACATATGTATGGGAGCAAGGCAACACGCAGTGAACAAGCTTTTGATCAATCATGATACAATGGAGTTACCATTAAAGTGAACCTGTCCAAACAAGAATATTATGTATAGCACAAAACTTAGATTAGATCAGTTAAAACATGTTATTAGGGCCTCTAAAATCCCAAACTAAAGTCTTTGAAGCTTGGACAGCAGGTCAGCATGTGATATGCCCAGCAGGTCAGTCAGTGCTAATGTGTCCAGTCTGACTCAAAAAGTTAACATCTCCAAAAGGTAGATAAATCTCCACAGGGTGTGTTTTATAGAATAAATGCTGGTGCTGGACAGGATAAGAACAAGATATTAAACTGTGCTGCAATACAAGCCGTTATTCATTACCACATATTGGGTCTGCTCTCAAGTGTCATTTCTTGTTCTGCATTACTGTATAGTAATGGAAAATTCTTTCCTTTCCTAGTTGGATTTCTGCTGTCACACAGTGCGCTGAGCGCTCAACAGTCCAACCTGGAGTTCTGGAAACTGGCTCTTCAGGGGTCTCAGTGCATCACACTGATCCGGGATGATGTCTTGCTAATACATCGTGTTACTGAGGAATTCTTTGGCAGTTTAAAAGGGTGTGTTAAAGTGTACAGTACACATCAGAAGGATCACTTGCTCCCCATCTAGTCTTCATTTTGTGTTCCTCAGTTATACATTACACCTTAGCTGGTTCCTTCTCCACACCTTCAAAAGTTTCACAAGACCTTCACATGCTTGGTAACTGCAGAGCTCATCTGTTGTCCTAAAAGTGACACATCAAGCAAATTTTAAGTCTTAAAAAACTATTTAGTAAGCAGGACGTTAAACTAACAACCTACATTTTCATAGCCTTATCCCTACATTTTGTTATAGCAGTTGTGCAGTATGGCCTTATATACCCGTGTACTACAATGGTCAAAACCAGACATAGTTGACTATTGTGTATGTGACCATGCTGTTCAATGTGCACCATATTATTACAGACCTAGTCAGACACATTACTTCTCTTCCTCAGTTCTAGAAATCTTGTAATGAGCAGTATGACCATTAATGACCTGTGTCAGCACCGAAAATAGTCAAGAAGCACATTTTTATTGAGATTTGGATATATTTAATTTACTTTACTAATTTTATTTTAAATCATGTGCATGGAAATAGGGAAACTTTCCATAATAAACTTTCCAATAAATGTATCTTACCTTTAGGTATGGAAAACGTGTTACTGATGTGAAAGAATGCAAAGAACATTTCATGACCCACAGGTCAGTATTTTTGGAATAGGTTCTTACTTGTCACCTAACTTTTCTAGGGAATATCGTTTTATGCAACCATTTGTGTTCTTTTACAGTCTAAATAACCAGCATCAATTCAAATATCTGGTATTTATAGTGTTCAAATAATTCATGTTCTTGTTTTTAATAATATGATCCAGTTTTTTTTATAGGGCCAACATATTATGCAGAGCTTTACAAAGACCATAGTCTTGTCACTCAAAGGGGCTCTGAATCTAATGTCCCTACCAATACAGTCTAAGGTTGTATGGAAGCTAATTAACCTAATTGCATGTTTATTGGAATCTGGGGGAAACCAAAGTAAAATAGAGAGAACCTGCAGACGCCATGAAATGGTGTCCTGGCTGAGATTTTAACCTAGGACCTAGCGCTGCAAAGGCTAGAGTGCTAACCTCTGAGCCACCATGCTGTCAATGTGGTGTTTTGTTTTGGATAATGTAGGGAACCATTTAATTGTTTGTGTCCCACTGGGGAGATTTTCCTTCACCTTTTATCTTGGAGATACAACAGAGAAAGTGTCCCTGATGGAAGATTTCCCCTCTATTCATGTTCTGGTAAAAAATGTTGATTTTCCCTCATTTTCTGTCCCTGTGACAATGGCCAAATAGGACTATTAGAATTGTTAACAGGAACCCAAACAACAATAAAAACTTGACAAAAGTTGTCATCTTTCGCTACTCTATCCAAAAAACAGTATATGTTTTGATTGGATTAAAATGACCAACTTGTAAGCCCTACCAATTGTGTTGAATTACAATGCATTATTTTTAATCATTTAAAAATACATATTACATATACAGTAACTTTATGTTTTTATGCAAGGATAATGATGAGGTACAAAATGTGGCAACCCATAATTAATGGTCTACGTATCTAGATTTAGATCAGACAGAAACTTGCATATTAATTTCTATAGGTGTGTGCATTTTACTTGATAAATTTTGCTTTATTTAATAGACACAATTGTTTTATATTTTAGTGAGATAGAAATGGTTTAAGTCTGTAAGGATAGCCATACTAATAAATAGACTAGACCTGACCCTCTTTCTCTACACACTCCAACAAACCCCTTTGTCCATACCTGTACTTCAGATTGGTGGGTGACCGGGTAAGTGATCCATGGCCTTTATTGGGATAAGTGTTGGCCATGTCTACTTGTAAGCTGGCAGGGCCATGCAGTACTGTGTGGACTATTCTCTATAGTGGCAAATCTACCTTGGAAGAAAACTGGAACACAACCCAATCTAGTGCAGGCCATGGCTGGGTCATTTGCTATGGCATGCTAAGGGTATATACTTAGTATTCGGAAGGTGGAAGAACTGTTAGGCTTAGTGTTTTAAAAGTAATTGCAATGCAAGTCTCCAAGTTTTGAAACTGTAAAAACAACTAGGGAGAACACTAACCAGCTTTTTTGCCAGCCATTATCAGGTGCTCACACACTAAATGCCATTCTGGAACATCTGCTCTAACACATGTTCGAACAAATGTGCTGATTTATATTTTTCAAAAATGTGCATCTAAATTTTATCCAACTTTGATAAAGTTTCACTTGTTCTTTATAGTGGGCAGTTTCATCGTGCCCGACGTGCGTTCCTCAGGTCGGCAGTGAAGGAGTTGGAGACCATTTTGTCAGATGAGCCAGGATTGGTTGGTCCAAAGGTACAGGATTCTAGAAATAGGGTTTTCAGAACTGTACTTTGGCTGTATTATTAGTGTAGGCTTTCTGGTTTGGATTTAGTTCAAAGAATGATTTATTCTCCCATGTTTGCAAGGTGATATCAAACATGTTTTCTGTGGTGGTGAGTCATGGGGATAAGGTTGAACCATATGTTGGAAACCAATGGTGTAAATTATATTTCTATTTATTCAGAATTGATGTCTTATTTTGTTTCAGGCTCTGTTTATTTTTATGGCTTTATCTTTTTGCCGGGATGAGATTAACTGGCTGGTACGGCATGCTGAGAATGTCACCAAAACTAAGAATCCAGATGACTACATTGATGTGTAAGAAAAATATGACTATAATGGTTATATGCTGTCTTCAATAACAAAACAGTTTCCAGTTGCTAAATGTGTGCTAGGACAGTGAGGGATAAAAAAGTCACATGAATGCATGCTGAGCATGGTAGGAGCCTATGAACAAGGGTGTAAATCAAATACACTATACATTAAGTTGCTTCTGACTTGCTTTGATGTAGTGTGGATCCAAAAATTAGAGAACAAAAAACTTTTCACTAGTGATGCCAGTGGACTCTTTGCAACTAGTTTTTTCTCCAAAATCTATTTACTATGAACCCCTGCTTTACGTGCATTTAATGGGTGCAAAATTCCAGAAAGAAATTGCTTAACAGTGTAAGGATAGCATGCTAAAAAGTTCAATTGGGTTTCTTAGGATAAACATGAAGGAAAGAGGTAGATTTTTCATAATATTTATTTAAATAAAGTGAATGATCCCTTTAATGGAATAAACAAAGCAGTGCAAGCAATTTTTGTAACTTTAAAATAAGCTGTGGTCTTTGTTGCTGTAAAGTTATTATGTAAACAGAAAATATGTGAAAAGCATTTCCATTCCTGTTATAACAATCTTTCTTTGAATTAATTTATATTAGCCATATAGCTGAACTGATGTTTACGATGGAGGAGATCCGAATGTTAGTGAAAAAACACCTGCCTATCATCCAGAAATATCATGTCCAGTATTTAGCTAAGTTTGATGCCTTGGTCCTCAGTGATATCATCCAGGTATGTAAGGAATTCATATACTAAAGGTCAAGTTGTACTTTCCATTAAAACAGAAAATCTTCTTTTCTGTCAATCCCTCATCCCCCAAACCCAAATGTCTTGAAAAAACATAAAAATAATGTTTTCACAAATGAAAAATAACTAAATACTTTGCCTTTGGCATCTATTTCCTTACTAAGACATGATGATGATGTTACCACCCCCCAATGTACTCCTACACAGTTTCAGCACCATGGAAAGATAATGCTGGAAGCTAAAAAATAGGAAATTATGTCAATTAACAAAATTGCCTGTGGAAAAAAAAATAATGTAGGACAGCATTTAAAGCTGATCACTTGGTAAAAATAAAATGCACAAATGAATGCAGCTCTGTAATTTTTATACAATACTATCAATATGTATTAAATACAAGCAGGTTAATCACCTGAATTTGAGTTGGTCTAGGTTTTCAACACTGCTGCATATAGGCACTCAATTATTGGCATTTAGAGCATCATTCTTCCATTAAGATTGAGTGCAACAGAATATATATTTGTGTTCTTGACATTACCTTTTCTTACAATATTGTGACAATGTATAAAAGTCTATGTGTTTTCTGATAACGACAAAAAGAAAGTATCCAATAAGCATATAGTTGAACATCGCCTCTTTGTCCTAGCTGCCTATACGTACAAACCATGGTTTACTCAACAGTAAATTCTTCCTAGAAAAACAATGATATGTTTTTATGTACTTTACATCTCTCATACGTTCAGTAGTCAGTCACCTGCAATCTAAAACCCAAACATTGTATAAATCTCTTCTAGAATCTCACTGTTTGTCCAGAAGAGGAATCTGTGATTATGTCTTCATTCGTAAGCACTCTGTCTGCTCTGAACGTAAAACAAGGTAACACATAAAATGTAAAATCATACATTTACATATCATTTTGCAATATTTGTGTAATAATACATCAAACTAAAACAACTACTGTGCATACATATATGTTTTACTTTTTTGTACTACAAATTGATTTATTTAATTGAGTCCCACAATTCTTGTTATGCAGTCTAAGAGAACTTACTGGTTCCAGGGGAGAGAATACTGCACACTACACATAGGTCATTTACACATTCTTAACAAACACATACCTTCACAGATGTGTATACTGTGGAGTAAAGTAAACTCAAATACACAACAAAAATTTTAAAAATAAGTTTAAGTGTATTTCTAACAGCTTACAGCACCTGTTGTTTGTTTACATTAGAGGGCAAGTAAAGACAAATAAATGAAAAAGATGCCATTTTAGTTCCTGAAAGTGAACTTTTCCACACTGCCTGCAGCTGCATAGGTCAGTGATGGCTTGTTTTAAAAGATTTTTACTACTTGTTCAAGCCTAAAAATAATCAAATCATTATGTCACTTCCCTGGTCTTCCTTTCACTCCCTCATCAACATCATCAAAGTTTTTTTTAAACCGTTTGCATGGTACTGTACTTTGCTTTCTGAAAAAATCACAGCACTGTGCTAGCTTTCAAGAGCCCTCATCCCTGATGCAAGCTGTGTGCTGGGTCTTGAAAAGAATTATGTACATGCAGTGTGCACCAGGAGGAGAGGGCTGATTCTGTTTATATGTGGACTGCAATGCGTAAGGCCCACATGTAAAGCTGAGCCCCTAATAAGGCCATGAGCCTCCACGATTGAAAGAATTTATTACCATTTATTGAATGGGACAGAGATTGGGAAAGTTAGACTAGGGAGGAAATGGGTGGTTCTGGAAATCTTCTATTCAATGAAAAAAATGGGCTGTACCGACTAGCTGCAGCTTCTAAATAACATGGTGAAAAGCTGATGTGCAGTGAAGTCAGAGTAAGCACACCCAGTATAGGAGAGGATCCTCTAAAATGTACAAGACTGAAGGTCAGATTGGAGCTTTAGGAATCCATAGTCTAGTCACAAATATGCACTAAGTCATGTTTACACCCAAGCAAATGTTTTTGTCTCTTTTAGATAAAGTGGGTATAGAAACATGTTATGCCTATAGTGGACAAGGCAATAGATTTGCTTGAACACAGGCTCTAAAGATGCACGTACACACCTTACCTCTGCATATTGCTTTATTTAGAGAGAAATGTGAAAAAGGTGAGTAAATACAGCCACCCAAACCCAAACATTATTTTTTTACATTATTGTAATGTATTTATAACGTACCAATTATAAGTAAAGTACACAACTCTTTACATTCATGTGATCACCAACACTGCTACATGGATTGATTTGAATGCTCCTCCATATCTGAACGTACGAGGAATTATCTTCACCCCCAATGGCTAAATGAAACAGCAGGGAGTAATGGAAAGTTGTGCATGTACTGCTGGGGATGGAAAATTAAAGTTAACCTGTTCCTTCTCTCCAAATAACCTAGTATTGTGGTAATGCCCACATTCACACAATAAAATAAAAAAGCTGTATAGTCATTCCTTAACATTATTTTAAAACTACATGACTTTTTTTCAAATCCTTATATGCCTTTTCCTCCTGCAGTTGACAACAAAGAAACGTTTGATTTTAGAGCCCTGAGACTCGACTGGTTCCGGCTCCAGGTGAGAACATTGTGTATATAATACCATGCTTACAATTTTGTTAAATGCACCATGTTGAGTACTGGTACAAAGAACCCTCACGGAAGCAAGCAGTTTGAAGCCTTTTATAATAAAAATAAAGAAAGAAGATCTGACCAAAAAAACTTAATATTCTCAAGAGTTTGCACAATGTGATATGTATGGTGTTGGTTCTCTCCTGATACTATATACAGCAGCCATTCTCAACCAGAGTTCCTTCAAAGATTGCTAAGGGTTCCTAGAACTGTGGCAAATTGACCCCCCATCTGATGATGTCTTCATAGTTTTGGGGCCACTTGGTAGAGCCAAGTATCTCCCTGTTAAGCCGATATTCTAACCACCACTGTAAGGGATGCTTTCCTTTCACTGCCCACCAATGCAAGAAGGTTTTTCTCCACTGACCCCCAATAAATTGGTATTAACAGGGTTCCCTGAGACCTGAAAATGATTTTTTGGGGTAAAAAGTTGATCTATAACTACAGTTAACTATCTATTTCAGTCTTTCTCATCCTTTTTAACATGGGGGAACCCTTAAAATAACTTTTAGTTCTTTAGGAAACCTCTGCTATAATTACTATTTTCACAGCTCACAGTTTATGGTGGTCTGTAGGAAAAATTACTCCTACATTGCTTGGAAGTGGGAAGAATGTCACAGAAAAAAATGATGGTGTCACTTTAACTAACCTGAGATGCACAAATTGCTCATTGCTCATAAAACTCCTAGGAACTTCTTGAGGAGCTCTGGGATTCCATGAAACTGGTTGAGAAACACCGATCTAGTTACTAACTTGTGAAAGCAAGTTCGATGCAATAATTTGTTCTTCCACTAGATGTCAGTAAAAGTAAATGGCATTTGTTGAGTAGCTGGTAACTTTGTTGATTTGATTTCATAGCCTGCTGTTAGCAAGAAAAATAAATAAACAATGTGCAGCACTGAAATTAAACATCTCCATTGCAATGTTTGGCAATGTCTTTCAATAAAACAGGAAACATACTGGGTGTTTGTAATGGAAACAGATCAATTAAGGCATACATTAGCACATCCCAGCTGAACAATACTATTCCTTAGGGATAAAAGACAGGGCCACCACATGCCACATTTGAAGCACAAATGCTGTCTATTCTGTTGTCATTACTAAGCAAGCATTAGCAATCCAACAGCTGCTAAATTGCAGTGAAATTCCTGTACATATATATGATAAGCGGGTTTTTGATATGCAAAGCAAAAAAGATGTCAAGATGTTTCAAGAGTAAGCCTTTTAAAAATACTAAGGACTCATTTACACAACACATATATATATTATCTATCTCCTAAACAATGATAGTAATTATAATCAGACCAGTGAAAGATCGAAAGAAAATGTTTCATCACCAAAAGAATAATAAAAGATTATTAATCGCATAAAACTCTAACTCATAACAAACAATAATTAAATATCCTCTAAAAAAAACCTGATCTCCAAATGACAATCACAGAGATGCATGGTATTATAAAAGTATAACTAGATAATTAGAGAAATGATCCACAAGTGGTTCTTTATAATCCTTGGAATGATCAAACAAAGTTCTGATTACTATTCAGGTCAACTGAAAAGCATATATCACAATACATTATGATCCAATACTATAAAACTAAAACCCATGTTATCCTTGTTTGTTATAAAATCTCTATTTATGCCATATTAAGTTACCTTGGTGTGTATCCTGTTTATTTACCAGGCATATACCAGTGTGGCTAAAGCCCCGCTATCTCTCCGGGACAATCCAGACCTTGGGAAAATTATGAATCTGATCATGTTCCACACCTGGATGCTGGACTCTGTGGAAGATCTGATTATTGAGACCTCAGACCTCTCCATCTTTGGGTTAGTAATTTATAACTGTATAATTACATTTGTTGCATCTAATAAAATACACTTCAGGCAAGTAAGAATCAACATTTTAGGGACCTGAATGATATAGAAACGAGATCTGCCTTTTCTTTTTGTTTTAAGGTGCGGACTCCGGCCAGTCATTCATGTCCTACCTGTTCATCTGGAGCAAGGGTATCTAATTCCAGTCCTATAGGGTCACATACAAGCCAGGATTTTAGGTCATTTTCTGACTTTTTGTAAACCACACCTTACTAAATTTACTATTATCTGCTAGAGAAAAACATAACATGTGTGTGGATCCTGGCCCTTCTGTGTCCTTGTTTCAGGCAGTGACCTTCTAGGTGGTGAAGCTAGGGTGAATATCTGTAATTTTAACAACTCTTCAACAGCATTTAGCCAAATATTTTCAGTGATTTTAGCCAAATAGTTTCAGTTACTTACTGCAAATGTGCAATAAGTAACTTTAGTTACTTATTGCACATTTGCAGATTACAATGCAATTTTTTTTGTTGTTGCTGCTTTAGGGGCAAAATTGCTTAGTGTGTCAGTAAGTTCTGCTTAAAAATGAATGGCTGATGCTTGATTAATTCTTATATATATGGCAGCCTCAGGATATCTACCCATTTACAAATAGCAATACGCGAATATCTGAAGGCATCTACCTTGGCAATTGGTCATGCGGTCTCCACCAAAGATTAATAAGGGAGTGACATTCTAGCAGAGCAGTCAGTACTGGGAATGAATATCATAAAATGCCACTTTAATGAATTTGTCATACAGGAACCTGCAAACTAAATCTGTAATATTCCACATCTAGGCTTACTCATTCTTCTTTGTGTGCCTTACATTGACCAGCAATTGTTACATCACATATAGCAGTCATTGGATACAGAATGAAGAAATAGTTGGGTTTAAAGACCAGTTTGTGGCAAATTGTATTATTTGTGTAATAGAGTGGACTGTGTTACTCTGTAGACATCAGAAGATAAGTATATACAGTCCATTGGCAGCTCATTCTTCTCATTCCTGGCAAAGACTTCCCCTGAAGTGGAACCTTTTTTAATAAGGGTTGCGGTCTGTGACTCTTTTTAGGAGATTTACTCTCATCTTTCATTCTTTTGATAATTGTCCCTTGGATAAATAATGAGGGGAAGATCTAATATTTTGTTGTATTAAGGTGACTGAAAAGCTGTCAACCTGGACACCTGTTTTAGCTACAGCTGTTAACAGTGAAATTAGCCCTCACTTTAAGGAAACTTTGCCCAAATCCCTGTTAAAATTAGGAGAATTCTCATGAAGAAGGAAACAAACTTTGATGAAATAATGATAAAGTTTCTAACTCTTTCTCATTTCCAGAACCAAAGTAATGTTTTGTTTGAAGTTCCGCTGTAATTTGTGGTATATGCTTTATTGTAGTTGTTGCTTATAATATTCTTTTTATCATTTATATTCTGAGATTATCAAGGATTAAATAGCCTCTCTATAGATAAGTACTGAGATATATATTTGTCCGGAATTGTCAGACTTTTTGTGTTTGTCTGTTGCAGAACAGCATATATCAGATATCCCATGGCTTTTCTTTACTTTGTTGTTAATTCTCTCATCTGTGTATTCATAGTTTTCATATCCGTACATTTGAGAAGATGTTCTCGCAAACAATGGAGGAACCCTCTGCTTTGCGTTACTCAATTTCATTTCCATTGGCCTGCTCTCACTTCTCGAATTGCACCCATGAGATGTGCCCAGAAGAGGTGAGATACCAAATTACTCAGTAACAACAGCAGCAACTAAATAGTGCTGTTGACCTTAACAATCTCTTGTGTTGCTCAGACTACATTGTGTTTATCTTTCCGCATTATTGTTTGGAGCCCAGTTATCCTATTAATTATACATGAGTTCCTTTTGGTTTCCAAAGGCTGATGATTGTTTTAGATTACAGGCATATTTGTGCTGTTGTTTTGCTTCCTTCTACATATCTTGTATATCACTGTTTGTAGTCCTGCTGTGAAGCACCAGAAACCCAGTCACCAGGAAGGAGCACAGATGAGACTCATAAAAACACAATGGTGTGAATATAAAACAATATTATTAAGCTGGGAATAACATTGCCTTCTTACAGCTGAAGAATTTAGAATATCAATACTACTGTATCAAGCTTAAAAATAATGCATTTAATACAGATTTGTTGCATTAAAGTTGAACTTTAGAAAAGAAATAAAAATACATATTGCAGTGGGGCTACATCCACTATACATGGGTAAATGACTGATTAGGTTTAGGAGAAACATAGGAAGCATTTTGCTTACATTAGACCTTGCTTCCAAGGCATTCAACACACTCATTGTACATCCATAAGCTCCAGGCTATGGGCTGGCTCTCAGTCCATTACCTACACATTAAGGCTACAGGTCCTACTTTATAGAAGATGAAGTCAAATCCTGCTAGTGGTGCAACCAAGTGGAAAATTATGTCAGTGCCTGGTACTGGATCCAAATTTTAGGACATGCCACCAGTGCCTGCTATTGGCCCTGCACTGTAGGAGAAGATGTTAGTGTCTGCCAACGGCCTTACCTTGTAGAGCAGGGGTGTCAAACTCAAATACACAGAGGGCTGAAACTAAAAACGTAGACCAAGTTGGGGGCCAAACTTGAAATTTATTGAAAAAACTATGGAAGTTTACTACTTCATCCATAACTAACAAAAACAAACCCCTCTACACACACTTTAGGGTTGAAAAGACTAATTTCTATCTATCTATGCAGCCTGTGTTGTTCATTCTCTCACATCACAAGTCTGTCTGACACTAAATATTACATTATGCAGTCTCCAATGGATTGAAACAAACTCAATGCCCCTGGTAGTCAGGCACCATGTGATCATTGCCTAGGCTTTGTGTCACATGATGAGTGTACAGGAATAATGTCTATGTATTGCATGTATTGAAAATGATGATGTGAGATAGTAACATAGGGATTCATGTGGATCCTACCATGTGTAAAGAAATGAATGGAGATTCTCTGTGTATGTTCCAGCACACTATAATAGATCCTCAGCCTAATACTGACTGTAAGTCCTCCCAGCTATGTACTACAATCATAGAAATTCATTTGGGACGATTTAATCTATTGTTTTCCTGCAGCTGGTACTGCCTGATATAGAAGATTCAAATTAACCGATGTGCCGCTTCTATCATTTGCATGCAGAACTACAGTTACAATGTATTACTGTAGGCCCCTGTGATGTGTGAGAGGGGGGCGGGGAGGGGCAGAGATATCTCACCTCCTGTTCCATCGGAGCGAGTGATGCCGAGAATACAATTCCCCACATTACTTGCGTCTATAGAACAGAACAACAATGCAGGGCCACGCATAGACCGCGGGTCTATAGACGCGAGTGATGCGGGGAATTGTAGTAGTGGCATCAATTGCTGCAATACATAGTAGTGGGCAGGCAGGTCAGATGTAATCCAATTCTTTGGGGCGCCAAAAAAAAAGCAAGTTGCGGGCCAGATTTGGCCCGTGGGCCAGATTTTGACACCCCTGTTGTAGAGGATGACATCTGTGCCTGCTACTGGCCTAATATTGTGGGGGATGGTGTAATTGTCTACTACTGGTCCTGCACTTCAGGAGATGATGTCAGTGTTTGCTACTGACCCTAACCTTGTGGGAAATGATTTCAGTGCCTGCTACTGGCCCTACTTTGTAGGAGCCCACATCAGTGTCTGCCGCTGGTCCTACATTGTAGGAGATGATGTCAGTTCCTACTAATGGCCCTACCTTGTAGGAGATGAAGTCAGTGCTTGCTAATAGCCCTACACTGTAGGAGATGATGTCAGGGGGGGCAACTGTAGTATGGGGTATAGGTTGCATAACAGAAATGGGATATAAGTAAACCCCTGCATTTAAACAAGCATTTAACTTTTGCAATGCAGGGATGTGCCACTGAATGAACTCCACCCTCATTGCTGCACCATTAGGCCCACCCTCCCCCCAACAAGACAAGCTGCAGGACAGTTGTAAGAGCCAAAACAGCAGGAGGAGTTTGATGTCAGATATCATTTAGGGCATTTTACTGAAAATCTTAAACACTTCCCTGAATGTTTTGCCCACACAACACCACTACAAAACTTCAAACTCTTCCATGGTCCATTAAAACGTGATCAAAGAGTTAACACATTCATTACTTCTTGTTCAACTAGTGGAGCACAAAGCATTTTACATGTCTTGGTGCCAGTCAGGCAGGAAGGAAAGGTGATGCTTACTGTCCAGTATCACGTGTATATTACAAATTAGGAGAACAGTTAGGATATTAACAGATAATCCACAGTTAGGGTAATCTATGCATAAAGTTGAATTCCAGAATTATTTGTGGTGAGAGGGTTGCTTCACTTCAAGGTTTAAATGCTAGTATAGGTCTATGGGGAATAGGGAATGGTCAAGCCCTTAGCTTTCTGGCATAGCTAGTGGCCCTGCATTGTAGTACCTGCAACCTCCCCTCTGGCTGTGGTCGGCAGGTCACTGTCTATGTCCATGTACCTTGTCCCCAGGGCAAGAGGTTGATTTAAACTTCACTGCTTTATTTACCTCCTTTTCTTTTCTCTGTCACTTCATTCACTTCATGACTTTCTGAATTGCATTATCAAATGTTATTTTTAGGATAATAATATTAATCAATATTCAGATAATCAGTGAGCACCAAAGCTCAATTTGCATTTGTAATGATAGTATCTGTGTCAAAGACGAAATGACCTAAGTTAACACAGTGGGGCTGATTTACTAAAGGAAAATAGGCTCTACACTTAGCAAAGTGAATTATTCTCTTGCAATGAACATTTCATTCAGCTTAGCAAATGAATAAATTGCTTCTGACTTCAACCATCCTATTATGTGCAAGCAAACATCCTGTTTTTTTTACATTTATTTGCCCACCATTGGGTATAATTGCAAAGTGAATTTTTACCACATTCACTTAGCTTAGTTAACTATTCTGTGCAAGTGAAGAATAACCTATATTCCTTTAGTAAATCAACCCATATTTGTCATTTCAATTCTAATCGCCTTTACCTATGGCACATAATGCAGTTTATACAACCAGGTTTTTACAATCAGGAGTTCAAATACATTTCTGAAAGTTATTCCTTTAGGCAAAATGACAAAAAAGCACAGAGGTATTGTTTAATGTTTCTTTGACAATGCCAGTCCAAAGAGACTCAACTGAAGGCAGTTACTATGATTTGAGCATTTTAACATTTTTTTAAAGCCTGTGCTGACACAACAATAAGTGATGCAGCTCTGTAATCATTAATATGCTATTAAGTATATATTTCTAAATGTAGAGAATTTTAGTACCTGAATTTACCCTGGGGCCTCTTTGCAGTTCCTGTATAGCAGGACTTAAGTATGGGAGGAAAAAACAGTACACAGAGACATTCAGTTCATGAAGTGACAATGCCATGCTGATAGGGAGTTAAAGCAGAGTCAGATCATCATTGCACTGTTGTAATGCGCCTGGGAACACAAACCACAGCCATCTCTAAGAATCATTTTATCAAGCTTTATTGTTGTCATAAAACAAGACGTGGTACAGTAGGGTAAGGCAGAAGCAGGTCAGAAACAATCCGAGGTCAGGGCAGGCAGCAGGCAAGAGTGGTCACAAACAATCCAAAGTCAGGACAGGCAAAGTTTAAGCAGAATCAGGTATCAGACCAGGTCTCTATTAGTAATGACACAACAGGTTAATTAACACAGAGAACGCGCCCAAGCACACTGTACAAACAGAGGCTTATAGCGGGCAATATTGTTCAGGACAGGTTCTCCTTAAATGGCCAGAGTGCCCAATGACCTTGTGCCACCTGGCGCCATTTGATTGGAGGGTAACTGAATCCCCTGCGGCCAATTGGACCGCCCCAAGTGCCACACCCCCGGGGGGTACAAGAGGCACGCGTGGTAGCGTGCGCACCTCTTCCCACAGCACCCCTGTGACGTGCCCTACTTTGCACATCCACAGGCGTGCTGAGAACAGGACTTTCTGTAATCACTTCCATAGAGATGCTGGGGATGCTGCCTGGCCAAACAGTAGTTCGGCCAGAATAAATCCCTCCGCCTGCAAGGAGAGACACGCTACTAGCAGGGCAGCAGCCTCGGCCATGCTGCCTGCTGCAGTGGCGTCTCCCTCTGCGGCTGAGATCCCCAGGGATGCCGCAAGCTCGCTGGACAGGTAAGTTCCTTACAGCTGTGAACCTAAACCCAATTAAACCCAAAACAAAGAAAATTCTGATAGAAATTTGGCTGATAAGTAAATACAAGTAATGTATTGCAGCAAAGTGGTGGACAGAACATTCTTTATGTAAGCCAAAATGTGCATGCACACTACATTACATCTCATTTCCAATTCAAAAACTAAATTCAGCCAGATGTAATGTTACACATAAGGATAATACTATGTTATTTGTCTTTTTTCACAGTACCCTCATCTGAAGAACTGCAGCTTGGGGCTGTGTAATAATTTTCTTGATGCAATTAGCAAACAAGCCTCTGGTTGTATAATAGACATCTGTGCAGAGCAAAGTAATCTCAGCGAGAAGGTAACGTCCATAAATTTAATACTAAATTTGTATTAAAAGCCGGTGAAATTTTGATGCCTAATTGATTTAAAGATTCTTCTCATGTGCCAACTTTCTATATCTTGCACAAGGCTTATGAAGAGGGTTGTCATGCACCATAACTTTTCATCCCCAAAACTAAACAGAAAGCAATAGACCAGGCAGTATTTGTACACAGTGCAACACTCATGTACGAATCTACGGTGTATGAATAAGTGTTAAACAGCAAACAATATTGAAAAAATGAATGAAAGTAATAAAAACCATCCAGGCTGATATAATGATTCCCTCAGCATTTCAGGGTCTTTTCTGACCCCTTAAGTAAAAAGCCATCACCCCTATATTTATCACTTTCATGTGAAGAGTCCTAGCCTGTAACAACCTCATGGTTTATACAGTCTATGGGTGATGCATTTATAACAATTATCATGTTCTGTTACTTGGGGCAATATTTGGACCCCATAAATACCCTAGGCAAATAATAATACAATGGCTTCTTTAATTTCATATGATTTATTCTGTTTGAAATTAATTTATGCCCCCTTAATTTTTTGCCCCCTTAATCTGGGCAGATTTTCACTAGGCATTTATGAAGAATCTAAAATATGGTGCTGGGCATAAAGCTTAATAAGGATCTCAATATTAGGATATACATTAGGATATACATTAAAAACAAACTTAAGAGAAACAAAACTTGGCAGAACTAGTTTAATACTTCACTGACATTTTTTTTTTATTACAATCATTTTTATTAAATTTTAAACAAATATACAGATTAGAATATACACATGATACATAAATAATATTGTCCTATTAGGACTTTTCTGTTAACCATACATTTATAAAAAAAGGATAGTAAATACTAGTAAACAACAGTGCTATTACATAATAACCATAAACCTCAATCTTTTTGGCCATCTAGAAAACAGTGTAAAAAAGAAAAAAAAAAGCAGGTGATTTTTAGGATTCTACCCGACATTAGGACATCCAAAAAGAATCAAATTCCTTAAAATTAGCCATTTTTTTTATAATATATAACTTTATGTGTCTAATTAACCCACCCATATGGAGTGGTCTCTTTATTATACAAGCTTCAGTGAGAGTAAAAAATATTAATCCTATTATAGTTCAATTTCTGTTTCAAATTTTCAATTTAAATAGTGACAGTGCTATCATCATTATGAAAAGATTATCTTTAATAAATTGTGCTTATCTTTACATATAACATTATTCCATAAATCGTGTGTAATTAAATCTGACCTTAATTAAGTCCACAGTATAACAAAAACAGTTAAGACATAACAAGACACATTAGAGGAGGCGAAAGTCATACCAAATAAATTCCATTATTTTATTGTACTTAAATATTCTAAGTAATTTGACACATTTTCTTCCATGGTTCCTATATCAGTTCAAATTTGTCTAAAGTATTCTTAAGAATATGGGTCATTTTATCATTAGTCATAATCCAATCTATTTCAACTTTGAATGGGTCCATTCGTATATCGGGGTATTTCCAAGATCCGAGCTTAGGGTGATCCGAGCTGCCAAAATCATCAACTTCAAAAGTTTGATTTGAGACTTAGATGCTATTACATCACACCTGCTAAAAAACCCAACTCTATGGTGCCTTTTACCCTTCTTTCAATCACCCGCGACACTTTATCAAAGATTTTATCCCAAAAGAGTTGGACAACAGGGCAGGACCACCACATATGTAATATTGTACCATTTGTCCAACATCGTTCAAAACATAAAGGAGATGTTGAGGGATGAATTTTGGATATCCTTTCAGGAACCAAGTACCAATGAAGCATAACCTTATACTTCACTGACATTTTTGTTGGACCTAAATTAAAAAAATACTATGATAAATTCTACTTTTAGTTGCTTCCAAAGCATTGTGCTGCATCTATAAGCAAAGCCAGGAAAAAGAAAATGAAAAGGCCACCCCCTAAAAAAACAGAGCCTGAAAGAGAAAAACCAGGCACAGAAAGCCAACGCAAAGACCGCAGCAAGATGACCAAGTGAGTACATTATATCTCTGTACTTCTGATGCTCATCACCTCTGATGTGCAAATATAAATGTATTCTAATCAGTACTTTTATCTGCATATGGATTTCTTTTGCAGCATGGATAAACTACACCTGACCCTTAGTGAGCTCACCGTAGCTCTAAATTATGTAAGAACTATCATGGTGTTTGATCATCTGGTCACTCCAGCAGAGTACCTGAGTTCCCATTTAGAGACAAGACTTAGTCGGTAGGTAATCCACCTAATAATTTGTAGTATGTGTATTTGCTAAAATGTAAATGTGTTGTCATGCATGTTTTCATGCAATAAAATTGATTGATGAATTCACCTTATACTGTATATACCTAATGGATAGGTTGACTGGTTCTGCATGTCCAGACTTACATTCATTGATATTACAAGGGGTTAGTTCTCTTTGTATGGTTAAAGTGTATGTATAGCTAAAACATTTTTGAGTAGCATAGGGTGAGATTCCAAATTTACTTAGTCACCCATTTAATTATTAGTAAAAAATTGTGCTGATAAGTCCGCTTTAAGTCATGCCAACTATTCGGGGATATTGTCTAAGCAATGTAGTAAGTGAAACAACAAAGTATAGCAAAGACCCTTGCCTGGTGCCAGGTATTTGTAAGATGTGATCTAACTTTTCACATATCTATTAAATGTCTGCTGTGTTGTAACATAATGGGTACACTATATCCAAATTGTAAAGAAAGAACTGACCCAAACTTTTAAAGGATTGCCTAATTAACCTCACTAAACAATCCTCAAAATGTTTTGACGTCATCTGGGGATACATTTTTTCTTCTCTTAGGTTATCTTGGGCAAATTAAAGTGTTTAGCATTAAAACTGTACCATTTCATTGCTCAAGGTAGCAGCACCCTCCAGGCATAGCACAATAGCTATGGGCTACTGACATGACTTGTTGTCAATTACAGCTTAGTTACAATGAAAAGGCTGTTTACACCACTCTTCAGTAATGTTTTTTTTGTTTTTTTTTTGTTCAGTAAATGTTTTCATAAACCCAAGTGTTAAATACAGCCAACAAAGTATTTGTGAATGTATTAAATGATACAAAACCTTTCTTACATTTGGTCTTTGTTCATTTGTAGTTGTATCAGACACAGGCCTCAATAGGTTGAATATGGAGGTGGTAATATAATTATATATGTTTGATGATAGGATATTTGTCTAAAGTGCATAGCAGGGTGGGAGGTCATTATGATGTTGGCTGAAAAAAAGTTACCACGATTTTTCTTCTGTAATCCAGCAGTTGCATATTGTCAAGAAAAAAAGAAAAGGAATTTAAAACAAATCTGAAAGCTTGATAATATTTACTGGGTTACCCATCAGTACCTGGGGGGATTTGTATATCACTCATTTATTATCAATGAGGTTTATTGTTATATGGATGAAGTTTAATATAAAAAAGCTTACAGTACATCTTGGTACAGTAGAGGAATAAGGAGTAGGGAGAGGACTCTTAACAAAAGCTGTAATTCGCAGACCAAAGAGATTTTCTGATTTTCTTACTAAAAGTTGAATGAGCTCAGACGTTTTCTACTAAACAATATAAAATGCCTCTTCTCAAATCAAATGTTTCCTGTGTTATTGTTGGAGTTTGCCACTGAACAGTATGAAATGCTGCTTCTTATATCAAAAGATTCATGTGTCATTGTGGAAGGTAATCATTAAATTATACCAACTGATTCTTCTTTACAAGGCTTGTAAATTCCCAGGAGACAGGAATCCAGTACTTATAAAAAATGACAGCAGATGCATAAATATTTAAACTTTTTCCATTGTTGCCCATAAATGTGTATGTTCCCTGGTTCATTAAAAGGGAAAATCTACCCAAAGCAGAATTTTTCATTGTGGTTTGTGTAGGGAATAATTTATCTAATGCCACATACTCACTTCTGTTTAGCACCTTGGAGGGGAAACTTCCTCTCATCCTTAGCCCAAAACAAACTTACATCTTGACTGTAAACAAAACTTCATACATTCGCATTGGCCTTACTTTTATTAGGTAAAAAAGTCTACAATGATTTTGCTTGTTGTTGGGTCTTTGTCCTGCTGTATGCAATGTACAGTAGTGTTGGTGTTTGAATTCGGGTTGTCCCTATATTCAACCCGAAAATGGCGGTTCGAATTCGAGCAGACCCGACCCGAAAAACACAGAATTCAACTTTGCGAATTTGTGTTTAAAAAAATGTTTAAAAAAAAAAAAAGTTTCTCCATTGAGAGTTCATCCGAGTTCAGTTCCCACGGTCACTGGGCTGTACCTATCATTGATAAACACAGCCCGAGGAGCGTGGGAACTTGCGGTCACAGATGATAGGAGGGACGCGTGTGCTTTCAATCAGCTGTGACTGCAGATGAACTCTCAATGGAGTTTCTCCATTGAGAGTTCATCTGCAGTTCAGTTCCCAAGGTCACCGGGCTGATAAGTACAGCCCAGTGACCGTGGAAACTTTGCAGTCAGAGCTGATTGGAGGAGGCACGTGAGAGTGCAGATGAACTGCTGTTCTGTATGTGTTCTTGGATAGAGATTCACAGTACATACTACAGTTACGCTAGGGCTGCAAGAGCAATCCCCTGATTGCTCTTGCAGTTCTAGACAGTCCCGAAAAAAAAACAAAATCCCCCCCCCTATAGACTTTAATAGTGTTCGAATTCGGTGTGCGATCACCCAAAAAATATTGGGTAATTCGATCGAATAGCTGCCAAATCAAACACTCAACTTTTCTAACAACACTAATGTACAGCCTATGGCTGGTGGGAGGGACTGGCTGTACAAAGAAAACAGTACACTGCCTTAGTACCCCTCTCAAAAGTCCTTAACCCCTATTCAAACAGTGATCTGGTTCTTTAAACAAGTTATGCAAATATTAAAATGTCTGTATGAATAGATATCAGTCTGGAGGTGTGGGCATTTTTAGACAGATTGCATCTGAAGGCAGACTGGCCTTCGTAACAACCACACATGAACCGCCATGAAAGAAAGAAACTAAATCCAATAAATGAAATGGGCAGGTCAGGGAAAGTCAGTTAGGCAGAAAGGTCTAGAGGTTGCTGAATGTCCTTCATATTAATAGAGTCAGTACAACTGTGCAAGAGTGAGGGTAAGTATGGAGTTCAACCTAAAGTCAAAAGACATAATTTATAAGACATACTCATTTACCAGTTTACATTTAGTTACAAAGTTCTTGGTAAAGCTATCAGTTAAATTCCATGATAAATTTTGCTGTACGATTCTCCCCTAATGACTAAGTGTCATATAAATGTTTTGCAAACAATCATGCAAATGGATCAGGCTAGTCACTGTCGGCCCCAGTTCCTGTCTTGATTACTAGTAGCACCTCATTATTTATTGCCATTAAACAAGTTGCACCACTAAAACTTTATTTATATTCTTACTGGACAAGAATAGCTTTTTGTGACCACAGAGATAAATATTTATCTCCCAATTTGCTGTAAATCCAATAAAATTTTTTGGTATTCTCTGAATAATTAGGAAAAGTTTAGGTTGCTGTTGTATTCAGGCAATATAGCCTTATATGCAAATGTATTATTTCTAGGGCTTTGGTGTCAATTGTGAACTGGAATCCTGCCAATCGGGAGATTCAACGTCCATCAGAAGTTTTAAGTGCGATGAGATCTTTTCTCTGCACGTTGCAGTCTGTTGCTCATCTAGTGAATATTGATGTCGCACGCACTATCCGCAGCACATTACTGCAACAATCACAGGCGACTGATGCTAATGGAGAGCAGACTATCACCACACTGTATACCAACTGGTAAGGATTCTCTTGTGTGGCACCTCTAATTTGGAAAGTTTCATCTCAGATCACTGGTTTATGTTAAACACTATAAGCATTTCCCGGAAAGTGTTCCATCTACTCCTCACGCCTTTTTATGTTTGGACAAAATTCTTTAACTTTCAAATGTACATTTATTAATTGCGCTTGTTTTATGCTTATTGTACTGTGCACTCCAATTATTAATTATGGAATGGGTGTCATAAGATGGCTAAGGGATAGAAAGCAAAAAAAAAGTAAAATACTTTGTAGAGGAGTGTACTGACTTAACTTCCCTAGCGGTTCATGTCTTTCCGGTTTTATATTTCTAAAAGCAGTACATTGTTTTTCATGAAAATTTATTGTACAGTATATTATAGTAGTATGAGTATAATAAAGTTTGCAACACAAAATCATGTAAAAATAATAAATTGAATAAATTAAAAAATCTATATATTTAAAAAACAAAAAAATTTTAATTTTTAAATTTTTTTTTTAAAAAATACACATTATACTTATACTAATATATTTACTGTAAATCCAATGTATTGCATTCAATAAAATGGGGGCTTCTGTTCAAATTACAACTTTGTGAGATAGGATTTCCTCCTATTTGTGTATGCGGGACAGGAAGTGAAGAAGAGAAACCTGTGTCAGGACACAGATAACAAAAGAGAACTTTACTTTTGTTTAAAACCTTCCATATCCAACAAAAACAAAGTTTGTTTTACATATTATTTACCATATAGTCATGGATTACAACTGAGTTGACATTGAAAAGTAATCTTAGTGTACTTAGTGATCATATTCCAGTGCTAATTTCTTACATTTACTGCAGTAGAAGTAATTGGCTGTGTCTTTCTGCCAAAGGTACCTGGAGTGTCTTCTGCGACAGGCCAGTATGGGCTTGATAGTGTTTTCCCCAACACTGAAATGCTTTACAGATCTACCAGCAGAAATGAGTGGAGATCACGGCCTTAATGCAGATGAGTACACAGATATATCAGGTGAGATCTTTTTTTTATTATGTAACAGGTTCCACTTTGCTGTGCTTTCTCAAAAGTCCTAAATTCTGACAAAAGGTTGGATGACAGACATATTAATTTGGTTAATCACGAGCAGAACTATAATAACCTTAGGATACTTGCATCAGGACTTGGAACAGCAATGTCAGGAGTCATAACCCAAACTTTTCTCCCTCCGTCTTCTGACTGTGGCGGTGCAGAAATACCACTTCAATGGGGCATATTTGTTAAAAAGGTCAGAATCAGGTAGGAAGCGTTCTTGAATGGTCTGAAGGCAATGTTTAGTAACCATAATTTTGTTCTTGCAATAAAGAGATTAACAAAGGAGAAAACCAGAGAAGAGGTGGTGGGAGATGTAGATATTGAAGCATTCTTGGTAGATTGTACAGGTGACTGTCTAGGGAATGGAACAGCAGATATGAAGATGTTTTAGTAGTAAAAACTCAGACGTGGTTACGTAGACCTTGGTGTTTTTTGTATTTATCTGTTCTTTGTTAAAACCAACATGACAGATTTGTTCAGCATGAGAAGTGATAATAACAAAGACAAGTAAAGGGAAGGGAGCAGATCTGATGGGACATTGGGTTGGTATTCAGGACACTGCCTTCTCATGGTCTTCTACTATTGATTCAAACTCATCACACAATAATTTGAAGCAATAGAAGAATGCCAGGAAAAGGCAGTATCTTGATTGTCAAGTGAGTGCAGATTTTCCAGTATTCAGTATTCCAGTATTCCAGATCAACAATGTACAATGCTAAGAAGCAGTAGCACTGGATAAAGCTACAGTAACCTTCAGGTTTAGACGATAGTTGTCACTTTATTAAGTGTTCAGTTCAATGAGAATGTAAAGCCAGAATATAGGAGGTAAAAGTTAGACAAAAAAAAGTTAGTTTGTAGACAATTCTTTAAATCAGTTCGAATCAAATAGAAGAAGAGAAATCTGGCTCACAAGAGAAAGGTTTCTCTTGATGTAGATACCAGGATTGCTCATTTGAAGACTGAAGAGAAAACAAATGTGAAGAACAAATTTACCAGAAAAATCAGTGTAGTGCAGAAAGAGTCCTGGATGACTGGGTTAAAACAGACAGATTGTAGGGAAAAATAATCTCAGGAAGGAGGTTTGTTTTAGGTTGTGAGCTTTTTATTTAAATAGCAAGCAATAAAACCTTATTTAGGGCAGAAAGAGTGAGATTGAAAAATCTATAAAATATAGAAACATGATGGATGCTTGGGAAGACATGAAAACTTGTTTTGTTTGGAAATGATAGATGGAGAGGTAGAATGAGTTAAAGTAACAGATTTTAGATTTGCACTAAATTTAAGTCTGTTACGGACAGATATTTCTTCACTTGCCCTAATTTTACAGCAACACTTTCTACCTTCTGCTATAGGTCACTGTCCAAGAGGTGTACCATAGAATATGTGGCTTAGCTACTTCTGGTGAGAGATATGCAATTTCTCTTCACTTTGAAAGAGAGCCTAAATAAAAAGTCAGAATGTGGAAAATTTCGGTTTATTAAAGGACAACTCGATCCAAAGCTGATATTTTAGATGTTGATAGACATCAATTGATTGAATGGTCTCCTTGACTCCTTGTAACCCTCTAGAACTTTCCTGACAAAGTTTCAGCACTTTATTTTATTTGTTTCCCCTTAGAAGGACATGGGTAAGAATTTCTCCCATCTGAACTAATCCAACTTTTTTCAATTTAACGTTATGAAAAACGTTATGAAAAACAGAGGATTGTGGCACTAATGTCTGGCTGTGAAACATTTGCAGGGTAAAATGTAAATTCTGTAGAGGCTAATTTACACTGGCGTCGTTAAGATGTAAGCACATTAGGCAGTTCGTGTTAAGAGAAAATGCACTTAAGGATGAAGTTTGAATCTAAAATGTTAGTCTAGCCAATAATATCTCAGTTCCGTCCTGAATCCAACAAAATAGGGAAGGTTAGGTCATTTATGAGTACACCTTATTGGCAGAAAAGATTAGTTCTGATATCAGAAGTGACTGTTTTTTTCATTTACAAAGGTTTTACGACTTTAAACAACAAAATCTTGAAGTAGTTTTAGCATAAAAAGTTACCTCCTCCAATGCCCCAGTAATGTTTTGAACAATTCTATAGCTGTTACAAAATTGCAAGTGTGAGCTAGACCTTAAGGGCCACATCTCAGCTTTTCCTTCAGGAGTTTTTCTTGTATGGAAATTGCTTACTCAACTCAGTTGCTAACTGTGCCCACCTGGCCTGGCCCTTGTATATAAGTTCTGCCACAGGCCATTCGAATGCTTGCATCATAGCTAAGTGTCCTTTAAAAAAAAATTGGAAAAAGTGCTGTAATGCTGTCAAGATGCTATGTACGGCACCCTATCAGCTCCTTTCACCAGTCACGATCTGGTTTCAAGCAGAGTCCCAGTGATTTCATAAAGATAGTTAATAAAAACAGAAAGGATTTATTCACTTTTTTCAGCATTCTGATGTAAAGGGAAATGAAGGAAAAGAGGGAGCCAAAATATAGGCAGAATAAATGTCATTTTTTCCCTTTGCCAAGAGTTTACCTTTACTATAGGTGTATTGTCTTCTGTTAGTAAAACCTGCAACATAATCTTTATCTTAACCTTTGAAAAGCTGATGGCATAGCTTATAAAACTAATGGCTTAAAATGAGGAGGTGCTGCCTGCAGCAATGAGACATATTTTGGCATCGATTTTTTTTTATTGTGGTTATCATAGAAAAAAGTAATTCTAGCAGAGTTACAATGTTGCAGTCTAATCAATGGGGAAAAGGTGATGGAGGAATTCATTCCTCTCCCTGCAGTTGACATAACATAATCTCATTCTTGGAAAAGCCCCTTGTCACATTTTAGGATGTAAGATGCAAACATTTACTGATCCTGTATATTGTGACTGTCAGTGCAATGTTGCTTCAAATTTGCTGTATGCAGCTTTTGCTAGCATTTTATACATGACCATCAAATCTGACCTAAAATGTTGCAACCCACTAAAGAGGGTCCTATCCTATATAGAGTGCCAATCCTATCCTCAATTTGACTCCCTCAAGGAAATGTTTGTAGGCCACCCCAAGGATGAGGAGAAATGTGCTTCTGGAAGGTCTGGAATGGAAGTTGTAATTATTGTTTGGAGGGAAGACGAGAAAGGGAAAGAAAGCACCAAACTACTAGGTAACAAATGCCTTGCTTCTGCAGAAACAAAGATATGTCTGTCTGTTGTTCTTGGAGAGCATCTGTGTGTGGGCATCCTAAATGTGAAAAATGTGGGTGGAATGATCATTGATTAATGAACCTAAAATGTGGACAGAAAGCATTGAATTATTCCGTTTCTGCTTATCCAAACACACTCATACACTATTTACTATGAGAAAGTTTGCATAGTACACTACCATACTATGAGACCATTTAACCTACCGAGGTGTTTTTGGATTTTGAGAAGGAACAAAATCATATATGAACTTGCAAACTTCATGCAAATTTCTTTTTTTTGTGGAATCACTCCTAAGTACTGCTATCACAGTGATCATAGTCTGCTTAGCAATGACCATTCTTTATCATCTCAATCATAATATTTCTGTATTTCTCATACATTTTCCTAGTGACAATTATAAAGCTAATAGGAAATAACAATTTTAAATCACCATGATTTTGTTTGCTTAGCTTATTTTTTAAGAAAACTAAAGCCCTTCCTAAGTCTCTGTTAACCAATTGCCTTCCAGTGCTTGGTAGAATACGATCTTGTGGAAAATAACGCTAGCAGACAATCACCCACCCCCTCCTATGATAAACAAGCGGAGACAGGCACTTTACTTGGTTTTTGTCAGATGCTGCAGTCCTGTATGTGAGCAGCATCCCCCAGAGCATGTTGCCATGGCAATGGCTCGGTCCTCCCATCTTTACTGAGTTTTAATTCTTGTCAAATGTTATTAGACTCTTGCATGTGATGGCACAGCAGTAATTTCTGTTAATCTACTACAGAGCAGAGAAATATATTTCAGGGATGACCAACCACTGGGATCCTCCAGCATCCAATTTAATTATTGATTTGTGGAATGCATTTATGTGGAATGATTTAGCGATATTAGAAGTTTCTATTTCCATAACACTGTGAAGTTATCGGCAGTAATCAAGTATTTTACAAGGCATGCAGCCAAATGGCTCTTCCCAAATCAATTTACTTTTTTAAAGATTTTTAAATTGGGAAAAAAAGTTGATAATCTTCTGGAGCTCTGAATACACTGAACTAAGACTGAATTAAAGGCTCTCCTTGGACCTTTTGTGCTGTGACTCTTGAATTGCTCTTGCTGTACTTCAGGCATCTTTATACAGACTGCCGAGTTTGATCTGGTAGTTAAAGAGGAAGTGAACTGAAAAACGCAGGAAACAAAAAAAAAAATCCATTTACCTTCAATCCCACAGTGCAGTCAATTGGTTAGGAGGTGTCTTCCATCGGGTTCCGCGTCGTCCCAGCATCCGTCTCCGAGTCGGCGCACCATCTTCGCCTCTTCTTCCGAGTTCTTCTTCCTACGTCACCAGACCCAGGCGCGAGATTGGGTGACGTAGGTTGGAAAAAAACTTGCCTTTCCCACTGCGCTTGCATGAGATCGTCAATTTTGTCCCTTTTCACAAAAAGGCTCCTTCGGGCATGCACAGAAGGAGCACCCAAGAGCCTCCTGGGATGCGTGACGTAGGTATCCTGGGAGGCTTTGCGCTGCTATCCATTTTCTCTCGCCTAGGCGAACGAGAATTAGGGGGTTGTGCTGTGCCTTTTTTTTATAAAAAAAAGGGTGTTGCACTTAAAAAACAAACAGAATTTTTACTTTACATAAAAGGGTTGTCCACCCTTTTATGTAAAGTGAATTTTCTGAGTTTTTTGTTACGCTTTAAGCATTATCACAGTCATTGGCTTACTGCCAGACTAATATCCCTGAAGTCTGTAAAAGAACATTACCAATTTTGTCCTCAATAAGCTTACCTTTTTAAAACGTGTTTGTCATAGAGCAGAGGCAGCTGTGCACCTTGTGGGGTTGCATTTTATGGAATTAAGTAATTTCCCACCACTCTTTTTAATGTATTAATAACCAATTGCAGAATCTGTATGTTCTTTCCTATTCAAATTTGAAGTTTATTATCTAAGCTATGTCTGAGTAGGTATACACTTACCGGCTTCTTTTTAAATACACCATGGCAGTACCAAGTTGGACCCTCTTTTGCCTTCAGAATGGCCTTGATTGATTGTGGCATAGATCAGCAAGATGCTGGAAACATTCCTCAGGGGTTTCGGTCCATGATGTAAAATCGCCCATCCAACCATTTTCCCAAAGATGCTGTATTGGATTGCAATTTGGTGACTGTGGAAGCCATATGGGTACAGTAAACTCATTGGCATGTTCTAGATAACAATGTGGGATGATTTGAGCTTTTTGACATGTGTAGTGACATTATCCTGGTAGAAGTAACCATCAACATCAATATGAGGATTTTAAACAATGATCAATTCATTTAAGGGACCCAAAAAGTGTGTCAAGATAATATAAACCTACGCAATTACACCACCAGCCTGAATTGTTGATACCAGGCAGGATAGTAGCATTATTTCACATTGTTGGTGACAAATTTTGACCAGGCAAATTTTTTTAATCTTACCTTGTCCAATTTTGGTGAGCCCGACAAAATGTAGCCTCTGGTGCTTGTTTATAGGTCTCCTGCTGCTGTAGCTCATTATTTAAGGTTCCACATGCTGGTTATTGACCTCTGGCATCAACAAAACATATTTTCTTGGCAAATTCTTTCTTTCCTATTCTAAAGCTTGTTTTGAACTTCAGCAGGTCATCTTGGCATGTCTAGATGGCTATACGCACTGCTGAGTTGCTGCCATTTCATTGGCAGATTTATTATTTGCATTAAAAAGCAGTTGAACAGATGAACCTAAAAAGTTGTTGGTCAGTGTATGTGTCTTATGATACTTTTTTTCCCAATACTTTTTTTCACTATTAGAATTTAAAGCAGCTAAGTGAAACTCTAATTTACCAGTGTGCTAAATTGAGAGGATTAAATCTTCGGTGAGGCTGCTTTAAATAAACCAAGAGCCAAACTTACTTTTTTCCAGAAAGAAAAGATTTTGGAAATTTGAAACTTACCATTACAGTAAAAATTGCAGTTGATCAAATTTCGCTACAGAGATTTAAAGGTGTAACACTTCCTAAAATATATGGATTTCTGTAATTTAACATGTACAACCTAACCTGTGTACATCTGGAATTATCAATCCGATCCTGCAAGGTTCTGCCTGGGTATAACCTTCTACTCTTACTGCTGCTGCTCTACAGTTTAATCCTACGCCTAACAATTTTACTTTATTTTGATTTGTTTATCTCCTTGTTAGCTAGCACTAGAAAATCTGCATACCCAAACTTCCTTGGTAAGGAACAATGCCAATTTTGAAAATGGGGGGATGATCTCATTATGTCCATGTCCTGGACACTTTTGAGGGGGCTGTAAACTGGTTGGGCATATTAGAAAGTCTGTCTAACTGCTATTGGCAACATTCATATTTTTCTCTTTCCATTGACAGCACTTGCAAGGTTATGATGGTGCATCATTAGATTTGCTACCCTGAGGATGAGTGTATCACAACAACATATCTGATTGCCCTCTGATATGACATCTACTAGCAGCCTCATTAAAAATTAAATTCCTATTATCATAACCTTGTGTCTGCAAGCCATTTTAATCTCATATCCTAAGAGAATTAACTTGTTTCCCCAGAAATTATATGATTTACCATCAACTCGTATATATTTTCCTGATCCTAAAGCCACCTAATCCTACAAATCAATATATTGCCTACATGGTACTCATAACTTTATATAGACCTTTGACACTATCACTAAGTGTTTGTGACTCAGATAGGAAGCAGATAAATGACACTATTATTGCTGTAGTGATGGCAGAACTTTTATTTAAAGTGTTCAGAGATTAATTTGAACAGAATGCAAATTTAATGTAAAAAATAACCTCAGATGACAGTTTCTGATAATGTCCTTTTATGCCAAATAAATTTTAGTAAATACAGTAGCCTTCTCCATTTACCATTAGCAGTGTTACTCTGTATTGACCTTGAACACAAATACTCATTACAGCTGTCAGAATATAGTGAGTTCTGATAGGAAATACATTTGTTTTGATTTAATTGTCTAGCTTTTACCGTGTCTCTCTGTTTTAATCTCCATCTTCTGTAAAACCATTATGCAAAGTAGGGCACCTTAATATAACATCCAGCCAAGTATTCATTGCCTTGTAGACTGTTATAAGCAAATGTTTACCTAGTGAAGCATAATGACAGCCAGAAAGATAATGGAGTAGAACACATACTACAAATAGAAAGATGACCCCATTGCTGCTCCCTTCCTGTGGTCAGGTACAATTTCCCTTTTTATGGTGATCAATGCTGCAGTTTTTTCAATTTTGGTTGAGGTGAAATGTGGAAATACAAGCCACAAGATGTAATCAAGCTCCATAAATTCTATTTGGGAAGAGTGATGTCTGTGGTCTTATGACATTTGGCAAACCCACATTTATAACCCTGATAAGAATAATTTTCATTTTGATAATGGATTGTACCACAAGTCATCCAGGATGCCTGTCAATATATATTTATAATGTTTTTGTGCTATGCCTATTATCGAACCTTTGTTGGCTCCTACACTACTTAATTGCTACATTGTGCAAATGTAACCCAATAGGTTTCTGGAACAGGAATCCAATACCTAAACTGCCATGACCAGAATATACAGCATTTATTATGCTGATCTGTATACACTATTGTGAGCCTCTCACCTGGATTAAGTCTGCAATTTTTAAAAGTTGAAACTTTTGACAAAAATTATCATAGTTCATTTTACTTGTTTATTCAAGAGGATCACACGCCAACTAGCATTCTAATGACGGATCACCACTAAGTCACTACTTTATTATACAGCTTATCAAGTTCTACCACTAACGAAATAAACATACTACAAACCAGCATATCCCAGGTAATCCCAAATAATAAAACCCTAAAGACATAGTTGATATAATTCATCCAGATAATAAATTAAACATAGTTCAATTTGCTCCAACAGGGATAAAAGATTCCTTCCTGATCCTGTGAGGCAATCAGATGTTCCCTGGATCAACAGTCTCTGTTGTCCTTACTTTAAAACTGCAATACCCAGTTATATTATGTACTTCAGGAAAAGCATACAACTTTTCCTGAAGTACATAATGTAACAGAATGTCCTAAAACTACTTCCTAAGAAAGCCTATTTCACATTTTCACTGACCTTACTGTGAAGAATCCCTTCCTTATGCAGAGAATAAACTTCTTTTACTCCAGATGCTAAGAGTGCCCCCTTTAATGATTATAAAGTGAATTAATGGGAAGAGAATTCTCAATGTGAATCATTTAAATATTTATATAGGGTGGTCAAATCTTCCCCTATAGTCTGTTTTGATGTAGTGAAAAATCCATAGCCGATCAATGGTTTTTATCCAATGTTTAACTGTGTAAATGTTTAGATCAGGTTTTACTAATAACTTGCATGTATCTTGGCATTAGTAAATGTTATTTTTACTGTTGCTTCTGTAGAAATGAAAGCATTGGCTGAACTGCTCGGTCCATATGGAATAAAATTCCTGAGTGAGAACCTCATGTGGCACGTGACATCCCAGATTGCAGAGTTAAAGGTAACTCTTTGTTTCACTGTTTTATAGACAATGAAGATAAGTCTTTTTAAGATTTATGTGGGAGTAAATTGCTATGAATGAGCACCTAAATGAAAGAAAATAATATGGAATAATAAGGATTTCACTAAGCTCTGTCTGCTTCCAAAAGATCTAATAATGGCCCGTTAATTATAAAGAGCTGTTCTACAAAAGTTGGTGGCAAACCTGTAGTTTGTCTTCTTCCTGTGCTAATGCCAAACCCATTTCATTATTTTTCTTAACTTTATCCTCACATTGCCTTTTGCAAAGGGGTTTATATTTAACATTGCACAGAGTGATGAGCGATCTTGATTTATCCTGAGCATTCATTTAGCAACGACCTTGTATTGATATGGTTGTCCTTAGATGAATAGGAGAAACAGACTGCTTGGTAGCGAGGGACTGTAACTTTTTTAACAACCTTCTCTCTATATATATACATATACTGTATATATTTATATATATATATATATATATATATTTACAGTACTTGGCATGCCCATATTTATTTGTCAGGATTTATACACGGAATAAAGCAGGTCAAAAATGTTATTATGGTAAATATAAAAATGCTGAAGGAATATGGCTTTGCTTTTAGTAATGTACCAAAAATATAATGCTGTACTTTTCAATAACTATATACCCTGCAACTGTGCTTGTTTCTTCCATTGACATTTGATAGAAGCATAAAAGGCAGACTTCAAAACATTTTATTTTGTTCTTCATAGTAGAGGAGAGCCCCTGTCAGATTTTTATTGATGTCTGTGTTACTGTCAGGAAATGACGAGAAATCTATGCAATGCAGTCAAACATAAAAGATCCACATTTTTAGTCCAGTGAAGAAGGATTACATTTGACAATGTTTTTATTGCTGTTGATGTCTTTGATGTCTAATTTTTGATATAATGTAACTGTTCAGGTAATAAATAAATCTCCCAAATGGGATCACAGGCAAAAACAACTGTAAAAATTAACTCTTGCCAACCAAATTGACGCTGGATGTTAAAAGTGCCAACAGATATTAGGTATTTTTTCATAGGTATGTTTGACAATTGAGTTGGCTGTTATTACATATGGAGTAGATTGGTTGTACTACTCTGAAACCTGAAATTTATACTCTAATATCAGTGTTTTAAGTAAGTAAAGAATATATAAAAACAAGATCACAACCTAATTTTAATAGACAGTCATATTTCAATGAGGTTACCACTTACTGGACACCCAATTTCAACCCTAGGCACCCAGAAAAGGTTTAAGGCATTGTGCTTTAGCAATACCAAAAATGTTTTTTTTACCAAAATGCATTTTTTTAACATTGCCGTTGTCTTACACAGGAACTGAAAGGGTAAAGAAAGCAAAAACATGAAATTTGTTTGTAATTCCTCTTTGCAAGCCCTTTTAAAATATCATTCAAACTCTTACAACGACAATTAAAATCACTTAGCAGGTGTGTGGAAAGTCAAAAGAAGCAGTTGAGCAAGGTATGGGCTTGTGGGATGCCGTCTGAGGTCTCCCTGCTAAAAGAAACATGCTGAAGACTATGTTCACACTGGCCATGGGGTATGTTTAGCACTTTCTCATGCCAGGGAACCACTGCCTCTAGATGATGCGTGTAGATTCTCGCCGAAGTAGCCCCATAGAGACTGAATGGGTTAGCAGTTAAAGAGTTGAATAGTTGAACAATTAGAGAATGAATGGGCTAACAGTACCGCTCCCTGCCTCTAGTTTTCTTAAAATGGAGACACAGGTTCCAGCACTGTAGTGCGCGTGACCGTACAACTGGCAAGGTGCCAGCCACCAGGAACCACGCGGGATCACTCCATCCCAGGGTAACCTCTCCTTATAAACTTTTCTACTACTTTAATTTATTTAATTAGTAATGAGAGATAATGGCAGTTGCACATTTTCTACATCACAAGGTGTTGAGCTTCAGTTTTTGAGATTCACAAACAGGACAGGATTTTTTCATATAAACAATATTTTTTCGACTCTGTTAACCACACCTTAATAAATTTACCGCTGTTCTTTAGAAAAGAACAATAAATCGGTGTATATCCTGACCCTCAAGAATTAAAGGTGAATGCACCTGTTCTAAATAATAAGTGTAACTTTATGTCTAAGCAAGCTTTTTTATCCAAAATACCAATACCCTCAACCAATTGTGGATTCCTTCTTAATACAAGTTACATATTTTTGTCATTCATACTTTTTGATTTTCCAAGATGGTCTTCCCTTGCTCCCTTGCAGAAAATCCTCCCTATATTGTTTATGTACCAAGTTAGGTCTCTGCTGACCTTCATTAAAAATTTTGCTCTCAAAAAGCTTCAAAAACACATGCAAAATCTTAACACTAAGATTCCTCAAATATTTGTTGTAACAAGTAAAATAACACTAGCAAGATTGTTAGAAGTTTCCAGAGATTGTTCCAGCATTTCCAGAGTTTTAAATTTCCCTGAGTGGCATCTCTCAAGGGGGGCTTCTGGCTACATGTACTTAGCTGCAGATCCTAAGGCCATGCAGGGTCTGTCTGATCCCTAGAATCTACAAAGTACACAGGAGCCACACACCGCATCCTTTTTTTTTCTTTAATTCAATGAATGTTATTGTTTGAGGATGACACCTCCCATCAGACTCTGATTTTTATGTTGGTAACATTAATAAACAGCAGCTGTCTATTAAAATGCATAAAACTCAGGAATAATTGAACTATAAAACCTTTCCGTAACATTGTGTGAAGATGTTTTATTTGCTTGTCTTACTGTTTCCATGCCTCAGGCACTTTAGAAAGCACTTGGCCAACAGCTTGAGTCAAGATACTAGAGCGCATCACAAATTCATTTTAATTTGCTTGTAACTTTGAGAAAAACATTCATCAACTCTGTCAGACATAGCCAATGTGTGTGTGTGTTTTTTTTAAAGTAATAATGTTTCTTAAAAAGTAACATCTTTGTATTTTGTACATTCTTGATAACTGGAACATAAATTGTACCCCAAGCAAGGCAATTTAACGAGTTCTCTTTTATTTATTTTTTTTTTGTTTTCTTCATTTTTTATTTGTCTTGTGAAATTTGCATTTTCTGCAGCACATTCAGAATAATTTATTGATACAAAGGACAAAGGCTACCTGCCAGTGAATGTAGCAGTATCTTTATAGCCAAAGCAGCAGATCAATAGATTGTAAACATTCCAAAGAGCACAATGGAAGATCAATAGGCTGCAGATTTTTTTTCTAATCACAAGTGAAAGATTTATAGAATGTTTCAATTCATTATGACCTGAAAAAGGCATGTCAATGAGATGGTTTAATTTGCAAAGTATAAAGTGTTTTGCTATTTTTAGGTGGTGCAATGTTGTGCAACTACTATACATATTTTATACCAACTAAAATTATATTAAAGTGTAATAAAAGTGGATCTAAATCCTGGGGTACTCACCTGTCCCTGTTCCATCAAAGGGCCCTGTAATGCTCCTTTTTCTTTACTTTCTTGCAATCTTTGCCCATCTTGATAGGTCAGGCAGGCATGACGGCAACTCCCAAGCAGGTGCGCATGAATTCAGTGCCGGCAACTGCAGGGGAAGCCAGGATTGTCAGGTATCCTGATTTTGACAGTTCCACGAAGCAATCAGGTAGGTAAGAATGCTTATTGAAGAAGGGACATTGCATGTCCTTTTCTGCAATAAAGCCCTGCCTGATTACAAGTTTTTTAGGCGAAAGGGAACCCCAGGGTTCCTCCAAATGTTGCTAGGAGTTCCTTAAGCTGTTGCTGATTGACCATTTGTTGGATGGTGCCCGCCTAGTTGTGGGTCCAACACAACATAGTCAGAGCCAATGGCATGATGTCAATAATCTTTAGTTCTCTTTAAAGGTGGAATTATAAACCATCTCTTGGTTTACCTAATCACTGACCCCTAATTATTACTTTTTATGGGAGTTCCATATTACCTTAAAATTATTTCAAGGGGTCCCCTGGAGTAAAAAGGTTAAGAAATGTTGGTTTAAAGTGTTTTGTTATATCTCTTTGATAACTGCAAAAAATATCCATATATCTTGCTTAACTGCTAGAAGGGAGCTCCTAGTCTCCTGTGCCTTAGAATCATAAGATGCAAATTATTGGAAAAAAACTCTAAATTAGGAAAACTAGAATTAAGAAAACACCTAACACTAGCCACCACAAATAACATTTTGTTCTTGGGTTTAAATACATTATTTTAATTTTCCTATGTATATGTATGTAATGAAATGGAAAAACAAATGAAACATGTAATGAGAGCAATACACAAGCCTCCATTGCTGTCCTAGGCTGACTCTGGTATCAATATGTTGGTCTAGAACAAACGTGCAGATTATCAAAGTTTTTTCATCTGTGCTGCAGAACTGTTGAAACCACTAAATCAGCATAGCAGCAGGGTCAATAGAATTGTCAGAATGATAAATCAAAAGGGCAGCCACATACTACTGGTTCCCTTGTGTATTTCAGGGCAAAATGTAAAAAACCATGTGCAGTACATCCCTGCAATACATTGTTTATTTGCTCATGTGTTATCCCTTTAACGACCCTTGGTCTGGCAGAAATGCACTTACGTCCAAATAACCTCTGAAAATGCCATTAGAAAATGGAAGAATCTTGGTTTATACTTGGGTCCCACCAGTAGATGGCACTTTGTCCTCTTTCAAAATGCAAAACAAATTCCTGCCTTCAGAAAATTATTAGATTTTGTTTGGAGGAGGACACAGAACCATCATAACCATCAAAACCAACTCAAAAAATCAAAATACTTTAAGCTGCAAAAAAGGTAAAAAAAAGATATACAAACAGAGCTCATGGGATTTTTTTTTCTTCTTTGAAGCAAGTCTTCTATGATGTTTAAAAAATAACACACAATAGATGTTGTTATTCACATTAATTTTATTGGCATTTCTGTTGGTCGCTATTTTGAATGATAGCGGAGATGGCTCCATTTTGTATTTGAGGTCTATATTTGAGTAAAATTATTTTTCCTGTTTTGCCTGGTATACCGGTAGGTAGGTAAGGTTTTATATTCAGATTGGTTTATACTCAAGTATACACAGTATACAGAAAATACATTGATTTATTTCAACTCTCCGTCTAAAGAAATAGGATGAAGTTAATAAATACACAGAAAACTACAACTTTATCCTGGCTTTTAGTCAAATGGTCTCTAAAGGAAAATGTCAACTAGTGTATGGTAGGCTTTACCCTTACCTCTTGTTCTGATAACTCTTAGATTTCTGCTCACTATTTCTTCAGTGGGATGAATCTCCCAGGTAGGGACAAAGAAAAAACATTAAACTTGGTAGAGGGTTAAAATCATCTCCACTCTACTCAAAACTAAAACAACATTTTCAATGGTTGTTTATTCCACTTACTAACATAGAACACCCCATACCTATCTTTTAATAACATTTGCATCCCAAATGGGATGAAAGGGGAATAGAGGAAAGGTTTAGCGTCATATAAAGAGTTAAATAAAAAAAGTGCATATAACCTAATGCACTCTATTTTCTATATTCGCTGATATACTTGATGATCTTCATGAGGTCATAGATGAGCAGTGATAGATCTGCTTGCTATCACTCAATTTGAACACAGCTGGGAACAGGTGAATTCTTCTGTCTGATGTATTGAGTCGGGGTAAGGGAGGTGAAAGAAATATATTTGTTTGTACAAAGGTGGAGGAAATTAATAAATCCTGCTGGCACTTTCTAGGTTGTCACAAAATCAGTGAATGTGTTATCAGTGCTTTAAATTATTATGCAATAGGCTGTAAAAGGCACAGATGAATGCACATTGTATGCAGTTGCTGTTAAAATCAACTGGTGTAAGTACCTAACTATGCCTGGATAGCTTTGCTTTGCCCGATATACAGCAAAGCTCAAGCTGGCTCTTGGAAAAACAGCACAAAGTTCTAGTAAGTTGTGATGAAGTACTCATGTGCTTATAGAAATTATTCTAATATGAGGAAAAAGCAGAGTGATACAGAGATGGTCTTATAGGTCTTCTGTCTTATTTTACTGTTCATCCACAGACTCAAGACCTGTAAATGCTACTAATTTGCATGTGAAAATCAGACCAGACTGTGTTGTGTACCAGAGTTATGTAAATTTCAGGATTGAATAGATACAAATATAAATCCTTTTAAGCTTTTCATTCATTTTTTAAAATAGCCTTAAGATGCGTACAGGAGCTTAGTCTACCTGCAGTGAAACTGTTTGTAATCCATATATTGCTGCTGGGCACCATTTCAGGCCACTTTTATGTAGTAATTTGGTGATCTGAGAAAACACATTCTTTTGATGCATGAGCACTTTTCCCAAACACAGGTGATGCTCTGGAAATTTAAAATAAAAGATGTTAGTAAAAAAATATGTTTCTTACCAAAAAATGTTTCTTACCATTCAGATTCACCTACCTTGGATATCTGGCTGTTACTCATGAGACAAGAAGCAGAGAAAGAATACGTTGACAACACTGTAGTGACCCCATAGGGCCCAGCTATAGGAAATTAGCTAAAAAAAAACACATCCCTGCCATGCACCATAAAAAACGAATGCGGGATTGGTGCCCCATGCCACCTCCATAACTTGGGAAAAGTTGCAGTCGATCTTAGAAGTGGTAACTCAATTAATAAATATTTATTGTTTTTAATGGGGAGCAGAAAAGGAAGGCAGAAAATGTTGTTTCACTATGCAGGTATATGTTTCTCACAGCTGGTGGTTAAAAAATCTAGAATTCCCATGTATAAGACCAGTTCACTCTTTTGATCCTGACATTGATCTCGCCCATATATGAGCATTCATTTATCAATATTATCTGTCCCCACAAATTTGTCACCTTTTGCTGCACAAATTTGTCACCTTTTGCAGCAAGTTTCCATTTTGCTGGACAGGGGGCAACCTAAGTGTTGCACTAAAATCCAAATCCAAGTTCTTTGTGCATCTCTCTCCATCTGCACAAGAACAGATTGTTTTTTTCCCCAAAACAATGCTGCATTGATTCCCAAAAGCCTGCATACACACTGGGCCTGATTTATTAAAGCTCTCCAAGTCTGGAGAGGATATACTTTCATAAGTGAAGCTGGGTGATCCAGCAAACCTGGAATGTACCTGGTCCAGGTTTCAAAACATTTGCTAGAAATGCATTTCAGGTTTGCTGGATCACCCAGCTTCTCTGATAAAAGTGTATCCTTTCCAGCCTTGGAGAGCTTTAATAAATCAGGCCCACTATGTAGATGTAGTTTTTAGAATACATACAGGTTTTGGGTAGGAACTGATTTTCAGCTTTATATTCTCCATCTTAACAGTATCTTTTCTGGGAAATTGTTTTATAATGTTAAATTCCCGATTCATTAATCATATAGCAAAAATATAGCAAAATCTGGAAACTCCCTTGTTGAAAGCCCAGCAATAAAAGTACAGAAAGTTTCTTTTTAGTACAGCAGTACTAGACTGATGTGGCGATTGCAGAAAAAGGGAGAAGTTATTGTTACACAGTGTGCAATCCTTTAGAGACTTCTTGCTGGCAAGTGTCACCTAATTAGACAGAAGTGTTTAGGGTTTTTGGCAGACCTTCCACTTTCAGCCACAAACAAACTTGGCGGCAATGATTCAGCCAGATAAAACTGCAAATTCTGAAATGAGACACATTTATCCTGTCAATATATATAGAAAAACATTTTTTCACGGGTAAATGGTTTGCCTTTTAGTTAGGAGTGAAGCAGCTATGCTAATGTATTGTAATTTATTTTAAGCATTTGTATAGTTCTGAGAAATCTAAAGAAATCTGAGAAATTATATAATATATATTATTCATAACAGCCCGGGCAAAATGTCAAAATGTTACAGTTTAATGCTTCTACCATAGCCGTGCAGACACACACTAATGTACTACTGCCTGTTCATGGAATAGTTATTTGGACTGGGGGAGGCATTGGGCATTAACACATTAACACAGATCATCAGCACCCCCCCCCCCAACATATACACACACAATGGTGTACAATTTAGAACATACCCCAGTTGACTTTATTTGGTTGATTTTATTCAGAGTAACTGGTCAGGTGTCAGTACTTGTCATTAGTTGGGCATCAAAATTAGGGTCAATATTAAAATGTCTTTGTAATTTGCACCCAATATGTCCCTAAATACCTGCACACAATGAAGGCATTTCAGTGCTTAACCATGCAGCTTTTATCATGTGTTAACCCTAGCTAACCCGGGAATCCCAATACAAGTTCACCTAGGGCCAATTATTGTGTAGTGGCTAGTGCATGTTTGTCAGTCAATGTGTGTGATTCAATTAATAGTTAAGGGGTAAGATTGGGGTGTAAGTAGGTTTTATTTATGGAAACGAAGGTGAGCTTGGAAGGTTAAAAAGTCCTAATAAAAGGTAAAGTCTCAAAACTTTCTTACCCTGCATGGGAAGATCTCTGTAAAGCACAGTTGCAATCTTTTGGGAATACATGGCACACTTTCCTGGAGTTACTGTTTAATTTATTATTCAAATGTATGAACTATTATAAATATAGTTGTATAAGTGACTGTGGAATATGTTTTATTTCTTTTCTAGAAACTGGTAATAGAAAATATGGATGTGCTAGTACAAATCAGATCCAACTTTAGCAATGCGGAGTTGATGCCATCACTGCTATCCAAGCTGAGCTGTAAGTCACTTTCACATTTGGATGTTTCCAGCAGCAAGGGACTTGGCACAACAGATGTTCCTTTGTTTTTTGTTTTGTTTTTTTTGCATTTTAAACTGACAGAACTACCATTTTGCTATTATTTTTTAGAATATTTTAATTAACAAGAATTTGGCATCTATAATACCACTCTTGGGCATACAGCAATTCTGTAATTAGACAACGTAACATATTTTGGTCAAGACTGACAATGTACAGATTAGAGCTAGCTCACACCTGTGTGGTACCACACATATTACAGTGGGTAAAATTCAAAACACGGGTGTTTTCTGAATGATACCAGTTTGCATCTTGCATGCACTTTTTTTGCTGCTTTGCAGTAGGCAGCCGATTTAAAGTATGGAAGTGCACAGCACAATGTAATCTATGAAGCCATTCTATCACAGACTCATAGATGTAAATTGGTCGTAACATTATCACATAAAAAAATAATAACTCTAAACCATGCCATAATTTACTTTTGGGGAGTCTGGCTCCATCCTGCTATGAAACACAGGTGGCTTAGTAAAGCTGATCATTGACCTCATTGGATGATTAGATATAAAGGCACATACTGTATATCAACATTTCAAATGCTGCTTTATTTGCTACTGAAAATGTCATAAAACTGGAATTAGGTGGCTTGTAATCTGAACTTCTATGTGGACTCTTACTACCTACACAAAAAACAGCAGATGTAAGGTTGCTGTAAACTATAACATAAACTACAGCTTTAGTATATAGTATACAGAAATAGCACTATGCCATCTGATTACTTTATTGGCCAACCTTAACTGCCATGTGTCCTAAGATCTTAAAAGGCCCACTATTTGACTGAATTATTTTATCAAACTGTCAGATATTAGATATACTTTTAAATTGATTTCCTATATCCAGGTAAATAGATACATTTGTGATATGACTTGTAATTTTACATATACTATTCTATTATGGTGTTATGATAATTACATTTTTGTATTTTTATCCCTTCAGCTCCAGAAAATTTACTAAAAAGAATGACCATTATTGGAGTGATCCTATCTTTCCGTTCATTGGCCCTGGAAGGTCTTAGAGAGGTAAGAAATAAAACATGTAAAAATGTATTTGGTTTTCATGAATTGTTAAAGTTCAGCAGTTTTTAACATTGGGAAATAGAAAAACACCTCTTTTGTTTGGATATTACCAAGCAGTGGTCACTCTGAATAAACCTTATAACCGTTTAGTGTAATGCAATCCCAGCTTTTGAAATCTATTAGAAGCAACATTTCCAAGACTAGATCTGCAATGTACTGAGGTTCTGGGGCTCTGTGCTATTCTGCATCAGCCTACCAGTGAAAGGACTTTCTTCGTTCTTGCTGAAAGTGGAACCCCCCATTAAATGCTGAAACAATGGAAAAGGGCTTTTGGTATGCTTTGTTTTCACAACTACTAACTGTATCTAAATTGCAATTTTATATTCGAATCATGATTCGAATGATCATGATCAATGATTGTTATTTTATCTATACCATAGATTTTTAGGAACAATGAAAACATTGTTTTATTTGATTTATAATTATTTAGATGAACCTGTAATTTTGAATAAGATATAATTTTGAATGTTTTTTTCTCTTAGGTCTTCAACAACCACTGTCCATTTTTGATGACCCCTATTGAATTTTTAAAGGATTTTGTTACTCCAGATCTTGACATTCAGGTATGACATGTTTTTTATATTGTTCAGTGGCATACTATAATTTTTCCCAATAAATAAGCCTAAAGTCTTAAAATATTCTGACACTCTTTACATAAAAAAATGCTTCACATATTGATACATTTTTGAGCTGTCAGACAGACTATGATCTTGTACCAAACATTATCAAAGTCAATGTACAATCAACCCAGGCTCCTTTCTCTTACGTGTTTTACTCTACAATAGGGTCATCCAGTGACTATTACCAGGGTCTTTTGTGGATATTTTGGTGCCCCAAGAAGGTCACTTTGGCATCATCATTATCGCTAGAACCCCTTGGCAAGACACTTCTAGAGGCACACACCACCAAACAATACTAAAACGTTGGGCCTGATTTATGAAAGTTCTCCAAGGCTGGGGAGGATACACTTTCATCAGTGAAGCTGGGTGATCCAAAAAAACTGGAATGGATTTCTTTAAAGTCATTTGCTATTTGCTAGCAAATGTTTTGAATCCCGGACCAGATCCATTCCAGGTTTGCCGAATCACTCAGCTTCACCAATGAAGGTTTGTACTTAATTGAATAAATATGTTAATGTTTTTAATATCTTGAATATAATACTATTTACACATTACTTTCAAGACATCAGAGCCTTCATTTTATATAGCACTGTGAGTATCTTTATAAACAAGGACCTTTATATGGGCAGTTTAAATAGATTTAAAGGACAGTAGCATTTCCCCTGACCAGTGATTGTTATGTCTCATAGTATAGTGTAGATTATGGAGTGATACAGCCTTATTTTTGCTTAGCATCAGTGCTAGCCCCACAGTGCTGCAGGAGTAGACAGGTAGGGGTCACAGTGAGAAAAAAACTTTCTACATAGAGGCACTTTAGATATTGCAGTTGGTCCTGGAACAAAGATGGAGGGGGCTAAATGCTTTCAACACAATCTTGATTATATTACTTTTCTAGCCTTTTAGCCAAGCTCACTAAGACAATGACACTTTACTTGATAAGACCTTCAGGAACTCTGTCTTCCTTAAACCGCGTACTCTCTGTTAATTCACACTATTTATTTATATGAATGTCTTAAGCTGTATAACCTTGGAAATCAATTCAAGCAAACAGAAAGGTAGATTGATGTTAAGTACATAAGAATAGGCACACATATACGCTGTGATTGACAACTTTTCTATGGACAAGCGGACACAAGCTGATGTATAAGCACTCTGTGTGCCAATATTTATCATAAAACAATATAAAAAACGGAGAAAAGTAAAATACCTGTGAGCAGTGTATGAAAAGTTTAACAGGCTTCAACAGTGACTGCTGTGATTACATTTTGTTGTGACCATTCAATTTTGATTGTACTTTTATTCATTTGGTTCATTCATTTTGATTTCTATGTTTTTAATTAATATTACAAATACAAATCCTAGTCTTTTTACTTTTTTTTAGTCTTCCACATATCGCGTCATTAATCTTAGTGATTCTAATGCATATCATTATTAGTATCATCATAGTTCATTAAGACATTGCCATGATTAAATATAGTTGATGTCTATCTGGATTTGGATGTAAAATGCTGTTCCACCGAACTAGCAAATATCAATTAAAAGTAAATGCATTACACAGTACAGCTTGTGCTTATAAAGGGATCAGTCCCCCTTTTATAAGTGAAATCATTAATACAGTGTCAGCATGATCTTTACTGATGAGCCTGCCAGGAAAACAGTATTTAATTTAGAATGGATATAAA
This sequence comes from Pyxicephalus adspersus, assembly GCF_032062135.1. Taxonomy (NCBI): domain Eukaryota; kingdom Metazoa; phylum Chordata; class Amphibia; order Anura; family Pyxicephalidae; genus Pyxicephalus; species Pyxicephalus adspersus. The sequence continues at coordinate 35,686,735 of NC_092858.1, forward strand.
GGCTTCCAAGGTTTTGATGAGAGGTGATAATTTATTTTTTTATCAGGATAGCAATCAGGTCATGCATGTGTGTTTTGGTTCTGATGATCCTATGGATTTGATTTAGAACTGTTGTCAAATGATAAAATCCCATAAGTATGTATTACTGGCTGCTCATACTTCTCATTTTTAGGGATCAAATGGAACATTTTCTAACCATTGTGATTCTCTAGTACAACTATTGGGTAGTCATACAATTCACAGTGTTACAATGCTCTTTCATATGCAAAAAAAAATCACTGCAATAATGTCACATTGTTCTGTGAAAGTATCACCCTTGAAACCGCTGCAGTACATGTCAGTAAATAGCCAAAATTAGCTCCATCCACAGCCATTTAGATTGACAGCACTTTGCTGTACCTGCAGGAACAGAAGGGTTTAGGAGAGATCTAGCTTCCATATTACATAACATTTCTTTTAATATGAAAATGCTTTGTAATCATGAACTTTAAGTACATTTGTATGTATTTGAAACTAAACATTTTGCCTATTTCTTAGAACTTGGTTTTGGTTTCCTACACTGGATACCTCATCGATTCTATATTTTCATGCCTTTCTTTTAAGTGCTGTGGTCTCTTCCTTTACTAAAAAAATACATAATGATGGTTTAAAGTTCAACTCCCGTCAAAACTATTTGTTTTTGAGCAATTTAGGGAACGGTGTTTGCCTACTTGGTCTAGATTGGGGAGATGTCATCTCATTTTCATTTTTGGTGACCATACAAGAGTTGAATTAAACCTCCACAAAATAAATATTTTAGTGGGCCTTATTTTCTTCCAGTAATACATATTATATGAAGCCTTTCTTTTTTCCATTGTCTATACCATTTTGTACTGAAAGTTTTGAGACAATAGTTTGAGCTCTGCAAGCTAAACAGGCCATGTTACATTTTAAAATGTTCCTAAAGTGTTGGAAGCAATAGGGATGGTGAAGCAGTCTCACACATAATCAGACAGTTATGCATTTTGGATTTTTAGCTGTGTATTTGTATGTGTGGAAATATTTTTTTTTACAATTTTCCACTTGGTGTCGCTAAGTCTGACAACCAGCCTAAACTGCTCTACAGGTTTCCAATTTGGACTGGCTGTGATGACCAATTATCCAATGAATAGTGACTTTCTCATTACTCACTGCTCAATGGCTGTTTCCTGATAATGGAATGGGAATATCTGTACCATGAATCAACTAGAATTTATGCTGGTGACAGGTTTAATAGCACATTTGCAACCCAACTTTTGCACATCGATGCTTCCAACAATCTGGGCAGCTAAGAAACATATATTAGATCATCATGAAGAGCATCTCACCTCTTTTAGCCTATTTTATTTACAATAAGGATTGTGCTTTCATTTAATGATATGAGCCACCTGCTGTCATACATAATCTAAGCTTCCAAATGGGCTGCAGACATGTGTTTTTCATAATAAGATCCATGCCTGCAGCTAACAGAGACATGGACCACAAATACCATACGCTTTATAGTCGGAAATGTTACCTTTATGCCAATTAACTATTTGATTGCTGGGAATATAGAAAGCAATAGTCTTATTATAGGATAACATATAGAATATGTTAATACTGTTCAGGTTCATGTATAATACATATGGATAACAAGGAGCAATGAAAAAGTAAAGAAGCAAAGTGATTTCAGATGTGAAGCTCTGGCATATGCTGTTCTGCAATGATCTGAAGGCACAGTACTTCTTTGTACTTTGTACTAGAAAAGTCATGTCCTTTTATTAGGATGTCACTGGATGTTAACGCAATACTTTAGCTTGTAAGGTATAGAAATCCCTGACTGTCATTTATATACACAGCAGAAAAGGAATGCAGAAAGTGGAAAGGTAAAAGGAAAACGTAAAGCTACAGTAAATGGTGCAGACAAACAGATCAGCTGCAGGGGAGGAACAAAATCCATTGCAGCCTCTGCAGTCATTTTTGTGCTGGGAAGATATTGCAGGACCTGACACTGGTAACTGTTCTGGTATTGGAGTGAAATTGGATGCTTTCTCCAAAAGCTTAGAGCTGAATTAAGAAGATCACATTAACCTAAGCAAAAATGAATTGGGTTGTGCTTTTATTACAATTCAAGTTCAAGTCCATGTTTGCCAATTTTCATGTGTAATAATTACAACCACACCTGCATAGAAGGTACTCATTGACTTCCTATGAGTGCACACAGGGTGGTCATATAGCAGCTATGTTACATTCATTACCCACTTAGCAGCATTTACTGCCACTCTGTTAACACCTTTTGCCTTTTTCTTTGCAAGCATCAATGAGTGCTTTACTAAAGTCTTCACCCCTACACCTTTGTAATAGTGTAAATGAAGCACAAAATTCAGGAAAACCTGCGGAAGTAACATAGGTAAGTATTCTCAAGTCTCAGCGTTTGTGTCTAACCATAGTAGCTAAGAATTTCTGCATTTGGGCTTCTAAGAAATCAAGCTGTATTTTATGCAATAGTTTGATGTGTTTGTGGCTAGGTATTTTCATGGCACAGTTTTTAATTCATTGCACATGCTCCAAATTGGAAAGGTATATTTGATTCAAAATTGCATTTATGAAAATTTGTATCTGTGTGAAGGAAAAGGTGGTATATATATTAGTAGTTAGTTGCATTCAACTGGTCTTATTCTTGTAGTAAGTTTCCAAAAAATGGCATTGGTATTGGATAGCAGAGGCACCCAAGTAGAAAAGTAGTTCAGATTTGTATCTTTTCATAAAGTACTATTTATTAGTCACCAATTTAGTGTCTGTGTTTTCAGGATTGGTGTAATGAACACATTAAGGCCATACAGTAGCGGGTGTTTCTGGAGTCTGTGAAGTGCCTAATGGTCAGGCTGAATGCACAGGTCTCTAACACTACAAGAACAAAAAAGTAAAGTTAATTGTGAATAACTACTACTAGATATGCCAGTAACTGCATGAATGAGAATGTGTCATAAAAAAAATAATGTGGTTTAGTAATAATAGGTGATTTAGTATTCCATGCTGGGAACCCATTATAGGATGTGAGGAAAGTCATAGGGACATTGTAATTAATAAATGTGGAAAGTAATGAAGTGTTTGAACTCAGGTACAGAGTGAGTCACAAAAAATAATAGGGTTTAGTGGTTTTAAAAAATAGAACAATTTATTATAAATATAAATGCATGCGTACAAAGATTGTTTCATATAATACGGGACAGTGTGATGTGTATTACCATGTATTAAAATTCCATAATGGTATTTTCCATAAGAAAAGAGGCCAGTCTCAGTTCCGACATGTTTCACAATTCTGCTTCTTCAGGGGGGATACAGACTAGTGTGCCACATGAATATGTCAATCAGGAAATTTCTGTGATGAATATCAGCCAGAGAGTTTTTGGGAGGCTTAATAGGGGCACAGTCATATCCCTGCAGCCCTACTCTGATCCCACTGGACTCAACTCTTTTCTATCTGTTTTTTCCTGATTTTATTTTTTTTGTAATCTGTTGAGTTCAAATTCTTTGGATTGAGACTTTGACCCCCCTCTTTCCCAACTCATAGAGAGATGGACTCCATGTGTATTATTGTTACTTGTTATTACTGCAATAAAAACTAATGCACCAGGAGGATGGTAGCATCAGTGAATGTGACACTGCTTTATATATATTACATAGTTAAAAACAAATTGCATTAAACACTGAACAAACACGTTCCCAAACTTTAGATACATAAATATACTGTATCCTATCCCTGAATACATGTGTCGGGATGTTGGTGGTCCTTCTGAACAGATACCGTACTAATTACAGTATGCACATTAAACATCACTCGGTATGCAAATTTACACTTATCTTATATGATTATCAATTGTAATACAGTTTTGTGCTGTGTTGATTAACCGTCAATGCAAAGGGTTTGATGTTTAAGCATTATCCTTTATCAGTTAAGTTATTAAAGATGCAAGCCTTGGAAACTCTGTTGGGATCCTTCCTCAGGCATAGCACGATTGGGGAATTCCTGATTATCACTTGTAGTATTGCAGAGTGCACTTTTCCCACTAGAGAGTGCTGTACTCTCAGATATGCCCCTGAATACAGTAGGGTGCGAGGTTGTAGTTACCTCTGCCCACTTTATGCACATTTATCAAGCTCAATTAAAACCACTAATGTAATGTTAAACAAGAACAGTCATTATATTCCCTCCGTATTCACTTAAGTAATTATATGCAAAAATAACAACTGTAATTGAGCTCATCAGCATGCTCTCAACGTCATGTTATCTCAGAAGAAAAATATATCAACTGGCAACAGTGATTTAAAGAGGGATGTACACTTGGCATAAAAATCACAATAACATAACAACATGATACTCAACTACCCCTTGCATCAGTTCTGTATACAATTCACCGCTGATGCTGCCCCCAGGATTTTAAATAATTGTGCAGGTGGTTTTATGTGTATAAAAAAATCTCTTTTATATGCCCACATTTTTTGTTGTTGCGCCAGATGATAATTAATGTAAGCATAAACAACATCTGTACAATAGAGATGCATGTAATTCTATTTACATTTATAATTGCTCATACAGATAGATGCAGTACCTAAATGTAGTGCAACTAAACTACCATGTTTGTAATGGTCAGTGTACAACCTTTTGGTGCCCATTTCTCAGGGACGAGCCTAGACCTAGCTACATTTTTAAACTGGAAAATACACATTCTGCTCCCACTGCCCCGGTTCCTGTGAAGCTCCTTACCTCTTTGTAGTCAAACACTACAGGTAGGTCCACAGCAAGAAAGGAAGAAAGATAAGCATAGGGCCTACACGACAGGGTGGAAAGAAGAGACAGGGAGTCTAAGGGTTAAGTAGAGGAATGAAGGGCCAATGAGGGGTCAGTGGGGGATTGGTGGGGTCAAAAGGGTTGGGAAGGTTTCCCTCCCAGAGGGAAGGATAAAGAGTAGGGGGGAGAAGGATCTAGAACTGTTTGGCTAAGGTTAATTGCCAACCTATCCCCCATGTTTGCGTGTTGTTGGGGGAAAGTACTGGGTGGTTAGGTGGGGCACTTGGAGTCTTGGAAGGCAAGGGTCCTGGTTGGTAATTATGGTGTGGGGGAAAACATTTTGGTGTGGTTTCACTTAAGTAATTATTGGTTACAATCCATGAGGCCGTGTAGAGAATTCTGTTTATGTTTTCGGACCTTGCTTTCTGGGGACCTGCAGCCCTCTTGGTGGGTTAGTGAAAATGGGTAATGTTTTTATTTACAAGGGTGAAGTTAATGTTTGTGTTTAAGAATATTTTGTTATTAGAAGTTTTGTCAAAATATCTAAGGTATTGTAAGTTGGTATTTAAATTGTTTTAAAATAAGAAGATGGTCAGTGTGTTTAGTAAGGAGGGTAAAGGTGGGGAAGAAAGGAAAGGGGGATAGGGGCAGTTATTGTAGGAGAAGGGGCGGTGTCTTAGCTATTCTGGTCATGTACCCTCACTTTTCAACAGACTTAAGCTGCGTACACACGGCAAATTTTTCTCGCCCGATAATCGGTATCGGCCAATTATCGGGCGAAAATCTGCCGTGTGTACAGTCGGTCGTCGTCCATCGTCCGACGACCGTCCTGGCGGATCCATGGACGATGGACGACGACCGATCCTAATGAAAGGGAAGGGGAGAGCGCGCAGCAGGGTGCCGCTCCGTCGCTCTCCCCCTCCCCTCTCCATAGAGCATGAACGGTGCTGTATGTACAGCATCGTTCATGCATCGTGCAGTCTTTTCTCGTTGGAAAGGATCGTGAAAGATCCTTTCCAACGAGAAAAATTGCAGGTGTGTACGCAGCTTAACTGCCTCTGCACTTGTGACCTTCACTGTAATCCAAAACTGTACCCATGCACTTCTTTGCCAATAGCCTTTGTGCCCACTATGTTCACCGTCATCCAGAACTGCACCCACACATTTTCCCTGGCTTCTACTTTGCCAACACTCTTATCCACACTTTTTCACTGTGTATTTCCCACCTGCTACCAAAGTGCCCATGCACTTTTCTGTCTACCATCACCATATCTTCATACTTTTGTGGTGGCTACACACTTTATCTCTGAATAACGCTGTACTCATGCAATTTTTGTCAAACACAACTGTGCCACCACACGTCTTACTCACACCTACTGACTGCTATTGTGCAACTACCCTTCTCCCCCATTTGCCACTACATCCAGCACTTCCATTGCACATTAACATATCCCCATCTATTCAAACTCAAATGTTCAGATTGGGAAGTTGCAACTTCATAGATGCAATGAACTGGAAAACGTGTCCTTTAGACCAGGGGTCCCCAACCACCTGACACCAGGGAGTGAGAGCACAGAGACCAGCGGTGGTCCGCAGCTCTGGCCAGTGCATTCCCCAGCGGGGTCAGGAGAAGGACGTGCGGACCATATCCCCCGTGCGGATCGCAGGCTCAGGGCAGTGGACGGGTTGTGTCTCTGGACACAACCCTCCCACTCTCCCATTGCAGTTCGGCATTCTAGTGGGAAGGAAAAACCACAACATTCAAAAAAAACATCTTTAAGTGTTTGCCTAATGCCTACAGCAAACTATCTAAGACAATTGAAAATAGACGACCTGGGAGCGTTAAGCCATGCAGTCCATAAAATACTCCAGAACCTAGCCTTACCTCTGCATCTGCTTTATGGTTAATACAAGTCCACCTCACCATAATCTGCCTGAATACATATTTTCATGAGTTTGCAAGACCTGCTCTGCGTAAGCTTGATTTTTCTACTCTGCACTGATAATAGCCAGCAAATCTAAACTATTTGTATGCAGCTGTGTGCAGCTCCACCTAAATGAGGAATAAGCCTCTTATTTTTAAATGTGTGACGGACATGAAACATGTAATTATCTTCCAGTTTAATTTCAATAGTTTAGTGGGCGGCTTTTTAGTTCATTTAAGTCTGCATCACCATGACCAGTCTTACTTTTTTAAATTGTGCATCTGTATCTGTTGGGTACCCTATTCATCCATTTACATTTTCTTTACTAATTCCTGATTTTAAAGAAAATGCAGCTGTAGTTCTTTATGTCCTGTCTATCAGAGACATAGTAATGACATCCAGGCTAAAATTTAGAATTTGAAACCAACCATATGAAATATGAGACAAGGTTCTCTGATTACTTGTCACAATTTATGAAGTTTGTTAGAGTTAGGAAGTGTTTTAGTTATATTAAGCAGCTGCAGTATTTAACATCTCACTGTAATTACTTAAATTCACTATATTAAATTATAATTAAATATATATTATAAATAAAATATATATATATATATTATAATTAAAATTATATTATAATAATATTATTCTATAGAATTTTTCATAATATTTCCAGCAGAAAAGCTTTGACTGACTTGTTTTCATAGTGAATGTTTATGTTGGATTGTCATAGTTACCCCAGACAAAGCCAATTACATCATCTCAGTGCATAAACATGGGTATTTGGCCAAATAGATGTTGATGTAATGTAAAAAAAAGTTTTAAATTGTAATTTTACAATTTAAAGTACTTATGTCTGTTAGTAGATACGAGAAAATGTCGGAAATGATGGCCTTTGAGTAGGATTACCAGGCCTAGTTATCCTATAAAGACCATGGCTTTTTATGATACTTTTAATTTGAATGCATCTGCCAATCTTATAGCGATACTGTGAATGGTAATCTTCTGAAGCTTCTGCTATGAGAACATGTTACCGACAATTTCTCTAGTATGGGTGACCCAGAATAATGTTATGCTCTTAGACTTTCAGCTGGACCCTGTTCCAATAATTATTGTTGCCACATTATTGCATAAAGTATGACCATATTACCATGTCCATCACTATAAACATACACCATGCATGTAGACAGATAACCTTGACTATTTATACACAAAATTCAGCATTACAGGCACTCACATGCAATTCAAACTCTTCTACTTTCCTATCACATGTACCAAATGTTAAAAAAACACACTAGTGAGGTGGATAATACTCTATGTAGATAGATTCACTATTGTGGGATCACCCAGTAGCTTCTCCTACTGCATGCTTATAAATGTTTAACTTAGTGAATGATGTAAAGCTTTGCTGACTTCTATCCAATCCATTCTTTTTATCACTTGCAAGCAAAACATGTTTTGTTTTCCTTGCATAAAATTAGGTATTTTTGCAAAGTGAATTTTAACTACGTTCACTAATATAGGTGAATTATCCCATTGCAAAGTGACAGCCCACCCCCCAATTCATTAGCTATTCAGTGCTTGATTTTACTCATTGACCTTGAGTTACATTTTGAAATCATACAAAATAATGATGTAATATTAAATATTAATACAATATAATGGTGTAATTCTAAAATAGATTTTGATGAAATTAGAATGAAACTATAGTTCTGCTTTGAAAATCAGCAATCAGGTAGGTCTTTAATGTAGAAAGGGATAGGCTTTGTCCCTTCTGGAATAACATGTACTTACCTGCCTGGTTGCTGAGTATTGCAGCATGAACTCCCATCTACGTGTGTTACATCATTCTGGCCTGGTCAATCAGTATGGCTGAAAATCAGCATATGAGAAGAGAGGAGGAAGAAGATGGCAGTGTTTCCGTGATGGACTGGGGACAGGTGAGTCAAAATAAAAAAAAGTGTGTAGGTAAGTTTATTTTATTGCAGAAGGGGATTTGCCTGTTCATTCTGCAATAAAGGACCTGCCTGATCACAATTTTTAATTTTTACCTACAGTTCTGTTTTAATAGGCATTGAAGAAGTACCAACATGGTTTCTTTTCATTGTCTACAGTAAAAAGACTCAATTATTTTTTAGCTTAAAGTATTAGATTATGAATCATAATATAAATAGAGGAAAATGCTTACTTGTAAAATTTACAGAAGAGGAAAAAATTGGTGTAATCTGAAAAGAACCAAAAATTCTACCGGACTTCTGGCAACAGAATTATATGGATTGTGTCTACAGGCTTGCAATGTGTGATACCATGCTGAGAGCTGCCTGGTGATGCGTGCACTGAGAAAACTTGACGTGACTAAGAGATAGCAGACATGTCTTGTCAGGGTCTGGAGTTTGAAGGAATACTAAACAGACTGTCTTGCTTTATGCAGAGTTTTTTCTTTGCTGAAGATGTGCACAGACGGATTATTGTAAAGAACTTTAAGAGGAGAGTGTTAAGTAACAACTGACACCACATATCAGGAAGACATTTTCTGAAGATAAGTGATGTCATTTCTGACATAGTATATCGGGATATCAAAGTCATAGTCACAAGCCTGTGGTACAAAATAGGTATGACATGGGAAAACAACAACATATTTCGGGTTGATTGGCACATGATTTACTATGTGTTCTATTAGGTTCCAAAAAAGAGTATACAGTCAGATAAATAGATGATTGGAGACTTTAGTGACTAAAAAATTGTATTACTTCTGCACCACTTTTGTGTTTTGTCCTAAAATAGTTTTAAATTGTACATGTGAAGAAATTAAAACAATATACTGTAGTTAATCTAAGACAATACTAATTGACAAGGTCTTCACTTTTTTCCTATTTTTATAACCTATGGTAAAAGACAGAATCCTACCACACCTGACACGGGGGTAAAATTGATTAAGCTACAATTATCCTTTAATGCCAAATGCTAAAGGTGTTAGGAATTAGGTAGAATTTAATATTTTGTTCTATAAATGTGTTGGTACACAAATTAATTAAGTAGTGTTTTTTTGTGTCTGGTGGTATGGCGCATTGTTATGCTGAATTACTGTATAGTCTCAGTTTTTAGGACTATATAATACAAAATAGCTTAACCAAAGACCAAATGCATCCTTTGTAATGTCTCCTGTGTTCCTGTCTAGCCCTTACTCCGGATTTTATCTTTTCACTAGTGAATGAAAAATAAATGCACAGTCTTTAGATGTTAATAGGTAATTGAATGTGTGCTGGCAGTTAATGGTAATGAATTCATTTTCCACTAGGCAGGTGGAAAAAAATAACCCCATGCAGCACATTAAAACTGACCTGTTTCACTGTTTGTGATGTTATTCCATCCTATTACATGTTTGAGTGAAAACAATAGCACAGTATGATTTTTCTATTGCCAGCTGTCTGTAGCAGTGACTGCTAGATAATTAGTTTATGACCTCCTGGGGACAGCCTTCTTCTGAAGTTTGTGTTGTATTTATTTGTTTTCATTTTGAAATGTTTATTACTATTTACTGTTAATTTATTATTTATATTAAATTAAATAGATTTGAATAGTTAACAAAAAAATTAGATGTCAATAACCTGATGATTTTTGTTTTAGGTGACACTTAGTATATTTGAACTGGCAACATCAGCAGGTATTCAATGTGACGTTGATCCACATTTGGTGGCAGCTCTATCAAACATGAAAACAGGTAAAACTACTAGCATAGCAGGCTGGTAATTGCAAGGATGTTTAGGTATGTATAGCATTGTATGTAAAAAGTCGACCTAACATAAAAAACCCATGCCACCAAAAGAAAAGGCAAGCAGAGGACAAAGGACTACTCCCCACTACTACCATGCCTTATTCTGCACTGTGTATTTGGAAGGAGGCTGCCGTCTTGGCAAAGGAGCAAGATGTCATAGCTGCAATCTAGATATACAGTGAGTTGATGACTGTTGGTGTAATGATCAAGTAGCAGCAGGAAATGTGAAAAAGAACAGATCCACACAGTAGATGAAGCAGGGAGATCCTTGCACTGTACATCCTCAGGTACAACTAGCATACACTCTGAGGCTGTGCACAGCTGATTTTAGGAGCCGATTTGCCCCTAACTTCATTCTGCCCTGCCATCGGCTGCTAAGACGTTATAGCCTTTCTGCTCACCGTCATCAGTTGCCTGCTGTAGCGTTAAGCTGGGCTGACGTGTTGCTGGTGTGTATATTCATTAGATTTACTGTTAATAACTTTGCCTGTTCACGACCCTGTGATTGTATGCTGCCTGGACCGACCTTTGCATGCAACCCAGACTTTGCTTTGTCTTCACCCTTTGATACCTTGTCTGGTGGATTGAATACTAGGGTACGACCTCTGGCTTTGTATTCTGGAGTTACGTCTACTGGAATTATTCTGCATTATCTGTGGGCTCCTGGTCCTCAGTCCTTCCCTAGGCGCAATCCCTTGAGCATAGAACTCCTGGGGGCAACCATGTGCTTGGATTACGTAGGCTGAGCGGGGGCCTGCTATTGACGAAGAGTTTGGCATGAGTTAAAGGGACTGGCTTCTGGCAAACACTGGTGATTACAACTAGCAGGCACAGGAACATTTATGAGTCTCAAAGCACTTAGAAGTTCACTGCTGTTTCTCAGAAGGAATGCAACAGTTATTTTTTAAGGTCAGGCAAAGATCTAGATGTTGTCTTGATCAGATAACAAATCTTTAACTTTTTTTAAAATCAGGTTCATTTTAACATGAAGGTTTTGTTAAAACATATACAGAGGCATCATGTTAGGCATTTCCTACAATAAAAGTGCAGAAATAGTGATGATGTGCACCCAGAGCACCCATTCAATCTCTAGCTGCTATCTTTTAATGCAGAAAGGCTGGTTTCCTTTTCTTCCACTTTCAGATCTATGGCTCAAAAGTGTTTTGAAACAGCTGTGAATCTCTCATTATTTTTATTGCAACTTGTAGCTGGGCTGCATAATTTCTAGAATATAAAAAAGCTATATAGCTATATAAAAGGAAGACTGACTTTTTACATCTAATTTACATTTCTAGAATATAAAAAAAGCTATATAGCTATATAAAAGGAAGACTGACTTTTTACATCTAATTTACATATTCCCATACACACTTTTGAAAGTTTCATTACGTGAAAGTGCAACTGAATTTTTAGTAAAAGTATAAATTGGCAAGATACATTAGAGGTGCATTAAAACAAAAAGTCCTATAGTTTTTTTATTGAGAAGAAGCGACATCCTGAATAGAAAAATTCCATTGAAGTGCACAGTGGTAATTTTGAATGAACAACATTGGGGGACTGTATACACATGTCCGATTTTTGCCCCAGATCAGCACAACCATTCAACTTGGGGGGAAGTTTATCTGTACAAAGCTTAAAACAAGTTATGCAGATAAGCCCAAGAAAATTATGAAGATAACATTTTACTCACTAGTAGAAGTTAAAGTATCTGGCACAAGCCAAATTAGAGATATCGGTTTTACCCTACAATATCGGTCATACCCTACAATTTATTGTACATTCCTGTACAATCTCTGTAAGGCCTGGGTCTTGGTGCGCAAGAGATGGTGTCTGGAGATAGGCCGGCAGCCAACCCGGCGCCCACAAATGCAGAATACAGAGCCCACAAATGCAAAGTTCAGAATGTCAGGAAATCTAAAAACAAGCCAAGGTCAAAAACACAGGAAATCAGCCCATCCAGTGAAGTACAAAAGGAAAAGCACAAACAGAATCGGGGTCGCAAGCGAGGTCGGTCCAGGCAGAGTTCAGTGGATAGTCAGGAACAGGCACAGGTCTATAACAGAGAATACTCAAAAATCAATCCAACACAGGTAAGCCCAGCAGACGCTATAACAGGCACATCTGACTGGGAGCAGAGGGGATATAAAGCCCCAGCACCCAATGACAGTATGGGATTACACAGAAAACACTCTGCTAATCAGCTGCACACAGCTCAATACCTTTCAGCTGTGCAGCCTTGGTGCAGAGGATGCCGAAGGAAAAATCCCAGCTACAGGGATGCAGCAACCCACAGGGCACTGATTCTGAAACCCCAGTGCTACCGCCAGCGCAACCGCCGTAGGGAGAAGGCTGTGCGCGCCCTAATGCAATGGGCCTGGGATCGTAAGTCCAGAGGGTTCCTCCTAACAATCTCCTTTAGAGTTACCAAAACTATGTAATATGAGGTCACATCTACATTTTCTATTTGCATCAAATAAGGCAGGCTTATGCACTACAAAGTTTATGATGTATCTAAATAAGATTATACGATCAGATGTGTAGTACCAAGGTTAGGAGTTTTGTAATTACCATTTTACAACCAGTCTATATTTCATCCAGTCATGTCTGCTATTCATCAAACTATAAAAATGAAATTGTGGGTGAAACCATGAGATTATTCAATGAGCCTCAGTATAGAGTTTGCTGATTATCCAAAGTGTTTGTGTCTGATCTTTTTATATCATTTAAACCACTGTATTACAATCTGATAAATGCTATAAAAGTAGTAGAATTAGTTTGTTTTACATTTTCATTATGTTATATTATATTATCTCATTATGAGATGTCCTGTTACTTTGTTAACACATCACTGTTTTCGCAGAAAGTTCCTCTCTTGATGAAGAGTACAAGGTTGCCTGTCTATTGCAGGTGTTTCTGGCTGTGTCTATTCCTCTGCTGGCCTCTGATCCCATGTCCTTCTACAGCATTGAAATCGATGGTAAGAAAGACTATAGAGAAAAGATGGCCCCTGGACCGTATTCTGTAAATGAGTTTAGTCTAATGCTGAACGTATGGCATAGAAGCACAGGACTTGTTGTTTTAAACAGAGCCAGATTTCTCACAAGGCCACCTAGGCCATGGCCAATGGGGGTGACTATTTGTACTGCTATGATGGATGTAATATTATCATTATAATACGTAAAAGCACATAGCATAGGGCTATTCTGGCCACAACCATGATATTTCCCACCAATGACCCTCCACTATCTTCATCGCATCCCTCCCATATTCGAACCTCGAGCCCAAGCTAGCTGACCTAAGGGAGAACAAAGAAAAGTAAGTAAGAATATTCAAAGAAAATTTTTAGTACATGTAAACCTTGAATGATATTATTTGTGATGAATACACCATATATCATAAACCACTGTGTTTTTCACCGTATTTATCATCCATTGCCTTTCATTGCTTCTGATCTTTGGTCAGCCACTTCTAGCCTTTAGTTATTGCTGCATGGCATTTCTCAGTGCAGGTTTCCTGATGATGACAACAAAAAGACTATTTGTAGTTGCCGAGAGACAGAAATTGTAGCTCAATTAGGAAGCAAGGCAGACCGTTGTCACCTTTAAACAGGAAGTACCTAAACAAGGACCTTTACAAGATATATTTAATCCAGATAAAATTATCGCTATGTCCTACTTAACTGACCTTTTACATTTTCTTGTGGTATTTCTATTTGACATAATTGCGGGAAATACACTTTGATTAAGCCTATATTCTGCAAATGTGTTTTACAGGGTACAATAACAACAGCCACTGCCTGGCCAAAGCTATCATTCAGGTGTCTGCTGCATTCTTTACCATCTACCATAAGAACATAGAGACACACCTCAAGGAGTTCTTGCTGGTAAGCAGTTGTCATGGTATTTTATAAATATCATAGCTCAGTTTAGTTTTCTAGTTATAAAATAAATGTCTATTTTTTCACTTAAAGAGGAATAGCTTACACATAGCAAAGTAATGGAAGATTGCACCACACCATGGATGTTGAGCTTCTGGTGCAGCTCTATTATCTATGGCTTGAGGGGCAAGGGTGGACATTCTGATTTTTTCATTTACAAAGAAGAGATGCTTTTTGATTACAGTCTTTTCATATTTTCCAGCTTAGTGTTTTCCTTTCAACACAAACGCTTGCTGATCCTACAGTTAGTCTCCACTTGAATGCAATCATTTGCACTTTAAAGTGTTTGCACAAGGCTTTATCTGTCTACTATAGTGGCCAGAGCCCCCAAAACAAGGATACCTTATCATGGGACTATGCCTCCAAGACCTCCATTGATGACTTGGCTGCCTTGGACTTCTTTCAGACATGCAGACCAAAAGCACGTGGTTAGCCTCCCCTAATTGCCCCTATATTTGTCTAAGAGCAGTATTTAGAGTCAACTGCAGTGCTTGACAAATGCTTTGTTGTCAGTGCATATGTGGTTGACTGCACAGCAAGAGATTATGGGTCATATCCAGTCCTCTAACAACTACCACAACTGCAAAGCAATAGCGTATTGTGGTTGAAACACATCCCCATTCAAATGAATAGAATAGGCTGGCCAGCTACATGTTTGGTGTAGAAACCATGTCACAAACACCCACAACGGGAACACAACCACATGCAAAAATTTGTGCACAGAATAGTACCCAACTGCTCTCATAAAGTTGAATGGGACGAGCAGGTCTGAAAAACACAATCATGGTCTATTAAAAAAATGGGAAGAATTGGAAAAGCATACAATTTCTAGTTAGTTTTGGCATGATATAGCAGTCCAGGTATTGGTACACATGGGGCATTTTGTAAGTTTTTATGTTAAACATTGGAATCACTATAGGGGTACACTAATAGTACAATCAACGGCATTTTAGACTATAAGGCGGATGAATAGGAGAGCATTTGAACGTCTAAAAAGCCATTGACAATAATATACATACTAAATCTTGGTGGTGTCCTTGTGTACAAGAGGAGACTGATAAATAGCTTGCAACTTACACACTCACTGCATGTACTGTCCCTTTTATTCATTTTACAATGTTTTATAAAGTAGAACAACATAACCTTTGTCAAAAAAGGCTGAGACCCTCTAATTTTCAGTATCCAAGTCAGTTTAAGAGGTCCTTGTTGCCTTTCACAAATCCCAATTAATTTAATACCTTCTGGCTTTATTTCTTACAATGCTTTTATAGTTCCATTTACAAGACCAATTATATTGACATCCTGTCATTTCACCTGCAAGAAATGTTTTAAAAAGAATAGAAAGCAATTAAGAAAACTGGACTATAACTAATTGTAAGAAATTGGTTTCCTTTAGAGTAACTGAGAAAGAGACCAGAATATAATTAATAGTGCTAAAATTTACCATAGAGCAAGGGTTTCTTGCATTGGAAAACATCTTAAGCAAATACCTCAGTGAACACTACTAGTAAAAGTAAAACAAATAATGGAATGTCAATTACAGTCTGGGACAGAGACAGTACTTTGTATCAATAATTGCAATACGGTTGACTAACTGACATTATATAACAATGTTCTACAAAGGACAACAATATACAAGTCAAATTACACACTTACAATTAAACTTTTTTATTATAGGAAATGCATTCACATTTAAAATGCTGCCAACACTTCTTTCATCCCAACACTAGTTACCCTAGATCCACATCACAATTAATGTATTATAAATATTAACTATGTGGAGTGTTGACCTTGTTAGTTTAAATTAGAGTAGACAGATAATGAGGTAAACTTTTAATAGGCTTCTAATTTGGGCCTTCAGCCTTTAAGATGGAGAGCAGTGATGGTGTCAATGCTCATGTTCTATTTTAATACCAGTTGTCAAATTCTCACAGCTGCATAATTTACCATACTCCATATATTATCTAGCACATGACATTAATATTTAAAATTCTAAAGACAAAGATTGAGAACACATCAGTTATTACCAGCAGTAAAATTAGAAATCATTTCTTATGGAACCACATTAAATAAAGAATTGATAAGAAACTAACAAGTATCCCTTGGAGGTTCATCAAGGAAAAGGCAGACAGCTATTTGTCACTTGTGTTTTTATTAATATTTAATTTGCCAATGAAAATATTTACCAGTAAATAGACACTTTGCTTTTACTTTGTGGTTCTGCCTGGTTCCCAACAGTTCTAATTCTGGAAGAAGTCCAGGCCAGCTATTGTTCTCGGTGTGTGCCACATTCAATTCTATGGATGAGACATATCTGAGATATGCTGGGGAATAAAAGAATAAGGCAGTCACAGTGCCATACAGTAATGATACCTGGAACTGGAAACAAAGTGTTTAACACAAAAGACACTTACATATACAGTATTTGTTTCACCAGTCACTGCTTGCAATTGAAAAATCTCAAAAGAAATGAAATAAATAATTAGTTATCTAATATTGAGCTATCCAACAAAACAAAACCCAAACACAACTAAATTTCAATTAAGTGATTCTGCAATCTTTAAATATACAACTGATGAAATATGACAGTATATGTGCTAAATCCCAGATTACTACCAAAAACAAAATGAAATTCTGAAGATTGAATTCACACAGGACTTTTAGACACTTCTATGAACTTCGCAGGATGAACTTTATCCATAAAGGTATATAGGGGATAAAATCAAATTTTGCTTTTAACTTACAAAATAGAATATAAAGAAGATACATAAACATTGCACTATGACATCAAAACAACAAAAGTGCACCAACAAACAGGAGCTGGCCACCATTCAACCAGGAAGAAGACTAATGGCCAGTGTAAAAGTGAACACACTGTATGAGGGACAATGCTGGGGACATTTAAAACTTTTTTTTTATATTTGACAGTTTATAATAAAATCATTTGAAACTCTAGTTCTCAGTGCCCCCATAGAGTGATGTGCAAGATCAGCCATGTAAGCTTACAAGGTTTTGAGTGACATAATTGATAGTTATGAAAATCATAATAAGTCCTTAAGTACTAACAGGTACATTGCTGCACCCCCAATTTCACTAGGTTCTACTAACCTAGCTTGATCAATCATTGGGATTAGTGTGTGTGTGTGTGGGGGGGGGGGGGTATACCTTTAACAGTCTATGCTGATTCCCTTGATACAGCTTTCCCACAGAAACTTAGATTAACAGTATACCCTACACGTTAAAACAATATTACAGTAGTGCTTGTCCTAATACATTTCCTCATAAGATGGTCTTACTTCCTGAAACTTTTACTTATTTATTTGTGAATACTATTAAAAACTGAATATTATATATACCGTACAAACCTAATTTTTACTGTACCAGTCATGAAAGACGAATGGTCTGTGTATTTTTGAATAACACATTAATTATGATAAGACATATCAAAAATAATAATTTATGTTATTATGGATTAAACAGTCTCACCAGTTCTAAATATTGGTGATTCTGATGGACTGTTTTGTTTTCAATAAATAAAACCCTAGGGAGTTAGACTTCAACTGCTGTAAGAGGCTTTGTAATGTCCCTGGTGCTTTCATTTAAAAAGTGTTTTTCAAGTCATCCCCTCAAGTTGTAAAATATGTCTTATATTACACATAGCTGATTAATGACTAAGGAAAAGATTATTGCCTAAAACAGAATAACTACTTAGAACCTCTAACATGTAATTGTTTTGGTTTAATTTACATTCAGCATGTGTAAGTTATTCAATGTGTCTTGGTTATTTTTAGGTGTACTTATGCTGAAACATTATTCTACCATTAATACATTTATTGTAGTTTTAATAAGCCTAATTACCATGTTTTGCTGCATTATATATTATGGTCTTTGTATATTCTGACAAGCAGAGAAACTGATATTCTCCAGTGACACAGGCAACAAATGTTGGCCTGGAAACTTCTTGAAAGTTATAGGATGACTGAAACACTGCAGCAAGATAAGAAAGCATGCAGAAAGTACAGGGGATTTTTATCAATATTTAGTCATCAGATTTGCCCACATCCCAACCCAAATTTGCCAAGTGAAAATGGTGTGAGCAACATCAACCTAGAATTGTCCGACAGGAATTCCATACGTCAAAATTTGCCCAAAATCTGCCTTTCAATATTTGTACTATGGCGAATTTACATTCACTTGCCAGGTTCCTTCACCCATTTTTCCACTTTCACAAAATAAAAAGTATTCTCTGGTTTGAAATAGAATTAAGGTGAGAAATTCCCCACCTTGTGTGGGTTTTTTTCTTAAAGACCGCTTAGGGTAATATGTTTCTTTTCTTTTTTTTTTCTCTAATTCCAGAAATCGAACATTTAAAATAGTTTAAACCATCTATAACATATTTCCTAGCAATTCAAAATCAACATTCCAAGAAAGGGTACAAAAATGAAGTACAAAACCCCATCACATGCCACATCCTCCAGACATGTTAGTTATATTATTTGTGTGTTTTCTTTGCTACCCTTTAGCCTATTGGAAAGACCCTTTCCCCATCAAATAGGTATTTAAAAAAATGTTTAAGCATTGGTATTTAAAAGTTATGGACAGTGCCAATGTGGACATTTTTTTTGCCTCATTACTCAATATATTGAAAGTAAAGTATATTTACTTACAATATATTGGGGCTGATTTACTAAAGAAATCTAGGCTGTTCACACAACTAAGGTAGATTATCAACTTGCAAGAGGTAATTCATTTAGCACATGGTTTCAGAGCTTTACCTCATTTACCAAGAAAAATGACATATCCTTTGCAAAGGAATAATTCACCTTGCTATGTGAACAGCCTTAATTCCTTTAGTACATCAACTGCAGTTGCTTTCAAATTGACTTCAATTGGGTTTTACTCCCATAGTCTTCAATAGAGGGTTATGCTCATTGACATCAATACATTTGCTTTCCTGTTGACTTCAATAGAGTTTTCCTGCTATAGACATCAATAGATTTCCACGCATTCACTTTACAATTGATTTCAAATGCAATTTTCCCCCTCAGATTTCTCAATAGAGATTCACCATCCCATTGACTTAAGTGGAGATTGCTGGCAATCAATGTTTTCCCAAAACTACAAAGAAGGGAATTATGTGCTACAGGACATACTCCATATTCAATAGCCAGTTGACCAAGCAAGATTTTTTGGAGAATATTAGGTTAGGGTATGGATAATCCTACACAAAAATACAGAACAATCCCTGACAATTCTATATGGAAGACTTCAACAGTTTGTCAGCCAGGAGAATTTGTGGCCAGATTCTTTAAATTGATACCCTATAGTATTTGTTTTTAATTAGGAGATTAAACAATATAGCGTAGTCGCAATGACTGGAACAAATTTTTTGGGTCTATGGCCACTGACTTTTAGGTAATTTTAAAGCTCCAGAACATGTTTGTCACCATTAGGCATTTCAAGGAGACCTGTGAAAAGGTTCCAAATTAAAAAAGGATGTCGTTTTTACATAAATCTATGCCAGCTGTCAACTTTTTCAAAGTCTCTGAACATAATATTGTCAATAAACTTTTCCCAAGTATTTTTGTTAAGTATATAGGGATAATTAGCAAAGAAATTACACTAATCAGCATCCCATTGCTTTTCTATACACTAGGTTTCTGTTCCTAGTCTAATATATTCCCAAGGGCATAATCCCTTTACATTTCACACTTCCATTTGTCCACAAATCTAACTCAAGAAAATCCTTTTGTATTACAGTGGTCTGGGGGGATTATTTCAGCTACAAACAAAACATATTTGTCCCCCCAGCCCTTAATGGCCATGCCAGGTCCTTGCCTTCACCAAACAGCAAAAGTTAGGAGGCATAGTAGAGGAAGAATGTCTCATCCTCACAACCTATGCCCAAAATGTACCTAGAAAAAAAAGACACCCTTTCAGGGTCCTGCAAATTTCAAAGAAGAGGTCCTCTGGCATTCCATTCCACATTGGCAGCTTTAGCAGCATAATGCCAGGAAATGTACTAGTACAATATAAATACCACTGGAGGAGTCCTACATAGTTTACATTTGATTCATTGACAAAGTCTGGTAGAGTCTGTCAAGTATTGTAGACCTGAATAAAAACTTTCTAGAAGATAAAATACCCTTTCTAGGAAAATGTTTACATTCCTTTATTTTGCGGTATACTTTACCTCAGATTTCCCCATTGACTTTATTATATATTTTATAGAAACTTTGTGGTCCATGCTTTCTCCAATGCTGCTACTGTGTGTTGTGATGCACTGTAGTGTAAAAAAATTGTATGTCCATTCTCTTGGGTGTTTTTTTTTAGTTGCCATCCCATTTATTAGAATGATCATAACTAGCATTAACACACTTTAATGCATTTCACCAAGCTGCCAAGATCTAAATGGATCTTTGGTATATCAATTCTTTTATTATGCATGAACTATACATTGTAAATGCAGCTTTAACAATTATTTCTGCTTTTCATTTTAATCCATCCTAACATGAGATAGTTTGGGAATCCAATTCTAAAAAAGCTTTCAGAAATGTTTCTAAAGACAAAAAAGTCAGACATTAATCAAGCATCAAGCAAATACAAAGTGTATGTGATTATTTAGTACATTTACTCATTATTCATTACTGAAATAAATTCACAGATAATTTATTGAATCAGATTAATGTTCGACAGATTTTTTTCAGGACACCACATAAAATAAACTATTTAAAATTCATAAAAATATTGTGGTAGCAATTTAGGATGCAGAAAAGCTCACAGCTGAGAATCAATTACTACGTTTTCTAATCTCCTACAAGAATTTCTGATTACACTGGCAGAACAATAATAGTTATATTAAATTTCCTGGCAATAATGTGTACCTAAAACTATTTTTATGCTGCTTGATGAGGTGGTATTGTTGTAAAATACTATTGACTTAATTACTGTATTATTATGCTGGAGTGAGCCATTGTGTGACAATTGTAATGAGTGAAACTGACTTCACGACTTTGGTGCTGAAAAATATTTTTTTTTTTTTGCTTTTTTGCATTGCTTGCAGAAATAGTCATACTGTGGTATTGCAATAACCATATGGCTTATATAATTATGATAATATTTTAATTGAAGTCAAACTCTAGCAGCTGACCTGGTTAGGATCCTTATAGAACTTTCAAATCAATGACAAATTGTTAGAGTAATGTTCCTCCTCTGGAGTGGCGTCAAAATGACAATCCCAAATTTAGTACCAACGGTAGTCCTTTACCACTGGGAAGCAGGCTCATCCCCTCAGTGGTTTATTATTCAGGGCCCAGCCAGACTCTGGGGATGACCTGCCCTGAATCCCTTAGCCCTTTCAGTGATCCATAACGATATCTTCCTTAAAAATAAGTTCTATGCATATGAAACTTGTCTTAGAATCTTCCTAAAAAGGCACCAACATTACTGTAGACCAAAAAAGTAGTGCTCCCGGGTAGTGACTGCTACCTAATTAAAGCCAAGTTCCTCCCCTATGACAGTAGGTAGCCAACCATCACTCCCTGGGAGAACAGATTTAAGAACTGTCTAGAATAAACTAAGATTCAACCCTCAAACTTTAAAGGGACTTTACCTATACTAAAGGGATTCTACACACAACTAGTTTCCTTGCTATTTTATGGATCAAAAGGCTTTGATTGTTTATGGGTCACTTACCCTTAATTCTGACTTTCATACATTTACTCATTCCATGATTGTTGCAGGTCAGTAACTAAATAAATTTTAAAATGTAAAACAATGTAAAATGTAAAAACATTATTGTTTTCATTGCAAGACCAGAGCCCTGGATTCTGCAATTAGACATGTTCATCTAATAATCAGAGAGCGTTTTGCAACTGGAAGCAAGAAGGTTTTTCACATGATATCAGTGTGCAGCAACATTTTTCTTCTCTGACACTAAGAATCAGGGACAAGTTCCATGGCATATCTGGACTCCTTAGAGCTGCCGGTGCCACTTCCTTAGGCAACCTGACCATAGGCAACCTGAAAGACATCCTTTTTGTAAGAAGCCTCCTTATATCCATTAGGTACAGGTTTATATTATCTTAAATTGATTTCCGTTAATGAAATGCAACTTGACACTTAAAAAGATATTAAACTGTAGGACAGTAAATAGTTTTACACTGAAGTAAACAACGTACATATTTTTGGAAGAGTACCAATTTTCATCATTCCTTTTTTATGACCATTTTTTCCAGATGGCATCAGGAAGCCTGTTACACCTCGGGGAGGAAACAGACAAACTAAAAGCCAAGAACCGAGAATCCATTTTACTTCTGATTCATCTAGTAAGTGCCATGCTGCTTGCTCATACCTCATTGCCAGGAATTGCACTTAATCTGTAATAACATCCTGTGCAAAGATGTTTCATGTACAGCTGTCGCAGTAACTTTGCACACCAGGAGTGTATTTCCCTGCTTTCTGCCACCGAGAAAAGGATTATGTGATTTTATTCTAACTTCTAAAATCCACAATGGGAAAGAATATCTTGATCATAATAGGATTAACAGAAACAAATTCAGGATAAAGATGTTTTGCTCATCTGATGAATTTCTTCAAATATTAAAAAATAGAAGGCTTTTGTTTAATACTATGCCCTAGCACATTGTATTTTTATACTGTACTCTTAGTGCACTTATTAAAGAATAATAAAATGTATACCATTTTATCATTTTATGTAATAATATCTCTGAATGTTGCTGCTGAATAGAATATGTTCTCTTTCGGTAAATTATATACACAATAAGCCTAGATTTTATTTTCTTGTATTTTCATTTATTTTGTGTAGAATACTCTGCCTTCGGTATGCTAATAGTTTAACCCCCTTTTCAAAGAGTGTGACAAAACGTGAATGCTCCTTTTTCAACCCAGGGCTCTTTCAATAATTATCATTTTAACCCATAATACCAGAACCTTTTTAGCATTAGTGGCTGGTAGCCTATTTTGCCAACTAACTATGTCGCTAACTATGTCTGCTTAATGGTGCAAGGTGGTGGTATGAACATACTTTCTGTTACACTTATGGTAAGTGGACGTCCCCTGTATATAAGTGATTACTGTAAATACCCTAGAGATGAGAGATGTGCCCTCAACATTGGCGGTAAGTAGTGTTTCTTCTTACACTTGTGGTCAGCAAAGTGCCACCTAACATTGCTGTATATTATTCCCCTACATTGATATTTTATCACACGTGTCCCCTTTCATTAGTGTGTATTGAAGTGCTCCTTTCATTTCTTATTAGTGAAGAAGTTCCCTATACAAATAATTTCACTCCCCCAGTCACATAGCAATTCTATTGTATAAAGATTGGCTGCAGGGCCTGGGGCAGTATCACATGGGAGCAAGTCACATGATTCTTGCCATCTGGAAACGTTGGGGTATTCCTGCTAGCTGTAGAGGAACAGGTAGCTGCACTGAAGCATAGAGAAGAAGGGTATATGTGAGCCATACATGTACAAGATGATGGTTACGCTTCAAGCTATAATTTTGTAGACAAAATTATAGATAAAAAAAATAAAGTCTTTTTTAACAGTTGTTCTACTTGAAAAAGTTTTTTTTACAAATGAAGTAGAACTTTCTCATTTACTATAATAATTTTTATCTTTTTCTCTTCACACTCCCGCTACAACAGCAAGCATCGAAAGTCTTATGGAAGGTTTCATGACGCGGGTAGCTCGGACCTTCTAGCCCATCCCTTATAAACACCATTGTCATAACTACCTTCTACTACCAAACTCCCCCTGCATACCAGCCACTCCCACCAATTAAATACCCCAACACAAAATCTTGGATTTAAATTGGCTGGCAAGCAGCCGTTTATTTAAAACACCAATAAATAAAGTTTAACTTTCCAAATAATTAACAAACAAATATCCAAATAAATAAATACCAAAATAAATTACATTTTACACTTTGATAAGCATACATTAACATAGATTAACATAACACTCCATTATTAATATAATTATTATTAAACGGGATTATATAATGTTAACATATTACATTGAATATAGCTTAATGAACCAACAACAACTTAATTCCCCTTTTAATAATACATAACCATTACAACAGTATCCATAATGTTATCAAACTCCCAATTATACACCCAAACAACCAAGCTGCAGGTCTCAGAAGGCAAAATCCCACCCAACAAGAATTGAACCCTTCCAACATCTCCACCTTGGCCCCTAGCTGCCCAGCACTGCCTTCAGGAGCCATAATCATCCGTTCACCATAAAGGGGGAGACCCCACCAAAGGGGACCCCCCCTGCCAAAATCCACCCCTTTTCAATACACTGAATCCCTGCCTTCCAAGACCCCAACCTCTAAAACGAACCCACCTCTCAACTCTACCTAAACATAAGAGGGAGGGTGGACGGGAAACTTTTTCTGTCCAAAAGAGGGCCTCTCACTATCGTCCAGCCCCTTTTAACATCTCCCATTCCTAATCTCCTCCTCTCCCACGTTGTACACTAGCCCAGCCCCCTCTGGCAACACTACCCTTTTTCTTAACCCCTCAAAAGCTCTGGGCTAGGCCCCAGCACCCGGTCATGTAGGCACTGCGCCTAATTCTTACGGCTACGTGCCTCTCTGGTGTTGTAGGAGACAGATGGAAATGCCAAATAACAACCCCTAAAACATTTTTACCTGCTGCCCTTGTTTTTTTTTAGTACAGACTTTTTTTAAATGGCCAGAAAGATTTACATAAAGAAAATCCTGTCCACTGCAATAATTATGTAAGAGCATCTACCATGCAGCAATAAATGTGCAGCAATAAATGTGAAATGCAGAGGTTTGAATAAGCCTTTAGCAATCGGAATCTAAGGTCCCCTGAGGTCAAGATGCTGTGATATCAGTTGTCTGGCCTAATATTTATGTTTTAACATTGTGGGGATGAAGTCAGACAGTTCACAAAGTAGCAACTGTCAGTTCCATCAGGTGACCTATGACCCTTGACTCTCATTATTGTGGGGCCATATACATTTTTCACAAAAATCCCAAAAGACTTTGGATTCTTCCATTATTATCCCAACTGTGATTGTTTTTTCTTTAAGTACTTATATAGCTAATTTAAGGGTGTACATCACTGTTAACCCTGTGTTTATAACATTGGTGGCGTTTGTCAACAATGAGCTAAATTGCCAGTGGCGTGTACTGGAAATAGCAAACATTTTCTAGCCCAACTAATGGGGAGAAGAGTGATTACAGCAGCTCTCCTTTAGTAAAGTGTATATTATAACTGTATTTATTGCTTAGCAATCCATATGAGTCAAACCCACACTGGCCAATGACAGGAAAGAAAAATCAGAGTTAGACTGGTTCTCTCTGGCCAATAAATATTATAATATATATATATATATATATATATATATATATATATATATATTACTTTATTAAACCCCTGCATAACTTTTACCCCTGAGTGCAGGTTGCTGAATGCATTTAAAAAACTTAGATCAGTTTAAATCTACATTCTACCTTCTGTCCTACTAGCCTACCAGTGGCTACTATGCCACACTTTTTCCCAATGAGAATAATACATTTGTATTAAAAATATAAAATGTAAACCAGTTCATCAAATTTTACTACTAGTTTATACAAGTAACAATTAGTTTAAATGCAAGTCATTAAAAGAGAAACCTATAACCTGCCACCTTGCTGGCCTATTTAGAAAAAAGTTAGTTGCGTGCCTATAATGATGACTTTTTGTACTTTTTGTTTCACTGACCTAGAAATGGAACTTCAGACTTGACTTACTCCTTGTTCTGCATCAGTAATTTAGAGAACAAATTAAAATTGGAGGAATATCATCATATCAATGGCAGCTTCCACAGTCTCTTGGCAGGTTTTCTTTAAGATGTGGCACAATTTAAAGCTATAGGTGCAATTCCTTGAGCCTTTTCTTGCATTCGTGTTCTTATAAACAGTTGCCATCACTTGTGCTAGCATAAGATACATTAATATTTATTTGACAATATGGTTCCATATGTCAATATATATAGCAAAGTATAAGGCTACAAACACACGTCAGATGATTCTCGGCTGATACGAGCTGTCAGGCTCACCTCGGACAAGAATCTGTACAGAGGTTGTCCGACGTCGTTCATGGATCCTTCCTGGTGGTCCAATAGAAGTGAAAAGAGGAGAGCCCAGCGGGGTGCCGCACGCTCATTTTTTCCCTCCATTGAACAGAATGGTGCTGAATGTACAGCACTTGTTCATTCATCTTTCAGTCAATTGTTGCTGGAAACAATCATGAAAGATAGATTGCAGTAGCGTGTGTAACAAATTAGTAGATTTAAGCGTTTAGAACAAATTTAATTTGTCTATATTGTGCATCTCTTTCAGATTTTAGTTGTGCTAAGCAGAGCTCACAAGGGTTTTGTTGGGGATTTCTAGAAAATTTATTAAACCCTCTTGCTAATTAAATAAAAACTATCATCAGGTTGCCTTCAAATGTTTACCCGACTAATGTGTAGCTCAGGTACAAAGTAAAAGAAGCATACAACAAGTGGCTCTGCAGAAGATGAATATTTGTATGCTATGCTCTAGATATGACCCCGGCATAGTCTGGCTTGAAATTAAATAAATACATTACAAATAAAACTTGGTAATTGTTTAATATGTGTAAACCCTTTGTGTATCCAGAGGTGGTAGAGCGTCTTGTGAGTCCCGAATGCTCACCTTTGTCCAACATTACTAAGTCTTGGCCTTGATCTAACACCAAAATACCAAATCATAATTTAAAGGGCTGTCAGGCACAGGGTTATGTTAGGTGAAAAACTGGATTTTCAGCACAGTAAAAGCACAAGGGCCAAAAAGGATCTGGAACCAGAGGACAAACCTAGTCTTTATTCTTCACAGCAAGATCAGACACTCGATAAACCATTAACAAATTGGACAATTAGATCAAGAAACTTTTCTGGAAGGATTCTGAAGCTTAAATTGTATCTATACCCAGATAATTTTCTGATACTACTTCTGATACCCAGATAATTTTCTGATACTACTTCTGATACCCAGATAATTTTCTGATACTACTTCTGATACCCAGATAATTTTCTAGATTACTACTACAGGATCAGAAAAACAGACAATATCATATTTGATCATAGCATTCCTTTAAGAGAAACATTTTAATATTCGTCTGTATTGCTGTTAGAGAGTTTCCCTCACTTCCTGTCCTGTTGCAACAACCTTTTATTACCAGACAGGAACTTAAGGGCTTATGCTTTTTCTCAAAATATATATTTATACAAATATGAGCAGTTTGACAGCATAACATCATATTAAGTATTTTCCTAGAGTTGTTCCTGTGCATATCAATCATGGTTTTTTCCTCCCTGTCCTTTCGTCCTTTCACAAAAAAAATTCCCTTTTCCGATGTTACTTCTTATTTTCCAGGTTTATATTTGGGAAATGCACCCAGCATTACAGGCAAAAGCAATTTAAATGCAAATGCCTAGAGAGGGCCAGTGCTGCTAATGAGAGTGGACAGAGCTGATACTATAGGAGGGAGCAGAAGTTAAGAGCTAATGCACTAGCCCCCACATCCTTGCTTAGGAAATTGGTAAGAGCTAGAAAGGTCCTTAATCTTCCCTGCCAGAGGGCTTAAAACATAGTGTGTTAGAGTGGGCCACCATAGAATATTATTAGAAATAGGGATTGATAAAGACTATGCCAGACAATAAACACAAGGGAAGGTGGATTAGCACAAATGTTGAACAGATATAGCTCAGTAGAGAACATTAACTGATTTTGTGCCTGGGAGGAAGATAGCCTTATATTTTCAACAATGGCTCACTGTAGCCTCTAGCAAATAGTATACCTTGTTTCAGGGGATCAAAAGGGATAAAGTGGACTGCTAGTGCCAAAAGTCAAAAATTCCTTTATATGATCACCATGCATAATGTGTAGTGGAATTGATACCATTTATTGGATAATTTAATTATATGTAAAACTGAATACTACAAATTTGGCTCCCTTTTCTTCTTGTAAATGTGGTTGTTAAAAGATTTTTTATATTGGACTAATTAAATTCTGTCGATCTTTCCAGTTTCTCTTTTTTATAAGGGCCTTCTTTTATTAGAGTGGCTGTGCCATACCACCAATTCTAAATGCAGAGAGAACTTTGCAACCCACCTGTATGAAATTTAGGATGCTGTGTTTTTATCCAAATAATGTATTGCAACTAACCCTTTTGATGATTGATGTACAGCTGTATTGACTGTAATGCAGTTACTTCCCTCCTACAGCTCTTGCCTGCGGAAATATAATTGCTTAGATCTCGCCCTGATATGCAGGTGACGATAAAGTGGGTACATGCAGACAGGAAGTGACTGGAGGAGATCTATGGACTATAAACTAAGTTAAAATCTGTCAGTGCTATACTGCCAACAGCAAGAAGGAACATACTGGCCTTAATGGGCCAACCTTGACTATAACCTGTCCTCTGAGCCTCAAAATCAGTCACTAGGCTAAATTGCTTGCTTATACTTATGCAGTCTTTCTATAATACCACTATATATAACTAAAAAAAACATTTAAATTTATAAGTCTACCAGACAAATGTGATATTCTTTGTCAAGTAAAATCCAATAAACCTCCTAACATGTAGTTAGATTCAATCTATCAATATTTGGACTGGCTTTTTAATAATTCCTTTATTATTAATTTAGAAATCTACATCTGCACCCTCCCTAAATTGTCTGCATCGAAAGCCCTCAATTTATAACAAGTTTTGCTCCAGTACCTCTCTGGAAAGTGTTACCTGGAGGACCCTTAATCTAAATGTCTGTTTATTCTAAGAGTTTTAATATTACCTAAAATTTTATTTGTTTATCTTAAATTATTACCTTAAATTTTGTTTGACATGAGGGCAGCATGGTGGCTCAGTGGCAAGCACTATGGCCTTTGCAGTGCTAGGTCCCAGGTTCGTGTCTCGGCCAGGACACTATCTGCATGGAGTTTGTATGTTCTCCCCGTGTTGGAGGTCTCCTCCAGAAACTCCAGTTTCACATCCCAAAAATATGTAATTAGTATAATTGTCTTTCCCTCATTGTGGTAATGACATATGGTAGAGACATTAGATTGCGAGCCCCTTTGAGGGACAGTTAGTGATATGACATTGGACTTTGTAATGAACTGCATAATACGTTGGTCCTATATAAATACAAGTTAATAAGAAAAACCTTTATACTTAGGCTTTGTGTCGTGTGACATACTGTAGCTGTACTACATACAGAAAAAATTCTAATAAATTCTGTACCAGTAACTTTCCAGACTTTGCAGCCATGTTACTGAGTACTCTGTTAGAGTACACCCATCTTTTCCTTCTGTGTCACACTGTAAATAATTTTACCTCCGTGCTGCCTGTTTTTAGACACTACTTGAGTGTTTTTGCAGCTAGGTTACAATGAAGAATTTTTCAGACAGGACAAGGTTAAAAAGAATCATCTTGGTGTTGAAAATGAATCAGATATATGGAAATACTCTGACATTTCTTCCTGAGTATCCAAGATGCTGCTAGGAGACAGAAGAAAAATGTTCTGTGCTGAAGTAAAAAACATGCACATTTTATTAAGCGCAAAGTATCATATACTATAATTAGGAACACGGATTGCATGTATTAATTAATAATCCGAGATCCCTCAAACAATGGTCTTCCACATGTTAGATTGGATATTTAACACACATTGACAATACATCAGATAATAATTCAACACCTTAGACAGGAAGACCACACTTTAGCAAAGTCCTTTGTATAGTTGGTAGGGATCACTGTCATATGCAGGGGTCACTTGGACACTGCATTAGAAAGCTATAGGTTTTATTTCTATATTAAAGCTTAGTGTACTCATAAAGTGGTCAAAGACATTTGTTAGCAGGAATAAAGTGATCCCTTCTCTGAGAATCAGTGGACATCACCGGCCAAGAGGCCCAGGGGAAAGTAGCAGTTGCACAGATACTTATATTTTTCCAATTAGCCCTTGTTTCTCTTGAGATAACCTAATTCCAAAGGTGTCTGAGGTATCTAACTCTATTCTCAATATATGTTTATGCCTAAAGATGGAATGAAAGATCAGCATCAGACAGCATTGTGCCTGCACATCCAACCTAGGGCTGCCTCACTCTCTGCAAGACCTTTTCATCTTCTCTTAATCATTACTGATTAGCCACAGTGTCTTTTCCCCTACCAATTGTATACCAACCTCCCCCATATTGTAAGTACAATTGGGTAGGTTCTTCCTCACCTCATGTGCGATTTGTACTTGTCAAATATGCAGGCTTGTCACCTGCAGCCCTTCCTTATATTACAGTGCTAAGTAATATGTTGGCACATTATAAATAGGAGATAAAATTGTTGCCTGCTATGAATATAAGATTAGGCAACATACTAAACTACAGATTATAAAGCTGATATACCACTTGCATCAGACTGTGTCCCTGTGAAATTCACTGCTCAAAATCTTAAAACAATCAAAGGTACTAGGTCAGTGGTGTAGGAGCAGAGGTTTTGATTAATATTGTGCCGCTTACTCTAGAGGGCTTGTAGGGCAGAGGCCCCCGATCCTGTTTCTCGCCTGTCTGACAGGTGGGTCATAAGAGCACGAAGACCAGCAGTGGTCCACGGCTCTGGCCAGTGCACCCCCCAGGGGGGTCAGGGAAAGGACCCCTTTTGAGGAGGGGCGCACCAGCCAGAGTTGCGGACCATGTCTGTTGTACGGTTTGCAGGCTCAGGGCTGGTTGTGTCTCTGGAGACTGTGCAGATTCTGGCATTATAACATCACTCAGGGAGGTTTCTTCCCCTTTGAGTGACACAGGACATGCACAGTCCGTAATATGTAGAATCAGTGGTCTGCGAGCTGCAAAAGGTTGGGGACCACTGTTGTAGGGTACCCTACTCATAACCATGTTCTGACCCTGTTGTTCTACACAGTGCTGGAAGAAGGGGCACTGATGTAAATATGTAGGATAGGACCTGATTTCAAATAGGAGTTTGATTCATATAGGGGACTCCAGACGTAAAGGAGTGGGATACCTGATGTATAGGACTTTTCACCAGCAAATGTCAATTTTTAAAGAAAGAAAAGTTTTATATATTTGACAAAAAGCTTTACTTTTATCCATTTCTCCGGCAGGTTTAGGTTAGCCAAGAAGGCTCCAGACATATGATGAGCAATCATGTAGAATTCATACATCTGACAAAATCTTCTCTTTTTCAAGTCTTCCAAAATAAAACGGATAATTAATTTCCAATAATGTTAAATAATTTAAGTATTTTCTATTTGCTTGGTTAGGTTTGCTCAGCAAAGCCAATTACATAGCTAATTCGGTGTGGGTGTTTTTTTCTGCACTGAGAGCTGATGTGCACTCGCTGTGACAGATGTAATGAAGTTTGGGCCTATTTTTGAGCAGCTCTGTATTATCACAGTGGGGATGAGAATGACCAAAGCTGTCTAAATCAATACATGTATTTACCAACCCTTGCTTCATTTGTCTGTCTGTGAAGACACATGATAATTCCTATTACCCATTTACTGTGGAATAAACATGGTCTAGAGGGAAATATAGTGGCTTCTCATTAATGCGTAGCAGGGGTTTCTTATTAGGACACTCTCATTCATGCGGCAATGATCATTGTTCCATTACTTGTTATTCCCTTCATATGTCAAATTTGTAGATTTCTTTTATCTCTGTACAATATGTTTTCCATGATAGACTTCTTTTCTTGACTAAAGAAATGATGTTATGCATTGATACTGCACCGTTAAAGTCAAACTGACAGTACACAAATGACAGATTACACTGCCTACTTACTAGTCAGATTTAGGGATAACTTTACATGCTCATGGGTGCTACAAAGTGCAATGGAAACTAAAGGCAACCATCAATGGCAAAAGGATGGAGGGGAAGAAGGTGAATGCAAATAGTCACTTACAAAAAACATGTATGCCCTGTTTTATATTGGGTACTAGTTGGTGCAGCTGCAGTCCTATCTGGCCATGGTAAAGGTGTTAGATCATGCACCAAGAGCTACAGCATTAGTAGAAGTGTTGCAAGTTTTAACAAGGACACCCTGTTTCCCAAACAACCTTACAGTAACTGATAATAAATGCATAATAATGTGTTTAACCAATGCTTGCTTGTACCCAGTAAGGACAAAACCATGAAGACTGCATATGGCCACCATAGGTCCTGTTAGGAACCAAAGTGGTAAACACATCTGTCCTGCTCTAATTAGGATTTTACTACATTTTCCCCTTAATTTTACCATTTAATTCAGGAAAACGTTTCACATGATAACTCCTTGTGTGAGATTATTTATCCAGAATAGGTTATGTTTCAGTTTCCCTGACCTTGTCAATTTGGGAAAATACTTCCTTAACCTTTTAATCAATTTAAAGCTAAGCTCTGAGTGGGAAGGAGAAGTAAAATGAGCCAATCAGGGATGATGCAAGGAGCATGCTGATTGGAAGACAACATAAAGTGTCAGATTATTAAACTCATCAAAGTGCTCCCTATACTTTCACTGTCAAGTAAAAAAGGAGAGCAGGGGGACCTGTATATGAAAGTTTAGATCCTTTCCCTAACTAGGTAGACCTGTGAGGTCAAGTTATGTAAGCCTCAGCACTAAAAATACAAATCCTTTGGCAGACTAAAAACCTCCCATGTATGTATTTCCTCTTTGTATTTATGTGTATGCTACATGTTAGGCTTTAAAGTAATGTATTTGGCTGTATGTGTGCATTAGACATATTTGGTTAAAAAAGAGAACCTGGGCTTCTGTGTGAGTTCATCCACAGGGATCAGTTATGCTGTAATATAAAACATTGAAAGATTAGCCATCGTGGTGCTGTTTTCTGACACATGTCACAATGCCGTCCATGTTCCAGTGCAACAAGCACAATAATCCAAACCACTCTTCTTTTTTAAATCAAAATGAAGTGTGAAATTATAAAATCACAAAACAGGGTTGTAACATTCATGTTAAGCATGAATTAATAAATCAAACTGGTGGAAGCTAATAGAAATGCATGAGACATGTACTGATCTGTCCCCAGGAGCTGATGTCTGTCTGTAATTCAGTGCAGCGTATGCTTTATACACCACAGTGTGTTCACTATTTCAGGATCACTTGTGGGGAACTAATACTTTGGATACCTCTGTGCATTGTAGACAAACACAGTTGCTCTAACTGGTAATTCTATTCTAACTGCTAATATCAAAATTGGATGAATGTAAAATATATTACCTGTCAAAGAATTTGTAGTTACATTTTGTGATGCACAACCACATCTCTAAACAAGCAGTTAAATTGGATATATTGTCCAATAAACATATGGGAATCTTGATTTGTTACTGAAAAAGTCAAATTTAGAAGATGGGAGGAGCAGGACTATGTTAAATGTATGATTTTTAAGCCGGGATTTACATACCTGCAACTTCCTCCTATATATTAGGGCAAAGTGTGCGGCTGCACAAGTGCTCTGTACCTTCCTCAGCCCCAAGTGTTCCTCTTGTTCTTCACTTCTGTAGGAATATTCTCAATGGTGAGAGGGTGAGATTCCTTACACCTCAGTCACCAAAATTGCTGGGGTGATTGAGAAGACTTAT
Source organism: Pyxicephalus adspersus (assembly GCF_032062135.1). Taxonomy (NCBI): domain Eukaryota; kingdom Metazoa; phylum Chordata; class Amphibia; order Anura; family Pyxicephalidae; genus Pyxicephalus; species Pyxicephalus adspersus. Next base: position 35,720,811 of record NC_092858.1, read on the forward strand.
GCTAACACACCCCAATCATATGCTTTTTATATATATATAGTTAAGGTATACCCTAAAAAACAAATTTGTAAGCCTTCTACCATTTTTTAGTAAATTACAAATCCTCTAAAGACAGTATTGTCACCAATATTGCTGGGAAGTTTAGGATAAGCAATGGAAACGTGAGTAAAAAAATAAATGTACAAAAGCGTGTTTTTGAAGCTGCTTACCAATTTTTTTGTTGATTTAAAAAAAAAAGTATTTATTTTTAATTGAAGTTAAAATATATGAGGAAAATGTTTTTAAAGCAATCATGGGTTATTGGTATCAGATTTCAAAGGACATACTTCCTAAACCCCTTAGCAATGGCAATAATATGCCAAGGGACTTTGAATAGACTCAAAAAGTAAGGCAGCTTTAAAAATGTGTCTTCCCATTTGTACTTTTCTTTTTGGACAATATATGCTTTACATTTTTTTCACCTAGGTCATAGGTCCCTTTGACCAACCCTCCTCCCAAGCAATTTTGTTAAGAGGGGCTTTGCTCAAAAAGTTGTCAGGGGGTTTAAATCATGTTATTTTTTTCAGACTTTGATTTATAGTAAAGAATACCTGCTTTAAAAGTAAAAAACTTGGGATATGTTCCCAAAGGGTCCAAGATCTGATTGGATTAAAGCAAAGGTAAGTATGTGGTGCTGGAAAGGTTGTATCAAAGAAAACCTACTGCATTGTCCTGTCTGAGCAATGTACAGATTTCCTATATATATATAGATATTTATATTTATATACCCTTACTCACAATTATTTGTATTTATTTGTCTTAAGTATATAAAAATAAAGAAAGAGAAAGAACAAAGAAGGGAATGGATCCTTTGTTAAACATAGTGATCCTATGCTAACAAGGTAACTCAGAGATCAATGTTTACATTTCATGTAGGATCATATTGAAAATTCATTCAAGTCTTGTTCCGTCTGACACGTTTCGCTCTATGGCTCCTTCAGGGGACTCAGAGACTTAGCGAGTTTTATCAAAAACACTGACACTGAGTGCATAAAGATTTTATACCTTTTTAGAAATATTATGCTAATTTTCATAATATACTGTAAAAATCATACTTGTTAACACTAGTAAACTTGTAAATACCGGTGAAAACTCTATTTAATGTACAGTGCTGCGTAATATGTTGGCGCTATATAAATCCCGTTTATTAATATTAATAATAATATTAATATTAATAATAATTAATAACCCTGGTGAAATGTAAACATTGATCTCTGAGTTACCTTGTTAGCATAGGAGCACTGTGTTTCGCAAAGGATTTGTTTAAGATTTCCACCTATTATTGAAGTAAATAATCTTTTATTGTTTTGCCAAAAAAAGCCGTATTCCGCTTTCTGTATTATTATAACCAAATCAGGCTTGGCAACTGTATGTATTGTATACTAAGGGAGAACCCTTCTTTGGTAAACTATCCATTGTTTTATCTTAGATATACTTTTAGATCCATTTTTGGGTCAACAGGGAATTACGTTTTAACATTTCAAAGCTAAGTGATTATAACTTTTTTTTTCTTACAGATTGTTGAAGAATCCTCATTCCTTAGTGTGGACATGCTGGAATCCTGCTTCCCTTATGTGTTACTCCGAAATGCTTACCATGAAGTTCATCGTACCTTTACAACCATGATCGGCTCCTAAATGCATGGTACTATTACATACCATATCCACAGAGAGGTACAAGCACCAATATAGCGTGGAAAGCAGTGTACATGACTGTCTAACCTTCACCTTCCCAACATGCATCAGTTGAAGAAATGAACAACATTTACAAAGTCCTGGTACTCAGGTTAATGTGATCAGCAGTGCCTAAGGGTTCATTTTTACATTCCTCCACTGCAAGTGTGCAGAATAATGTTATCATCAATAACTCCCGCTGTGTAAGAGCTGGAATGATTCTTTTGCTCTATCACTTTTAATAACAAGGAAGCTGAAACAGTGTTTTCAGGGACCGCTAGCTAAGGCAAAATAATAACATTGGAACACAAAGGATTCTGCTGCCAATTATAACTGCCTGCAGCCAAAGTAAATCACATGCTGCATTGCTTTTAAAATATCATAGTTGTCGTTGTTTTCTTGTATTCTCATTTGTTTTTCTGGGCACTTCACTGAAATCTGCCTTGCCTGGCCACATTTACTGAATAATACACATTGTACTACTGCAGAAAAGGTGCAGGAGAGATCAATGATGAGAGCAAGTAAAAAGTGGCATTTAAGGAAGGCAGAAATGTCGCTGCCGTTATCAGGTTATTATTGCTGTTCCATCATTTAATCGTGTGTATCTTTTCTGCATTCATCTCATGTTTAGGATGTTTTGTAACTGTATTTACAAGTACTAACCTTTGGAAGGCTGTCATAAAGCATTGTCTTATATCGTCTGTCTCTTATTAAAATGTTATTCTGCTAAAATGGTTTAATTCGTTTTTAACATAACTGTACATGTAGGAAAATGGAGATAGAAAAATATGTGAGACAAAGAACACAGGACTGGCTTTCGGTCCAGTGGAACATACATCAAAGGTTTTAAAAAAAAGGCCTTTGAGGGTTTTAATAATTGTTGTCACAGTGAAGAATACAGACATTAAGGAAGAGGAAGATGTCCTTTTGAAGAGCGCACAGAGCAAACAGCTAAATGTCTCAAGGATATTATATGTATTTCTGTAGTTCTGTTTAGTCAATCTTGTGATCCAGGTAGCCAAACCAGGACGACTCGGGGACTATACTGCAGGTGAGGAAACCTGTACTTAAAACATGAAATGCAGCCATTGCTGCCTGCTCTTAAAAGTTCCAGATACCTAGCTGTAATGCTAATGAAATGGCTACAGTGATATCAGACCTGGTACAGGTATCCAGATGAAGAATTTTGACTTGGCATGCAGCATGCTTTTTTCAGGTCAATGACATATAAAGTATTGAAGTCATAAAGGTGACGCATTAAGTCAACTTCCTTTTTAGAAATATCTTGACAATGGCAGCCTAGGTATCTCCCAGCATAGGTTTCCTTAGCAATACAGCTTGTTCCAGGTTTCAGACTGTAAGTGGACAATAAAGAAGCACACCAATGAGATCATCCATGCACTCCCTTCTCCTGTAAACACATTAATGGGGTTCAACTAACAGCATTATTCTGCTCAAAGTAATCCAAAGCAATGGGCTTGATTTAGTAAAGCTCTTCAAGGCTGGAGAAGACATACTTTCATCAGTGAAGCTGGGTGATCCAGTGTATCTTCTGCAGTCTTGGAGAGCTTTAAGGTACAATGTGAGAAACTGATGAAGTCATACAGAAAAAGTATTTCTTCAAAGTATTGCTGCTAAAGGTGGTCCTCTGCAGTATTGAATCAAGAGGACGTACTTACTTTTGTTCACACACGGTTTCACCATGTTGGCTTCATTTTTGTTAAATAATAACACGGTGGGATATGTGTGCTTTTACATCTCAGATTAGATGTGATATTTTAGGACTTTCTGGGAATCAGAATTTTTTATGCCTGGATATGTAAAACCATAGAACTGAAAGAGAGGTACTTACTTTATTGCATGACTATCAATGTCATATTTTTGTCACCTGGATTTCAGCTTTAAGCTGATAAATTCTGTTACAGCTGCATCATTTACCTCTCCTATAGTTACTCCCCACGGGTTATAATTGGATACTGTGTGCATGTAAGTAACAGGGTAATATGGGAACCTAATCCTTTGGCACAGCAGGATGCATGTTCCACATTGAAGAGGACTTTGGTTGCACTTGTGCTTCTTTTGAAAGTTAATTGCTGCCTGGCTAAAACTGTATACAAAATGTTTGTAAAACCAATAATTTTAAGTTGTTACAGGAACAGGAATAGAGGTGAAATCTTCTAAACCTGTTCTGGTGACATTTGTCTAGGGGAGTTTAACCCCCACGTTGATGAGGTCTCCTCCTATTCCCTGCTGTAACATTCAGACAGAAAGTGAAAGGGAAATCTACCTGGTAAGACCACAAAAAAGTGAAAAATGAAAAGGTTTTTAACCATCTAAACATAGAAAAAATATATATAAAGAGGGAGATGATAAATACATATTTATTATTGTTTATTTTATTATTATTATATATTTATGATATCAAGATGGCCAAAGATCACAACTATGAAGAGAACAAAGAAGATGGCAATGGGACAGAACAGGAATGGGAAGTGATTATAGGAGGGTTTAGTACCGCTTTCAGGTCGTTAACTTAGCAAAGTGAATTTACCCTCTGTAAGTAAATGAGTTAAAATCTTTTCAGAGAACTGTTAAATACCCAACCATGTGCAAGGAAATATGAAAATAAAAACATACTTTTGCTTACATGTAATTGGATGGCTGACGTCAGCAAATCTTCAAATCTATGCTAATATCAGTAATTTATTTCTTGCGGAGTGATATTTGTTTTTGCTAAGTAAGCAACCTAAAAAACATATTTGTTACTAACAGAAATTTATAGAACTGTCCCTTTTTCAGATCAGAGCTTTTTGAAAGTACCATAAATGCTGTTTGATCTGGGTGGTTTTGGTTTTAGGGTAAAGTGAATGATTATATTTATATCCCACAATCCACCAAGGACATCATTTGTGACATTGGTGAGATCATTTTATGTTGTACATAGCTTGTAGAGTGTGAAAAAATGTGGGTGAGACCCAGTGGGTCATATTTATTGAAGCCCTCCAAGACTGGAGAAGATGGACTGTCATGGGAGAAACTGGGGGATCCAGCAAACCTGGAATAGATCTGGTCCAGAATTGAAAACATTTGCCAAATATTATTAAATGATTCCACAAAATCCATTTCAGGTTTGCCGGATCCTCCAGGTTCCCCCATGATAGTCTATCTTCTCTAGTCTTGGAGAGCTTTAATAAATCAGATCCAGTATGTCCACCTATTACATGCTGCCTTCAGAAAACTACTACTACTAACTAAGGTTAGTAGGTACAGTAGGGGTAGTTCTGTTTTGTGAGAGAAGAAACTAAACTACTGCATATAGGATACCCAGAAGTTACACACATATCTTTTTTATTCAGGCAATGTTTGTTTAGCTCAGATTTCAGGTTTACTTACCAGTTTTTGATGCCAAAACTGGCATATGGTACCTTTTTCTGTTCCAGCAATTGTGCTGTATTATTTACCAATTGTTGGGTATGAATACTTTTTTCATTCACATTTTAGTATAATCGTATCTTAAAGTGCACAAATTTACTACAGTAATATAAGCAATGTATTGCTGACAAGTGTGACTATTATATCTGAAATTACACACAGTACAATTTAGGATTTGACCACAAATAAATTGTTTCACCTACACCTGAAATCCATCAACTTCCATTATTGCTTTGAATAGATTTGTTTATTAACATTATCCCTAGATGAATTATCACCTTCATTAGAAGAGTGCTACTGAGAGCCAGCCAATTAAGCTGTAAAGCGTTGCCCTGCAAGTTTTCATGGCGTTGATTAGTGCTAATGGGATCAGGGATTTAGGTAAAGAGAAAGTCAGGATACAGTCACCATTATTCTTGTTTAAAGATGGGTGATGTTTAGATGCTTTAATCTAAAGAGTAGCAGTACCTACATTGAATATTGGACATCTCTTAAGGCACTAGAAAGGACTTCTTGAACCAAATGAGGTAAATAGCGCTTGACTTTGCCATTTAAACAACCTATAAAACTACACAACAGGTATTGTACCACCAAAACTGGATTCTCTGCAGAATGCAGAATATCTTTCCTCCTCTTCCAGTGACCTCTACTTCACTACCCTGTGCGGTTTTGATAATGCTGCAGTCTTTCTCATAGCAAGGGGGGAGTTGCTTATAAGACAGTTGGGTGGTGTGGGCGGTTGAGGTCCTTGAGGGGAGAATGTTTTATTGGTGTATCAGTGGGGTTGGAGACCAATTTTTGTTGTGGAGTCTCCTAAATTGGTGTAAAATGAGGGGAATTGAAATTATGTTGGAATAAGCTGCAATATTGGTGATATTGTTTCCAAGTTTGGTGATAAAGAGGCTGAAAGCAACCATATCAGGTTGGTGCAGATCCCAAAAGGTAAGTTCTTGGTAGTAATGTGTGATTGTTATTTTCTTTGTTATTGTTTGGATATTGTTATTTAATAATATTAATAATATTTAATAAAAGGCCTGCAGGCGATGTGACCAAAGAAAGTGTTGTCGTGTTCTTGAATGGGGGGTTGGGGGTTGATTGCTTAACCTGGGCAGTTAATTTCTGTCCGGATTTATACAGTATGTCTAAAGTAAATTTATTTTACAGTATATTATAATAGTATGAGTATATTAAAGTTTGAAACACAAAATCATGTCAAAATAATAAATTAAACATTAAACATATTTATATAAAAAATATATATAAAAATAATTTATTTAAAAAAAATGTTTTTGAAAAATCATTATTATACTCATACTATTATATTATACTGTAAAATAAATGTTCATGAAAGATAAGGTACTGCTTTTACACATATAAATCCAATGCACTGCATTCAATACAGTTATTTTTTATTGAATGCAATATATAAAGATTTGAAATTCTGCATGTTCCGATTTCGGAACGTCCGCACGCACCATTGTCACCGGGAACTCCCCGGTGACTCATCGAATGCAGAAGACGCCGACCGGAGGAGGAGAGGAGACGCGAGGGACGATGGAGGACAAAGAAGGACGCCGGCAGATCAGGTAAAGGTGAATTTACAATTGATCTTCGCTGTTTTAGCTACCCTGACTGTGATTCGGGGTTACCGCTTCTAGCATCTTTTTCTTACCTCGAGTCACACTCTGGGTTACCGCTGTGGAGGTTAGTAAAGGTTGGAGGGACTCTGTTTTACCACAGTCATGATCAAACCATATTGTGCATGATGGTTGCAATACAGCTAGGGTTGGCAATGGAACAGTAATTGCATTCTGAAGTAATAAGCAATTTAAAAAAACAATGTCCATTATTTTACTTTTTTGTCGCTGCCAGAGCATTCCAGGCAACTGGATTTCCTCCGGTAGTCCTGTGTTTTTGCTGTCTTTCTGGGGCCACTATTTGATTCAACTAATCAATAGGCAGTCATGTATGCCTAGGCTCAAAGTGCAGTTTTCTCCCCAGAGTATCTTCTCCCCTTGGCAGCAGCTTCAGTTGTAGACCTAAAGTCAGACTGTGTGGAATCAGCTGACACAGCAAAGTCTGCCTGCATGAGGGTGAGGTGAGTACAAGGTAGCAGCTGAACTCTGACCAGACTGTCTAAGCTTCAAATCCACCGCATCCACTGGCCCCTCCAACCACAATGCCCTTCCATTAAAGGCATTCAAGAACCTGCTCCACACCACCAAATCCTCTCTCACCTCTCTGAACAGACGTACAAAATGGGACGGGGCCTTAACCCCGGCCATCACTGCAGTCAATCGCCTGCAAAAGACCCTCCCCATGCGTATAACCCTGCAAGAAAAGGTATGCTTCCCCAGCAAGGATTGTATCTCATGCAAGCGCATCTTCCTGCACTCACTTGCCAACCTAACCTCTTCCTGCAAAGACCTCAATTTATCCTTTGGCAATCCAGCTCAAATCCCAAGAAGGTCAATGAAGTAACCAGACCTTCCGTCCTATCCGCCGCCAATGGAACACCAAAACGCTCCGCTATATGTTGTAGTGTAGCCAACAAGACTCTGCACACTGAACTACCAGGCGGCCCAATTAACAAGAAGTTGTCCAAATAGTGGATGGCTGACTCCACTTCTGACACTAAATGAACCACCTATTCCAAGAAAGTGCTAAACCACTCAAACAAGGCACAAGAGATCGAACACACCATGGGAAGACACCAATCCACAAAATACTCGCCTGCCCTTTTGTACTATGCTTGGTCCTTTCTTTTAAAGCATACCTAAAATCCAAAACACACATGTAATATGTTGCAGCATGGTGCAATACAATATGGTGGAAGAAATAGCTTACCTTGGGGTAAGATTTAACTAATAGAGAATTATGTATTTTATTGCCTTCTGCCATTTTTTTCATTCAACTTTTTTTCTCTGGTTTGTCACCTTGTTTACTGACAAGTGTACTCCAAATGAGTATGGTAAGTGGAAATAGGAGTAAACATAATGAACTGCTTGCTGGCTTTACTCCAATTGGTATGCTGTAATTTGCAAATGCTCCAGCCAACTGCTAAGCTAGCAGCAATCACTTCTAGTTTAGAGCACCCTTGCCACCTTGCAGACTTTATTGGAACTGCAGTATAGGCATCTTAGTTATCGCTGTGATTCCCCCAGGAGGCAAAAAATAATTCTACTTAGTATAATGGGATAGTGTTCTGGTCTGTTCTGTGAGCTTTAGCCACCTTTTGCAGTTTATATCCTGATTTTGACCTAGCCTGTCCTTTGACTTTTGCTGTGTGCCTGATATCTGCTCTGCCAGCCCTGATTGCAGTTTCCAAACAGACTATATTCTTGCATAATGTCTTAAAAATAACTTCAGTCTCTGCAAAGACTGAGGGCCAGCTATGGCTGTGCAGCAAATGTGAAGACTGTAACCTGTCCTCCATGCAGCAAAATCCACCCCACTGTACAGATAATGGTGAAGCCTGTGTGCCCTTTGGACTCTAGGTGTAGTTCATGCTAGTCTCACAGCTAACAATATATTTTTAAATGCTAAAGTTAGGTCTTGCCTTTAACATTATTATAGCACCAATCATTAAAATCAAACTCTGCTCCCAACATACATACATGTTGTGTGAACTACTGTAAACAGGTAGATTGAGGATATCTGTGGGACATTCTTATGTCATTCATAGTAATGATCTCTACACCAAACTAAAACTGCTACTGTAACCTAAAACAGTTTGTAGGAGTCTAAAAGGAGATATTTATGTTTCCTACAGAATGTTTATTTAATTTTGTAAAACTAATTCAGGAAAATGGGTAGCTGATTGGTTGTTATTGGCAAAAAAAACTGTAGCAAACATTTGGAAAATAGTTAATCTCTTAATTTCTAAATTCATAAAATAAATAAAAAAACAATCATAAATCATAAAAAAAATTCATAAATGGTTTACAGAAACATAATTAATAAATTGTCTTAATAGTAACCTTTTAGAACCCTTGACCACCTTCACTTGGCATCACATTAACAGATCATTTTCTGTTCTGTCCTAATTTTGAAATGAAATTTGTTCTTTTTGCTGTGGTGTCTTTTAGTAGAAAAATGTGGCGAAATGTTAGACCTGAGCAGTTCCTCTATACAGGCTTCATGTACCTGTGACAATAATGAAAATCAGAGTTTCTCTCTAGAGATCTTAGAGGTCATTTTTATTCTTGGGGAGAAAGTGCTGTCAGTTACATTTCTCAGGTGTAATAGAAAAAGAAAAAGAATTTTCATGCACTGTTAACTTTAAACTTGAAGCAGGTGTACTATAGGGATACCTCTGTATAGCCTAACCTGTCTTGTTGCTGCCAAGTACTTGCATTAATTCTGTTGACATGGCCTGGAGCCTGTGGGGGTGGTGTTCTGCATGCACTAATGTGGATTACGCTACATTCCCCACAGTATAACTTCTGTTTGATAAGGGATTCATTAGTATATTATTTTTGTTGATTAACATTTACAATAATTTTCATGTTTGTACTATTCATTAATTTGCAGGTTTGTACTATTCATGTAACATTTGCAAACAAACCCAAGGGATCTAATAAAGTCTTGTATGATTGTGGAAGAAGTTTGAAAGCTGGGAAAGTTTGAAGCAGTGAGTAGCCAGTAAGCCAGTTTAGGCAACATTGTTGTGCAGTGATTCGACCCCCTTCGTCCCCTTTCAAGATGTATTACTGTTTGTATGCAATTTTTTGTCTACGCACATTTTTATTTGTCTTTGAATGACGTTGTTGACATTTTGGTAAAATGTTTCTTTTTCGGTGCCTGCACTAGAGATGCCCAGAAACCTAGAGATTTTTGTGTTTCTCCATTGCCAAATTGCAGCTGGTGTAAAATTATGGAATGTCACAATCCTAAGGGAGTTGTAGGGGAGACATGTACTCAGCAAAAACTGACCAGGTGGAGTACAGGTGATGAGATTAAAATAGCTTCATCCATGACATAGCAAACTCTCCAATTGGTAATCTGAGATTGGAAAAAGTTGAGTCAAATCAATAGGAACAAAATTTCACTAAAATGTGGTGATATTCAGCCAGACTCATCTAGGTTATCAGGTCCGCTGAGGGCATTAGGAAATAGAAGAAGCAAATACTGCACCTAAAAACAGGAGGGAAATATAAAGTTGAGGAGGACCCAGCAGAAGTAGCTAAGGAGCAAGGCCCAGGAAGAGAACCAAGAAGCACAAAGAAAACACAAGTCAAGAGGGAGCATGTTAGGGATATTGCAGGGAGCACTAGGCCACAGCCAAACCACTCAACTGCCTTCCTGACAACCAAGTAACTGACTTGTTTCTGGAAAAACCTATTTCTGTTATTTTATATAGTGAATTTTTAACATAAACTTTTCAATGTTTTTCTAAGGGGTGCAAAATTACATTAAACATTAGAAATTATTTTTTCTATATAGGACATATGCAAGAAATGTTCTGCATTACATCACATGCAGTGAGTTTTAATCTGCATGGTGAACCTATAGCAATACTATAGATCAGTGGTCCCCAACCTTTTGGAGCTTACGGACCAATGAGTGCATGGACACGGGACCGTGTATGCCCGGGGAGCCTGTGTCACTCAAAGGGGAAGGAACTTCCCCCCAGAGTGATGTCATGATGCCAGAACCCCGCAAGTAAAAATTATTGTATGTGGGCAGTCCATGTGGACCCAAAGAAATATGTAATATGTTCTTCATGACAACTGAAGACTTCCCTAGTCTTTAGCCTACCTCAGTGCATTCCAGACATTGGCAGTTATGTTTCCCACATCTTCTTTATTTTAATTTTGATCATGCAATGAGAGATGGAAGGCATCCACCATTTTTGGCACTTTGGGGAACATATAGGAAATTCTGTCATAAGTCACAAATGTGCTCAGAAAAGTGTAGCTAATGTCAAACTTAATATATGTAGCTTGACTTATACTATGCAGTCTGTAAGGTTGTGTCCAGCTGTTGAGCCGATTTGGCAAAGTACATCCCATCTTCTCAGTAACTTAATATCATTACACGGAGTACAATGCACATTGACTTAAGATGCATATGGATAAGAGTCATCTTTGAATACAGTTGGAGATTTTACAGATGTTCTTCAAAATCTTTTGCATATGTTGTTGTTTGTCTCAACATTGTTAGAGAGTTTTCAGGTGTTACAAATCTTTAGGAAGCTTATTAATGTTTTAATAGTAAGCAAGGTGCTTCACTAATTACAGATAATCCTGGATTAAAATATCAGAGTGAATGAAGCAAGTAACAAAGACAGATTAGTTTATAAGAGTTAGTAAAAATATGTTGCAGTTAAATAATCAAATGTGTAAAGGATTTCTTTATTTCCCCTTTTTTTCTTTAGAATATATGTCATATATATCTTTTGAGGTTTAAGACATGTCTTACATGATAGGCAGAAGATATAAAAAATAATGAAATGTTCTCAGTTTTTGTCACAATGGTATTAAACAAAATTGAAGGAGAAAGACAGGAGAGTAGAAGTAAATCCAAGCAATATTTCTGTGCATATGACTATCCACAGCTATGGCAAATTTGTGTTACACAAAAGTTAACTCAGGAATCTGGAAAGGGAGAGAGATTAGGCATTGGACTTGTATGACGGGGTATGAAGAAGAAGCAGACAGGTTGGGTTAAGGGCAGATGTTTGGTGTTATAAAGGAATGGTAGGGGGTTGGGGTGGGGAATAAGACATAAAAAATAAAGGTAGTGAAGTTAGAAGTTTAGTTGAAGATGTGCAAGCTTCCACCTATCCTCACGTAATAAGATGGTGATTGGATTGGGTGGGGTTTTCTGGGGTTGTTTGGTACAAGTTAGTGGTGGTCTGACATCTTTAAGGGCAATGTCTTTGTGGTTTTCTTAAATAGTGGGGAACCCATCTTCAGTATGGTGTCTCCTCCATAGTGATATCAAAACAGCAATGTCTTGTCTGTCCAAAGGACATTGTTCTCTTTCTAAATTGATGGACAGGAACAATTGCTTCTCTGAGATCTTTTCTCATTTTTTTCCTCCTTGGCATTGTGTTAACACACAACAAATGCTCCAAGAAAGAAAACTGCCAAATTTCCGCTTTTAGAGTCGGTCACTTGCTGCTGATCAATTAATCAAGTGCATTTGATTAGCACAATCTGACTGCTGGCTACTGTCTTAATTCCTATGGAAATAATGTACTTAATTCTTCACCAACTGCTTCTGGATTTTGACTTAGTCTTTGTTAAATAAACAATGACACAATGTAATTGTTCATTTGATGTTGTATTTACCTTATTTTAAGACCTGCTAAGGAACTGCAATATAACCATAATATAATTAAAAGATGGTGTACTTTTCTTTTTCTGCTGTACAATGTCCTTTGCTAAAAAAAAAAAAAAAAGAATGGGAATGTCTGATTGATTTTAAACAGCTGGTGCACTTGCTGTGCTTTAATAGAGGAAAGTTGCAGTCTCTCCATCCCACTACAAGTAAGTAACCTTTAGGAAGTATCTCACCAAACTTGCAGTTTCTATTGCAAAGATATAGTTGACCTCCACAGTGAAAGGATCTGCTTCTACTTCTGGTTCCACAAATGAATGCACTCTGACTTCTCCTGCACCAGAGAGACAGACGTCTGGAGAGATATCCCAATAACACACACGCACACAGTATGGTCTTAGGAATATACTCCAATGTTTACTTAACGAAGTGGTCTTTTTATACAGATAATTATACAAAAGAAGGTTGGTCTTTAGTTACATATATAATGTTATTTGACACATTGTAACGAAAACAGGACATACATCGTATCTCAAAGAAAGTACAATTTTCGACATTTGTTTACATTTAAACTACAAAGACAGGAAAAGAAAATACACCTCCCTTAAGATATATGGCTCAAGCTAGATCAGCAATTTTTCCCTTCAATGACCCCAGCTAGATCAGCTATTTTAACCCTTCACACAGTATTGGTTCCCTTTCAGGAGCTTGTGCCTGAGATAACAGTAGAGCGACTTGAAATGAAATTTTGTCCATACAGACCTCACTAGATTATTATTATCATTTTTATTATTACTATTAGTATTATTATTATTATTATTATTAATAATAACATTGCATCACAAAAAAATAAATTTTGTCTGCTACTTTGTCTAATCAATGTGTCCTATACCAAATTAAGTGCGCTGAATATAAATCTGAAGTCCGATTCTGCCTAGGACGTCAGGATCTTCAGGTAATTCCGCGTACAGACGCGATTAGCTACATTCTCTCGCTCCGTAGTTACTATGTAATCTCTATACATAACTAACTTTTGCCTCATAGTTCCATGACATTACAAAAACGTAGTTGTATGCTTTCAACAACATATACAATTACACATAATTCACCTGAGTCCTTGTTCAAAACACATGTACACTTCAGAAGTGTTTCAGGCTTTTGCTTTTGTGTTTGTGGCTCTCCACTGTCCCCCATTGCAGAAACCAGCAGTAGTCACCCATCATGTTGGGGTTGCACCGGCTTTCCATAACAGAAATGTCCTGGTGGAACCTCTCCCCTTGTTCATCACTCACATCACCCAAATTTTGTGGGAAGGAGTCCAGATGGGAATGTAACAAATGAATTTTAAGTGACATTCGGCAGCCAAGTTGATGGTATGCTGTTAGCATGTTGTTCACAAGTTCAGAATGGTTTTCAGCTTGCTGGTTGCTCAGAAAGTTTTGTACAACTAGCACAAATGAATCCCAAGCAGGAAGTTCAAGTGGGTTGACTTTGTCTCTGAATGTGGCATCACACATCAAATTGTGGATTTGGGGACCAACAAAAATGCCTGCTTTCAGTTTAGCATCTGTTATAACTTTTCCAAACTTGTCCTTCAAACTGAAAAACCCATACTACCACGATCCATTGCAACGACAAAGTTTTTCAATAATCCAAGTTTATTATGAAGTGGCGGAAGGTAAACTTTCTGTGAATCAATGAGTCAGGTCAGCACAAACGTTCCACTTGTGTTTTGAATAGTTAATCAATTTCAAAATGACCTCCATGGATTTGTATGTCTCTTTCATTATCTCGACATGAGCAAGATGAACAGAAGGTTTTTCATTACCTTTATGCAGCAATACAGCTTTCAAACTTGCTTTGCTCGAGTCTATGAAAAATCTCCACTGCTCTGGTATGTATTCGCAACCTAACTCCATCATCAGACCACTCACATTGGTACAGAAGCAAATGCAGGCCCCTTACCAGATTATCTAAATCTGATTGGCTTATAAAATGTGGCTTACCCTCCTCAAATTGGGGTTCATAACATTCATTAACATCGACATCATCCTCCTGTTCCTCATCCGACATGTAACTGTCAGTAACAACGGATGTAGCAAGGACTAGCACTAGATTATCTGCATCATGTGGCACTGGCTTCAGAGCAGATTTACAATCAGGATAGATGATTTTTGATTTAGTCTTCTAAAACCCAGCAATTTTACTCATACAAAAGTAGCTTTTGCATGATTCTGTCTAAGCTTCTGTTAAACACACGGGGTATATTTGCCACAAATGTAAGAAAAATAGTCCCATTTATTAACACAGCTGCGCCTACTCATCTTTAGCTCAAAACAGACTCACTATGGCCTAGCTGTACTAAACAATAAGATGGTTTCACACTAGAGACAAGCCCTTGGTCCATCTCGCCTTATATAACTATTTCTGATGTCAGCTCATTGACTTGCCCAGACATGCCAAGCCGCTGCTGGTACTTACATGCCACCAGGGGACGTGAATCAGCTGAGGTGGCAGCAGGCATAGTGGTAGCTGCAACTGTTATAATGTTCCCATGTAAAAATACATTACCCAATTACTAACCATTTGAACAGCTATAGCATGCCTATAACATAAAAACTGTACGTGATATGCAAATTCTGAGTTCAGATTTCGATGTGGTTTTCCCAGGAACAAAATCAATGTTGTGCAGTGTAATAAAAATAAACAGGATTTATATAGCGCCACATACAGACAGTGACACAGGAGGAGGAGGGGATCCTGCCCCGAAGAGCTTACTATCTAGGAGTCAACCTAATGGTCCTCCTAATGATGGTCTTGTCAAGATCCACTTTTACTGCACAAGATCTCCACATCAAGAGTGCAATCCACCTTTTGCTGCAATACAACCTGATGACACCTGACTCGCTCTAGCTGGATCTCCCCTCATACCACAGGGTATTCCTTCGCTTTATGCCTACATAAGATTGTGAGCCCCTTTTGAGGGGCAGATAGTGACACGACTATGGACTGTGTAAAGCGCTGTGTAATATGTTGGTGCTAAATAAAAAGTGGCTAATAATAATTCCCATTGTTCTGATTTTTCGACCTTAAGAAAGGGTATTTATAAAATTTTTAACAAAATTAGCCAATCAAACAAGCAAGACATTTCTGGTCACATTTCAGAACACCAACAACGTACAGAATGCCTCCTGGTTGCAATATTGGATTTCATTTTTTGACAGTTTTTTAATATAAAATATTAGTATAAATGAAAAGTGAAAAATATAGTGGCTGAATATTGAAAATCGACAATTAAAAAACTGAATATAATGTAAACAAATTATAAAACATTGGGCAGCAAGTTTATTTGCTATATTATGTATTAGTTTGACAAAAGTGCAGTCACTTTAAGTGAAACAATGTATACCTGATAAATGAAGTTGTATTCATTATGAATACCCAATTATGTGTAGGGTAATACAAATGGATTTGCCTTGCTCAAGATTAGATAAGGTGAACCCACTTTTATTTTATTGACATAGTGTACTGTTTTAGTAAATAAGTCTCATTGCCTTTACTTTTCTTTGTAAAATGCATATGACAAAGCAAACAGTCTTCATCCTTGTAAGTGACATCCACAAGTAGCATTCATTAGTTTAGTGCTCAGTAGAGTGGGAACGTGGCAAGAAATGTCAGTGAAACTGCGGAGTACAATATTATGTAAAGTGGCAAGCGCATTCTTTGTCTTTCGGCTTGAAGGTGACTTGCATGTCCTAGCTTTGAACAGAACTTCTTGTAAAACAGGTAATTGGGTGTAATTTTATCCAGAGTGAAAGTGTAAGGCAGGTGGCACAACGCAGCTTGATATGACACAGCACACTGAGCAGGAAATGGAACGATAGATCAACAATTAGAATTGTAATCTAGAGTACCCAGACAAGAGAACAAGAACAGGTTGCTTATGGGAAATCATGCTGCTATTTAAAGTGGATCTAAGGGGCATAATTTAGAAACTTAATACTAATGCTACAGCCTGATAACATTGGATTACATTGTATAGTTACTTCTAGCACTCATTGGGAATATCTAAGTAAAATCCCCCCCACCTCCTAATTTTTAGTGGATGGAAGCTGAGCCTTATGGGTTTCAGTGGTAAAGTAGATTAGCAGCAACACACTTTTTCAATAAAAAGTGCTGATTCTTAATTTCTTAATTCCACAGCTGTAACCCAGAGCAGCCAATCAGAATCTTTTCCGTGTTGGTTTAGACATCAATATAATACATTCTGTGAGTAAGAATAGTAGGAAGGGCAGCTGAGTGTAATTTAAAAAATTGGGCAAATAATTGGGCAAGTAGAAAGGACATCACTTGTCCATTCGCAACATAATACCTGCCTGGTTGCAATTTGTCATTTTTAGGGTTTAGTTCTGCTTTAATTACATTATTCCTTTATTCATTAGTGACCATGATTCTGCAGCATTTAAATTAGCAAGGCAATGGCATGCCACTTCATATGTTTAGAGCTGGAAAATGTTACTAGGTTCAATAGATTCAGTTGTCTAGTTTGTGATCTACTCTAATGTAGCTATAAATGTAACTATAGCCAGAAAGAGAGAAGAGAGCTGAGCCTTGTCAGATTTTTATTGTATCACTTTTGGTAGATTTACATCTGGGAAACTTTGGACAAAACAAGGGCATCTACGTTTAAAGCCACTACTAATAAAGTATATATAACCATGTGTGGACATTTCCCTTTACTTATACTTATATCAGAATAGGATCAACAGTCGGTGACATGTGGTGAGCATTATATAGCTACACGTGTCCATTTTAGACCTGCAATCATAGCCTTTGACAGATGGAAGTCTTCCAGTTCCGGCCACCTTGGTGGCTCCAAGATGCCTTGTGGCTGAATACTAGGGATGAGTGAGAATGCCTCTGGCATTCTCGTGAAAATTTCCTCAAACTTCCGATAGGTCTGCGAAATTTCGGCGAACCGATTTCGCAAAACCATCAGAAGATCGAGGAAATCATTACAATCTCTGGCACCAGAGGTTAATTAACCTCTAGTGCCCCGGGATCACTGTGGATCCTGAGAATCTGAGAATCCTGCTGTTTGCAATCCCCGGCACTAGAGGTTAATTGCAGATATAGAGGGGATCGCAGTGGAACTGCAGATAAACTCTCATTGAAATTTCCCCATTGAGAGTTCATCTGCAGTGCAGTTCCCACGGTCACTGGGCTGATAAGTACAACCCGGTGACTGTGGAAACTGAACTGCAGATGAACTCTCAATGGAGAAACTCCACTGAGAATTCACCTGCAGTCACAACTTATGTGCCTCCAATCAGCTGCGACCGCAAGTTCCCACGGTCACCGAGCTGTACTTATCAGCCTGGTGACGGTAGGAACTGAACTGCAGATGAACTCTCAATGGAGAAACTCCATTGAGTGTTCATCTGCAGTTCCACTGTGATCATGCAGCCTAGGGAATCCTGTGTGCGATTCAAAACCTCTGGTGCTCTCTGATTTAGAGAGCACTAGAGGTTTTGAATGGGGAGACTTGTTCCTGTTTAACCTCTAGTGCCGAGGATTGCACACTGGCTGCATTTATTGATCAGCACAGCCCGTTGGACTTTTTTTTTTTTTTTTAGAAAAAACATTTTTTTAGGAAAATTCGATCTCGATCAGCAAATTTACACCGGCCGAAGCGAAAACAGCCGAATTCACCGCGTGATCGAGTTTTAAAAACTCGCTCGCTCATCCCTACTTAATATTAAGAGCAAGGAAAATATTTTCAAGCATGAGTATAAATAGATTTTGGACTAGTGTGTACTGCTTGTAAGTAGCTTAGAAAAACTTCAAAGATCATTTAGAATGAATTAACAGCTTTTTGAAGCAAGTTTTGCATCCCTATCTTAGTAACAATATTATCCCTATCTTAAGGCATCAAAAAAAAAAAAATATAACACAATATTAAAATGCTAGCAAACTGTAATATGTTAAGCAAATTGCTTAAAACCAAATTATTATGTAACAAAATAATATAAATACAAAAATAATAAAAATAGAGATCACAGCTGCAATTCCATTGTATGTGATTTCCAGGGTCTTATACATGTTCAAATCAATGCGTTTAACGGATACGTTGTCCACTTCTTCGGGAAATAACATTAACAAGATCAGTATGACCTGCCTGGGAGTGCACCCTCTCCTCAAATTGTGCTCAGGAATGCAGGAAAAACAACCAAGGAAGAAATACAACACCAGTTCACAGCCGCCCATATCCAATCAAATTATTTTAATTGGGAAATGGCATAAGATTCTATTCCTTGTTCAAAAGCTAATGAGGAATATAGAATGGAATGGAGCAGCGATGCAATACTGTACACTGTAAGTGAACCAAAGCCAGATGGCACAAGTCCCAAAAGTGGCACATGTTCCAGAGGCAACTATCTTAGGCAAAATATTGACCTCTTCCAGTCTTCTAAAAATTAAGTTGCATGACTCTCATAACTTTAGGCAGCTGGTGTAGTGACCCTATGAACTATCTTCTCTTTACACTGCTGCCATTGGTGGCTGAACACAGTCCAACAAGCTACTAATCCCATTGACAGTCACTAGATGTGATTCCTGTTTCAAGTGTTAGGTGAGTTTCGTAATACATGTATTGTTTTTATAACTTTAAACACTGGTATTTTGTGTGTTTTTTTTTGACAGGTCCACTTTAAATCAAGGTAATTTAAGGTTTACTGCAATATTTAACTGAGGAAATAACATTGCCTTTATGGATGTGGTATGAATATGAAGCCTGAGCTTCTTTCTGAAAGCTGTTTTATGATGACAGGCTGCAATTATAGCTGAATGTGTCTGTTAGGAGAAAAAACTATTAAATTGCACCAATTTAGATGTTTTTTTTCTTTTTGCTAGAGATGTCTACTTCTTTTTGTTATAGACGTTGAAAGCAGAACTTTATGTAGCCTTAAGATGTTTTATACATAAGTAAAGATTACCGATAACATATGCTTGAAAAAAAGACAGGAAAATTTTGCAGTCATTGTCATTCATTGCAAAGTTGTCTCTTGGAAGAAAAACAAAAGTTTTCCAGGTGGATTCACTGGTACTGGGAAAGGGAACAGTAAAGTGAGTGAGTTGAATATATTTTAAATAAAGATTCTGTTTAGTACAGTATTTCGTTAATGCTGAACTGCAGGCATGTAAAAAAAAAAACAACCCTTAATGCTAGCATGTATAAGGTGAATTCGTATATTATTATCAGCCAGTATTTATATAGCACCAACATATTATGTAGCTCTTTACAAAGTCCATAGTCATGTCACTAACTCTCCCTCAAAGGGGCTCACAATCTAATGTCCCTAACACAGTCATATGTTATTAATGTAGTCAAAAGGTCAATTTTTGGGGGAAAGCCCAATAACCTAACTGCATGTTTTGGGATGTGGGAGGAAACTGGAATACGTAGAGGTAACCTATGCAGACTCAGGAAGAACGTACAAACCACTAAGCCAACTGTGCTGCCCAGTACATATAAAGGTTTGAGGATACGTAAATCTAGTCTCATGTATGATTTAACATGTTAAAGTGGAACTTTCATTAAAATAAAAAATGACACGTACCTTTACTGCTGCAGAGCCCTCCATCCTTCTACAGCTGGCTTCCATTTGTTCCCGTGGCATCTTGGATTCTCCCTTCAACTAGGCGAAGTGGAACCACCAGGCGCAGCCATCTTCCCTCTTCTTCTTCCAGCTTCTGTGTACGTCCCCCAATCTTGCACTATGCAGGCACTAGATCAGGTGACGTATCCTGCTGTAAGTGTAAAAAAGTGTAAGATAAGCATGTATGAGATGGGAACTTTTTATTTTTACATTTACAAGAGGATATTGTGAAAAAGCCCCTTCTGTGCATGCCCGAAGCAGCCTCAAGCCTCCTGGGATACATAACGTAGGTATCTCAGAGGCTCTGGGCTTCCATTCAGTCTTTACTGGTTACATTTTTATAGATAACATTAGAAAAAAGAACATTTAGTGATCTTGCTGTATAGATCTTTGTCAAGAGGTTTTGTTTTTTGTTTTCAAGAAAAACCCCGCTGCCCTGTTTTCTTTATCACCCATGTTACTAAATGTAGGCACAGGAACGGACAGGAGAACATTCACACTCCTCACAGCAATCCAAAAAGAGTAAGTCAGTCATGTTCAGCTGGTTTTTGTTTTCTGTGTTGTTCTCCAGAGTTGTAACTCGCTGTTCCAATGGAGAGTACAAACTGCCATGCCATTGAAAAGGCTTGGTAAGCTGTTTTCACAATAAGGAAATCCATTCTAAAAAACTTCCATGCAGCTATTGTTTGAGGAGGGCATGCATGTTCACATGAAGTGACCACAAAGAAGCTGTTATTGTTTACACATACTGTAAAGTCGGTCTGTAGCCACCCTAGAAAGTAATATTTATATTTTTGATATTCATTTATAAGTTATAGTTCGGACAGTGCAGCCCCCAGCACACCTTTTTCCTTTTACTTAAAGTAATAACTGAGAAACACTTGAAAATGTTATACCTATTTTTATTAGCAAAGTCACTAAACTGTGGAAATAATTGGACAATGCAGAGGTAACTAAAGGTACAGTTTTCAGCATGCAAAGTTTCTATTGGTCACAGAAGTTTATGGTTTAGGTATTTCGTGTGTGGTCATTGCAGCAAATTTCCCCTCTCCTCTAAAAATAATTGTAACTAACTGTAGTAACTGTAGTTAGTTTAACAAAATGCAACCAGCCTTTGGGTTTTTTACTTTATATACACAGGTGGAAGTCATAATTTTTAAACTAGTAATAGAAACACATTTCAGATACATGTATGTGACATTTTACTGGTGTCTTATTACACAGTAAAGCCTTCTAAAACTTATTTTTTTACTTTTTCCCAGAGCAGTGGGCTGGTCAGAGTATTTCAGAAACTGCTGATCTTCTGGGATTTTCACACACAACCGTCTTTAGGGTTTACAGAGAATGGTCCAAAAAAAAGGGATAATACTTTTGGCAAAAGTGCCTTGTTGATGCCACAGGCCAGAGGAGAATGGCCAGACTGGTTAGAGCTGATAGAATAGTAACAGTAACTCAAATAATTACTTGATAAAACCCCGGGATGGAGAAGAGCATCTCTGAATGCACAACACACCTCTGAAAGCTAAAAATACACATCTGAGGCTACAATGCACACATGCTCATCAAATTTGGATTTAAGAGGATTGAAAAGTTGATGGGTTTTAAATTCTGCTGCAACATTTTGATGGGTCAGAATTTGGCATTACCAATACGAATGCATGGATCCATCCTGGCTTCTATCAAAAGTTCAGATTGTTGTCTGTGGTTTAATGGTGTGGGGGATAATTTTTTGGCACACTTTGAGCCTGTTAGTACCAACATTGTTTAGATGCCACCGCTTAACTTAGTATTACTGCTGACCCTGTCCATTCCTCTTATGACCACAGTTTGGTCATCTTCTGATGGAAACTTGCAGAAGGATAACATGCCACACAGCTCAGATCATGTTACAAAGTCAGATCATCTCAAACTCGTGCTGGGTCCAACTTGGTACTAGCAAGGTATTCCTAATAAATTGGCTGGTAAGTGTAAAGTATACATTGGTATATGGGAGTCACAGCTGACACTGTCTTTTTCTAGATTATATTATTGTTTGTTTGTTTTTTTTAAACAACTTCCCTGTAGGCCGAGGGGCTTCTAACCCTAGATGCACGCAAACATGTATGCAGATTTAAGATTAATTTCAATTCAGATTAAGGTCCTCCACATCCATTCATGCAATGTGTGAAGCTTAACCTTCTAGGATACTGTATATTCCGATAACATTGAAGAATGCCAAGGACCACAAAAGATGTGTAAGAGGAAGAGTCAGAGGAATCAATGGAGGTAGTTTACAACTGATGCAAGACACTGCAAAATAAAGTACTTGCTACTGTAATGCACCCAGATAGGGTAAGAGTTTTGAATGGTAACACACAAAGAATGCATGCCAAAGGGTAAAGGCAATACAGAAAAAAAATGAGAAATATGCATTAACAAGAACCTCAAAGAATGGTAATAACTGCAT